>NC_057794.1:125568184-125885706 GCF_018294505.1 Triticum aestivum
ACCAAACCTTTATCTCCTTGCACGACACGCAATTGATCCCTCAACATCAATTGATCTCATTAAGATGTATCAGGGAATGAACTGAATGGGATGTCAAAACTAAGACGGGAAGCGACACGTAGTGGAGGCAAAGTGAAACTTTAAACGAACCATTTGTTTGTATGCATGTCAGATAAATTACAACATTGGAAATACAAGCATGGTCTAGGCCCACATGCGAATGATACTCAGCGGAATGTTCAAATGAGGCATGCGGGAGGATGGACTCGACCGGAGGGTGGCATGATCGATGGAGAAGAGGGTTGGAGAGGAATGAGAAATAAGCAACGCCACATGATTATACTTGAATGGCTCAAAT
This sequence comes from Triticum aestivum, assembly GCF_018294505.1. Lineage (NCBI taxonomy): Eukaryota > Viridiplantae > Streptophyta > Magnoliopsida > Poales > Poaceae > Triticum > Triticum aestivum. The sequence continues at coordinate 125,568,543 of NC_057794.1, forward strand.
AAACAATAAGTTGTCTTGTTTTCCCTTCCGTCTTGGTCACAGAGTAAGATACTCCCTCTATTTTTATTTACTCTGCATATGAGGTTTGACTGAAGTCAAACTTCATAAAATTTGACCAAATTTATATAAAACTAGCAAGATGCATGTGTGTTGCACGGGACATCAAGATCTTGTGGGAGAAAAGGATGAACGAGGGAAGGCCTTATCTGCAAATGTGGAGAGGAGTGTGGGTAAATTGTCATAGTTTCCTTCCTATCTGTTAGATATAGATCGGACGGCCTATATTGTAGGATGGCAGGCACACCATCATCACCAACTCTGCTTTTCATAAGAGTAGAAATATGAAATTTTACAATAGCAAATCTATATGATGTGAAAGTATATTCAATAATGAATCTAATGGTATTGATTTGTTATTGTATATGTTATTATTTCTGTCTATGAACTTTGTCGAAGTTTACAAAGTTTGACTTTGAGCAAAGCTAAAATGTGGAGTAAATAAAATCAGAGGGAGTACGTAGGGACTAGTATAGTTACTACTGCCGGAACATGGTAAGTTGGACAACTAAATGCGGGCATGGACCGGACACACCTCAATTATTCCTTCAAACAGTCGGACACCTACATTTAGCACACCATCCAGCTACTTAATCAAGTGTTATGCTTCACTACTTGAAAAGGCAAAGGGTGGTACCGTACCCAAAACCACCACACTTGAGGCTAGGGTAACAACTTGGTACTATACCACATTTGAAGCACGGCACAAAAACCACCTATTCTGTGCCTAATGCACAATGCGGAGCACTGACGCTCGAATTTGGCCGGGGAAACAGGGAAACCATGTGGGGCACACATGTCAGGACGACGTGGCACAGACTAGTCCAATGGAGGAGCTGGCCAACGACCTCCTCGCCACCGCCAACCGTTCATGTGGGTCGTGGGTGCCAGCAACGTGGCGCAGCTCCAGCACCGCCTCTGGACATGGTGACCGCGGTGAGCGACACGCTCATCGTCGCTGGACACGGTCAGCTTCAGTGTGCCGAGGGTGGCGTTAGTGGTGTGGTACGACCAATAGATCAACACGCGGCTCGTCAAGGATGCATGGGGCGCCCAAGTGTGTGCGCGTCTCGACGCGTCCACGGAGTGGTGTAGCACGGCCAACTGCATCCCCAGGACCTAAGACCATGCCGGGTCATCTTGCTTTTTCAATGACATGTGGGGATCGCATGTGAGCAAAGGGAATCTCCAACGTTGCCACGACCGCAGCTGACTACCCTGGCACACCAAAAACCCCTCGTCCCTCGCGCTATCATGCGGTGCATTCCCAGCTGGCGCCAGCTGCCCGCGTTCATGTCGTTCGTCCGTATGTCATCATTAAGAAGCTCGATGCCCGAGGAACCAACTCCGGCGACTTAATGAAGCACCCGAATGCTTGGCCTCGCCGGAATGCGCTACTTAAAGTGGCAACGCCCAACTAACCTCCACACCACAACGCATCGTCCTACTACGTGGCACCACATCCGCCATGACCGTGAGCGTGAACGCTCTGCGGGAGAGCTTGTCTTAGGGGATGAAGCTCGAGGTCGCCGCCCTCGCTAAAGTCGCCGCTTGCGATGCAACAGCGGTGTAGCCGGACATGGACGTGACAGCACAAGCGGTGGCCACGCTCATGACCGATGACGGGAGCACCGTCAGCCACGCGTCCTACTTGCCGCCATCCAACGTCCGGCACCGCCGAGGTCGGGGACTCCTCCAAGGATGAGTAGGGCATGGGAGGCGGCAGGGCATGGTGTGCCAACTAGCCGGTTCGTCTCCCGTGTCCTACTCTTCCTCGCCGAAGACCGCACCTTCACTTCATGGGTCTTGAACCCCACCCCCATACATGGGGATCGCAGATGGAGGACGTTGGTCGCCGCCGCAGAATAGGACGTCGGTCGCCGCAGATGAAGCACCAAGTTTTTTTAGGGGGCGAAGCACCAAGTTTAAAAGGAAGAAAGGCGGTACACTCATAGCACCCCTGTCATGGTCGCATTGCACCCCACACACGTTTGGTCCCGCACACAACTCACGCAAATGGAACGCGTTTCGGCTTGCCTCTTCACTGACACGTGGGACTGCACTTGGAGAAACCGACCATGCGCCAAACTCCCCCCGCCCACCGCGCGAAAATCCCCCCCCAAAAATTCCCCACAAATCCCAAATTCGACCGCCCTTCGGCCAACTAGCCAATAATATTCCCCAAACCCCCTCCCCCGGCCCCCTCCACCCCATTCGCTCCGCCAAAGCCACCCTCCCTGCGGCACCGATACGTTAGTGCCGCGGTTCGTCGAGGGGACGCACAGAAATCCTCTCACTCCCATAGTATGCTCTCGTAGACTGCCGTCCTCTAGCCATGCCGCCACCGCTGGCGATGCTTTTGTGGAGACGCACGGTGGTCAGTGCCGCCACCGATGGCGATGTTCGTGTGGAGACGCACAATGGTCAGCTTCTCCCACGAACGTGCTTTCTAGACTAAGGCCCCGTGCATGCCGGTGTAGCACTGAATGTTAGCTGATAGACGTTGTTAATCTCACTATTTGTCGAAGTAGTTTACAGTAAATATGCTCTGCTTAAGAGGCTTCCTTGCCCTGTTGTGCACTCAATCTACTTAGCTGAGATGGCATGCCAAGCCCGATTAGTTGCTAAAATATACTGCCATATATTTATTATGACGTAGATTGCCATGGTCTAGTAGCCAATCTATTAGGTGAAATAGCTCTACACCATTTTATACTCGATCTTTGTTACTGAGATGGACTTCGATAGTTCGATGGTTGTGTGCTCGGCCTCATTGACTGCTGAAACAACCTGCCATAATTTAGCACTCAAATCTATTTGCTGAATTAGCTTTACATATATTTCATTACTTAGAACTGCTCGTCCAAATATCTTGCCATAGCTTTAGACATCGACCTAGGTATTTTTTCTGAACTTCATAAAAAAGCATATATGTTTTTCCCGTAGTATATAGTAGAAGAACTAATTTGTATGTCTAACAGATGGACAGGACTTGGATAACTTCTGCTTGAAGATTCTCCGCTGCATATGTCGAGGGGGTTGAAAACTTCATGAACTTTATCAGAGCTGAGTACGATGGTCCAAAACCAGATGTGCTCTGCCCGTGTAGCAGTTGTACGAATTTAGTTACAAGACCCCAGTCAACTGTGCAAAATCATCTACACTTGTATGGGATGTCGGTCACATATACTAGGTGGGTTCATCATGGTGAAGCTGTGAACGTCAATGTTACTGACTATGTGGAAGCAGCAGATCACCATCTTCATCTGCCTAATGCTCACGTGGAAGAGGAGGAGGAGGTGGTGGTGGCAGAGCCAGTGAGTTCGACCAACATTGAAACAATGCTACAAATGCTCGTGCATTTTGTGAACTTTCACATGTAGAAGAAAAATGGTGGGCCCGCATGTTGGAACAATGCAACGTGGCTGTCACCCCAGGAAATAAGCTGTCAGTATTCTTAGATATGGTCACCTTTCTTCACGTGAAGACATCTGAGCGGATGACCAACAGATCATTCGATGCGATGTTGGCTGCTTTACGCAAATCTTTCCCAGATGCGTCTGAGCTACCACACACCTACAGTAAATTGAAGAATTTCCCTCATGCAGTTGGAATTGGATATGATATGATCCATGTTTGTAAGAATAATTGTGTTATGTTCTGGAAGGATTATGCCAACTTAAGTGAATGCCCGAAATGCAAATCATCAAGATGGAAAGATGGCAATGCTGTGAAGAGGATTCCTCATAATGTTTTGAGACATTTTCCAATTATACCAAGATTTTAGAGGTTGTTTCATGATGCTGAAACAAGAGAGGATGTACTGTGGCATTCTAGGAACCAGGAATACAGAGATCAGAATGTAATGAGCCATCCATCTCATGGTAGTGACTAGAAAAGCTTCAATCAGAAACACAAAAAGTTTGTTGCTGATCCGAGAAACATTAGACTTGGCTTAGCTTCAGATGGATTTAACCCATTTGGCCACCAGAGCGCCACATATAGCATGTGGCCAGTGCTAGTTATCCCTTACAACATGCCTCCAAATGTCTGCACAAAAGAATCAAACTACATGATTGCCTTGCTCATCCCAGGTCCAAAAAGTCCTCGAAAGGATTTTGATTTATTCATGGAGCCTCTTGTGGAGGAACTTCAACAGCTATGGAGGGGTGTTCTCACTCGAGAGCCTATATAGCAGCCCACCAGCTGATTTCTTTCTGCGTGCTATTATAATTTGGTGCATCCATGATTATCCAGCTTTGGGCACTATGTCAGGGTGAATGACACATGGTTACAATGCATGTGTTTTCTGTGACAGGAATCCGCTATCATACGCAATACTTAGCAAGATCTGTTACATTGGACATTGTTGTTTCCTTGCCAAGGACAATCCGCGTCCTACAAAATATCGAAGACATGTGTTCAATGCAAAGCATGAAAACCGTGATGCGCCAAAGAGACTCACCACCGATGAGTTGCAAGTGGAATTAGAGAAGGTCAGGCATATTACACCAGGAAACCATCCTAGTAATGGTAGCTGTAAAAGGAAGCATGGCAGGGCAGAAGAGAGATTATTGTTTACCCGCGGGTCTACTTTGTGGGACTTGGAGTATTGGAAAGATTTGGATCTGCGGTATAATCTTGATGTGATGCACATCGAGAAAAATATATGTGACAACATTATCGGCACACTTATTAATATTGAAGGCAAGACGAAAGATACCTTAAAATCTAGGATTGATTTGACACACCTAGGTATCAGAAATAATTTGCAGGTGGAAGATGAAGGTAAACCACGGGATATGGTTCTGCGAGGTCCTATCAAGTGTGAGATTCCCACATGGATTTGCTTCCAACCCTGAAATGAGAGTTAGTGCAGATGGAAACAAGGTACAAGGGTTGAAAAATCATGACTGCCACGTCCTACTTCAAAGGGTTTTACCTATTATCCTTAGAGGATTGGGCCGCCCTGACTTATACAGAGCAGTTGTGGAGTTGCGACAATTCTTCAGGGAACTCTGCGGTAGAAATATAAGGATAGATGCTTTGGGCATCTTAGAGACAAGATACCAACTATCGTATCCGTCCTTGAGAAGATATATCCTCCACCCTTCTTTGATGTGATGGTGCATTTGGCTGTACATCTACCTGATGAGGCACAACTTAGAGGTCCAATACAGTATGGCTGGATGTACCCTATTGAAAGGCGGCTAGGCACTTTCAAGGGCTATGTTAGGAACAGTGCTAGACCCGAGGGTTCCATTGCAGAGGCCTACATTGCTACAAAAGCATTGACATTCTGCTCAAAATACATTGAAACAGTTGATCAGCTTAGCAGAGAGGTGGGTGAAGACAATCCCAGGCTCAATGTTTTCGATTATTATGTTCGAGTTACAGGGAAGAGTCAACAAGAGGAAAAACCTAAAGATTTGGACAAAATGGTTTGGTACGTGTTGAATAACTGTCCTGAGATACTACCTTATATCAAGTGCTAAGTACTGCAGCTTATACATCGTAATCTACTAAACTTGTAGCACATTCTTATATATTTAGATGTTTGACGCGATCACTATGTTGTGCAGCATCTACAAAAAGGAGTTACTGCCGCAAAATCCAAGAAACATTGACAGACTGGTTATGGCAGGATTTGCGAAATGGTTCAACGGCAATGTAAGCTTTTGAATTGCACTGTCAGTTTTTTTAATATATTGAGTACATAAGATGATCAACTTGTCTATTTTCTAACCATAGGCTAAGAAGATGCAGGAGGATGGGCAGGCAGTTGATGATGCCCTTTACGCACTAGCAATGGGTCCTGATACTCGGGTAAGACATTATGAATCTTACATTGTTGGAGATGTGCGCTACAACACCCTTGCACGCGACGAAGGAAGGGAGACACAAAACAGTGCCATCATGAGCACGAATACATACGGCTGAGAGACAATTGAAATGTATGCTAACATAACAAACATTGTTCAGTTGCAGTATATCTCCAGTTTCGAGGATCATCGGTGTGTGGTTATGTTGTGCTGTTGTTGGTATAACCTGTTTTCCAGGATCGCAAAACCCAGAGCCGATGATTATTTCAAATTCATCAATGTCAAGGCAGCGTACCAGACCAACGAGCCTTTTATTTTGGCAAATCAAGCAACACAGATATTTTTCTTGGAAGACATATTTGCACATAGTGATGACTGGTGAGTATTGCAAAGGTTTGAGCAGAGGAATTCATTAAATGAAGTTGCACAACAAGATGATGCTTACACTGCTCCTGATGTACAAGATTCCACAGATGTTCCTAATATCTTTGATAACCGTCACGTTAATGACGCTGGTGAAAAGATTGCCTATCGTGCTATGGACATACAAGAGTTGATCAAGAAGAAGCCAATGTTCGGGGACATTGAGGATGAAGAACAAGATGACACTCTGGGGAATTAGATTCAGACTGATACACATGGCGAAGATGTTGACGTTGCTGCTACGAATGATGATTAGATTGCTTTTGTCGTATTTGCCTGTCGAAAGACGTTTCTTATCTACTATGTGAAATTGTGTTTGCTATGACAACTAAAACCTGATGAACGTGTGTGATAGCCTGGCTTAATAGGGATGATAGACTACTCATATCAACAAGGAATTCCTTCTTTTCTCGGAGCCCATTCGGACAGAACTCCAAAGTTAAGCATGCTCAGCTTGGAGTAGTGTCAGGATGGGTGACCGACCGGGAAGTTGCTCCCGGGTGTGCACGAGTGGGGACAAAGTGCGCAGAAAAGACTAGTATTGATCAGTGGGGCCAGTCTAGATCCTGCCAGGAGTAACGACCACCGGCGGGTGTGTTCGGGGCGTTACAAGTTGGTATCAGAGCCGACCTTCGCGGTTAGACGGATGTTTGCGGACAGGTGCACGGTCATGTTGTTCATGACGTTTGTGACCCATCGTGGCACACGACATGGCACATGTACCGGACTAGATGCACAGATGTTTGTGCCAAGAGGGAACGTTCCTGTGGCCCGACGAGGACGTCGGTTCCTCTGAGTGGGGGTGTATGTGATAGCCCGGCTTAATAGGGATGATAGACTACTCATATCAATAAGGAATTCCTTCTTTTCCGGGAGCCCATTCGGACAGAACTCCAAAGTTAAGCGTGCTCAGCTTGGAGTAGTGTCAGGATGGGTGACCGACCGGGAAGTTGCTCCCGGGTGCGCACGAGTGAGGACAAAGTGCGCAAAAAAGACTAGTATTTATCTGTGAGGCCAGTCTAGATCCCGCCAGGAGTAACGACCACCGGCGGGTGTGTCCGGGGCGTTACAACGTGTTGTTTAGTATTTTGCTTTGAGAACATCACTTGTTATGTATGTTGATTTGTGTTTGGTGATTGTATGACAAAAAAACATGATGACATTGTTGTTTAGTTGTACTCATATTTAGCTGTTAAACTTGAATTTGATGACATAGTTTGTTGTTGGACTGCAATTTGCTCGACGTCTTCAAATGGGAACAAAGTTGACCCGACAGGGCCTCTATTAATTAATTTATTTATTACCAAAAGGGCCTTTGCTATTTATTTATTTATGAGCAAAAGGGGATACTCCCCCGCCGATTTTCTTTAATAGAAATCATTAGATGTTCACAACACTATGCCCAGCCTGCTACACAGGTTTCATTCATTACTAGTTTCAGCAAAGTGCTCATGTCATAGCCACTGTACATCACGAGTGCTACATACACTGCAAATAAAGAGACAATCATCCTACAGAGCATATCGATTTTGCCCTTATCTTCACAAGCTCTTTCATCTCCTCATTGATGTCAAGGTCGTTTAGCAGCTGTTGCTTGGACATTATCAGAGGAACTGCATCTTTAACCTTCTGCTCTGCATCTTCCTCTTCTGTCGTTCCTTCGGTTACTTGTCCAATACCCCAACTTGCCGGTATTGGGATTCCTCGCTAACCAAATAATCAGTGTAGTTGCATTCCCCCACATCATCAACTTCCCAGAAATACATATCACACGAATCTTGCCTTTTCTGCATGAATCAAATTGGAAGATCATCAACCAAACTATTAAAAAAATCAGCAACTGAAAGCAGCAGAACAACACTTAAACATATTATTACCCCATGATTCGGGCATTTGTAGAAGACTCGGCCAGGGTTGAGGATTGTGGTTCAGAGTGACGGATGACTCTGCATGGTTTGCAGCAGTGGCACCACACCAATGGCAGCGGGTTGCGATGAGCAACCGGCTGCGGTGCGTGTGCCGGCGAGGGTGTGATGAGACCCACAGGCGATGGTACAGGTGGCTACTTGGCGCGTATCTGGATGTTGCCTGCTGAAGAGCAGGTGGACGAGCAGCCAATGGACATGGTTGTTCTGGCCAGAGCTTCTGATGCTAGGCAGAGTAAGTAGAGAAGAGGATAAGCGAATGTTGGATATGTTTGTTTCATTACTTGCAGAGTAGCATAGCACCATATATAGTCATAGTCTAGGTTTGAATTTGAACTAGATACAGGATCACATCTCTCTTTTTTCTAAAACTCGGCAACGTCTCTTTACTGGTACACCAGCTTATTCTGTACGCCTTCTCAAGTCTTCGATTTTCTTTCATTTTTTGTGAGGAAGGAAGGAGGACAAAATTAAGAGTTCCTGGGACTCGAACCCAAAACCTCTTGGTTGAAAACCAGGGGTGCTAGTCACTTATGTGGTGAACGTTCCCTGGGAGGAGGACGGCAGACAAACGCATTTTCCTTGCAGTTTTAATTGCGACGCAAGATCGAACGGTGACAGTTTCGGGAATGTTATCAGTGGAATGAGCCCAATTTTTCTTTTCTTCCTATATATATAAAAAAAGTATGCTACTTGTGTTGGGGAACGTAGTAATTTCAAAAAAAATCCTACGCACACACAAGATCATGGTGATGCACAACAACGAGAGGGGAGAGTATCGTCTACGTACCCTTGTAGACCATAAGTGGAAGCGTTATGAGAACGCGGTTTATGTAGTCGTACGTCTTCACGATCCGACCGATCCAAGTACCGAACGCACGGCACCTCCAAGTTCAGCACACATTCAGCTTGATGACGTCCCACGAACTTCGATCCAGCAGAGCCTCACGGGAGAGTTCCGTCAGCACGACGGCGTGATGACGGTGATGATGTTGCTACCGACGCAGGGCTTCGCCTAAGCACCTCTATGATATGATCGAGGTGGATTATGGTGGAGGGGACACCACACACGGCTTGGAACAATCAACTTGTGTGTTCTAGGCTGCCCCCCTACCCCCGTATATAAAGGAGCAAGGGGGAGGCCGGCCGGCCCCTGTAGGGCGCGCTAGTAGGAGGAGTCCTCCTCCTAGTAGTAGTACTCCCCTTTCCTACTCCTACTAGGAGGAGGAAAGGAAGGAGGGAAGGGAGAAGGAAGGAGAGGGAGGAAAGGGGGAAAGGGGGGCCGGCCCCCTAGTCCAATTCGGTTTGGGCTAGGGGGTCGCGCGCCCTGCCTCCTCTCTTCCACCACTTGGCCCATGAGGCCCAATACTTCCTCCCTGTATTCCCATAACTCCCTAGTACTCTGAAAAATACCCGAATCACTCAGAACCTTTCCGATGTCCGAATATAGTCGTCCAATATATCGATCTTAACGTCTCGACCATTTTGAGACTCCTCTTCATGTCCCCGATCTCATCCGGGACTCGGAACTACCTTCGGTACATCAAATCACATAAACTCATAATACCGATCGTCACCGAACTTTAAGCGTGCGGACCCTACGGGTTCAAGAACTATGTAGACATGACCGAGACACGTCTCCGGTCAATAACCAATAGCGGAACCTAGATGTTAATATTGGCTCCTACATATTCTACGATCTTTATCGATCAAACCGCATAACAACATACGTTGTTCCCTTTGTCATCGGTATGTTACTTGCCCGAGATTCGATCGTTGGTATCTCAATACCTAGTTCAATCTCGTTACCAGTAAGTCTATTTACTCGTTTACGTAATGAATCATCCCGCAAATAACTCATTAGTTGCATTGCATGCAAGGCTTATAGTGATGTGCATTACCAAGAGGGCCCAGAGATACCTCTCCGACAATCGGAGTGACAAATCCTAATCTCGATCTATGCCAACTCAACAAGTATCATCGGAGACACCCGTAGAGCACCTTTATAATCACCTAGTTATGTTGTGACATTTGGTAGCACACAAAGTGTTCCTCCAGTAATTGGGAGTTGCATAATCTCATAGTCATTGGAACATGTATAAGTCATGAAGAAAGCAATAGCAGTAAACTAAAACGATCAAGTGCTAAGCTAACGGGATGGGTCAATGATACGTCTCCAATGTATCTATAATTTTTGATTGCTCCATGCTATATTATCTACTGTTTTGGACATTATTGGGCTTTATTATCCACTTTTATATTATTTTTGGGACTAACCTATTAACCGGAGGCCCAGCCCAGAATTGCTGTTTTTTGCCTGTTTTAGGGTTTCGAAGAAAAGGAATATCAAACGGAGTCCAAACAGAATGAAACCTTCGGGAACGTGATTTTCTCAACGAACAAGACCCGAGAGACTTGGACCCTACGTCAAGAATGAAAAGAGGAGGCCACGAGGTAGGGGGCATGCCTACCCCCCCCCCCAGGCGCGCCCTCCACCCTCGTGGGCCCCATGTTGCTCCACCGACGTACTCCTTCCTCCTATATATACCTACGTACCCCCAAACGATCAGATACGGAGCCAAAACCCTAATTCCACCGCCACAACTTTCTGTATCCATGAGATCCCATCTTGGCGCCTGTTCCGGAGCTCCACCGGAGGGGGCATCGATCACGGAGAGCTTCTACATCAACACAATAGCCCCTCCGATGATGTGTGAGTAGTTTACCTCAGACCTACGGGGGGTTCATTCTGTTTGGACTCCGTTTGATATTCCTTTTCTTCGAAACCCTAAAACAGGCAAAAAACAGCAATTCTGGGCTGGGCCTCCGGTTAATAGGTTAGTCCCAAAAATAATATAAAAGTGGATAATAAAGCCCAATAATGTCCAAAACAGTAGATAATATAGCATGGAGCAATCAAAAATTATAGATACGTTGGAGACCATAAAAGGGAAAGGCCATAAAAATAGAATATAATGAGGGGGGTTATGTGGAGAAGACAAAAATTCTGTTTTTATCATTTACCTACTCGAGGACGAGCAGGAATTAAGCTTGGGGATGCTTGATACATCTCCAACGTATCTATAATTTTTGATTGCTCCATGCTATATTATCTACTATTTTGGACATTATTGGGCTTTATTATCCACTTTTATATTATTTTTGGGACTAACCTATTAACCGGAGGCCCAGCCCAGAATTGCTGTTTTTTGCCTGTTTTAGGGTTTCGAAGAAAAGGAATATCAAACGGAGTCCAAACGGAATGAAACCTTCGGGGACATGATTTTCTCAACGAACAAGACCCGGGAGACTTGGACCCTATGTCAAGAAAGAAAAGAGGAGGCCACGAGGTTGGGGGCGTGCCTACCCCCCCCCCCCCGAGGTGAGCCCTCCACCCTCGTGGGCCCCCTGTTGCTCCACCGACGTACTCCTTCCTCCTATATATACCTACGTACCCCCAAACGATCGGATACGGAGCCAAAACCCTAATTCCACCGCCGGAACTTTCTGTATCCACGAGATCCCATCTTGGGGCATGTTCCGGAGCTCCGACGGAGGGGGCATCGATCACGAAGGGCTTCTACATCAACACCATAGCCCCTCCGATGAAGTGTGAGTAGTTTACCTCAGACCTACAGGTCCATAGTTAGTAGCTAGATGGCTTCTTCTCTCTTTTTGGATCTCAATACAATGTTCTCCCCCTCTCTTGTGGAGATCTATTCGATGTAATATTCTTTTTGCGGTGTGTTTGTTGAGATCGATGAATTGTGGGTTTATGATCAAGTCTATCTATGAATAATATTTGAATCTTATCTGAATTCTTTTATGTATGATTGGTTATCTTTGCAACTCTCTTCGAATTATCAGTTTGGTTTAGCCTACTAGATTGATCTTTCTTGCAATGGGAGAAGTGCTTAGCTTTGGGTTCAATCTTGCGGTGTCCTTTCCCGGTGACAGTAAGGGCAGCAAGGCACGTATTGTATTGTTGCCATCGAGGATAACAAGATGGGGTTTTCTTCATATTGCATGAGTCTATCCCTCTACATCATGTCATCTTGCTTAAGGCTTTACTCTGTTTTTAACTTAATACTCTAGATTCATGCTGGATAGCGGTCGATGAGTGGAATAATAGTAGTAGATGCAGGCAGGAGTCAGTCTAATTGTCTTGGACGTGATGCCTATATACATGATCATACCTAGATATTCTCATAACTATGCTCAATTATGTCAATTGCTAAACAGTAATTTGTTCACCCACTGTAGAATACTTATGCTCTTGAGAGAAGCCACCAGTGAAACCTATGGCCCCCGGGTCTATCTTTATCATATTGATCTCCTACTACTTAGTTATTTCCTTTGCTATTTACTTTGCCTTTATTTTACTTTGCATTTTATCATAAAAATACCAAAATTATTATCTTATCATATCTATCAGATCTCACTCTCGTAAGTGGCCTTATAGGGATTGACAACCCCTATTTGCGTTGGTTGCGAGGATTTATTTGTTTTGTGCAGGTACGAGGGACTCGCGCGTAGCCTCCTACTGGATTGATACCTTGGTTCTCAAAAACTGAGGGAAATACTTACGCTACTTTGCTGCATCATCCCTTCCTCTTCGGGGAAAACCAACGCAGTGCTCAAGAGGTAGCAGTCAAGTCAATCACATCATTCTCCTAATGGTGTGATCCCATTTATCAAATGACAACTCATGTCTATGGTTAGGAAACATAACCATCTTTGATCAACGAGCTACTCAAGTAGAGGCATACTAGTGACACTCTGTTTTTCTATGTATTCACACATGTATTATGTTTCCGGTTAATACAATTCTAGCATGAATAATAAGCATTTATCATGAAATAAGGAAATAAATAATAACTTTATTATTGCCTCTAGGGCATATTTCCTTCAGTCTCCCACTTGCACTAGAGTCAATAATCTAGATTACATAGTAATAATTCTAACACCCATGGAGCCTTGGTGTTGATCATGTTTTGCTCATGAGAGAGGCTTAGTCAACGGGTCTGCAACATTCAGATCCGTATGTATCTTGCAAATCTCTATGTCTCCCACCTGGACTTGATCGCGGATGGAATTGAAGTGTCTCTTGATGTGTTTGTTTCTCTTGTGAAATCTGGATTCCTTTGCCAAGGCAATTGCGCCAGTATTGTCACAAAAGATTTTCATTGGACCCGATGCACTAGGTATGACACCTAGATCGGATATGAACTCCTTCATCCAAAGTCCTTCATTTGCCGCTTCTGAAGCAGCTATGTACTCTGCTTCACACGTAGATCCCGCCACGGCGCTTTGTTTAGAACTGATCCAACTGACAGCTCCACCATTCAATATAAACACGTATCTGCTTTGCGATTTAGAATCGTCCGTATCAGTGTCAAAGCTTGCACCGATGTAACCATTTACGATGAGCTCTTTGTCACCTCCATAAACGAGAAACATATCCTTAGTCCTTTTCAGGTATTTCGAGATGTTCTTGACCAATGTCCAGTGATCCACTCCTGGATTTCTTTGGTACCTCCCTGCTAAACTAATAGCAAGGCACACATCAGGTCTGGTACACAACATTGCATACATGATAGAGCCTATGGCTGAAGTATAGGGAACATTTTTCATTTTCTCTCTATCTTCTGAAGTGGTCGGGCATTGAGTCTTACTCAACTTCACACCTTGTAACACAGGCAAGAACCCTTTCTTAGATTGATCTATTTTGAACTTCTTCAAAACTTTATCAAGGTATGTGCTTTGTGAAAGTCCAATTAAGCATCTTGATCTATCTCTATAGATCTTGATGCCCAATATATAAGCAGCTTCACCGAGGTCTTTCATTGAAAAACTCTTATTCAAGTATCCTTTTATGCTATCCAGAAATTCTATATCATTTCCAATCAACAATATGTCATCCACATATAATATTAGAAATGCTATAGAGCTCCCACTCACTTTCTTGTAAATACAGGCTTCTCCAAAAGTTTGTATAAAACCATATGCTTTGATCACACTATCAAAACATTTATTCCAACTCCGAGAGGCTTGCACCAGTCCATAAATGGATTGTTGGAGCTTGCACACTTTGTTAGCACCCTTTGGATCGATAAAAACTTCATGTTGCATCATATACAACTCTTCTTCCAGAAATCCTTTCAGGAATGCAGTCTTTACATCCATTTGCCAAATTTTATAATCATAAAACGCGGCAATTGCTAACATGATTCGGACGGACTTAAGCATCGCTATGGGTGGGAAGGTCTCATCGTAGTCAACTCCTTGAACTTGTCAAAAACCTTTCGCAACAAGTCGAGCTTTGTAGACAGTAACGTTACCGTCAGTGTCAGTCTTCTTCTTGAAGATCCATTTATTCTCGATGGCTTGCCGATCATCGAGAAAGACAACCAAAGTCCACACTTTGTTCTCATACATGGATCCCATCTCAGATTTCATGGCCTAAAGCCATTTTGCGGAATCTGGGCTCATCATCGCTTCCTCATAGTTCGTAGGTTCATCATGGTCAAGTAACATGACCTCCAGAATAGGATTACCGTACCACTCTGGTGCGGATCTTACTCTAGTTGACCTACGAGGTTTGGTAGTAACTTGATCTGAAGTTTCATGATCGTCATCATTGGCTTCCTCGCTAATTGGTGTAGGTGTCACAGGAACCAGTTTCTGTGATGAACTACTTTCCAATAAGGCAGCAGGTATAGTTACCTCATCAAGTTCTACTTTCCTCCCACTCACTTCTTTCGAGAGAAACTCCCTCTCTAGAAAGGATCCATTCTTAGCAACAAATGTCTTGCCTTCGGATCTGTGATAGAAGGTGTACCCAACAGTCTCCATTGGATATCCTATGAAGACACATTTCTCCAATTTGGGTTCGAGCTTATCAGGTTGAAGTTTTTTCACATAAGCATCACAGCCCCAAACTTTAAGAAACGACAACTTTGGTTTCTTGCCAAACCATAGTTCATAAGGCGTCGTCTCAACGGATTTAGATGGTGCCCTATTTAACGTGAATGCAGCTGTCTCTAAAGTGTAACCCCAAAACGGTAGCGGTAAATCAGTAAGAGACATCATAGATCGCACCATATCTACTGAAGTACGATTACGACGTTCGGACACACCATTACGCTATGGTGTTCCAGGTGGCGTGAGTTGCGAAACTATTTCGCATTGTTTCAAATGAAGACCAAACTCGTAACTCAAATATTCTCCTCCACGATCAGATCGTAGAAACTTTATTTTCTTATTACGATGATTTTCCACTTCACTCTGAAATTCTTTAAACTTTTCAAATGTTTCAGTCTTATGTTTCATCAAGTCGATATACCCATATCTGCTGAAATCATCTGTGAAGGTGAGAAAATAATGATACCCGCCGCGAGCCTCAATATTCATCAGACCACATACATCAGTATGTATGATTTTCAACAAATCTGTTGCTCGCTCCATTGTTTCGGAGAACGGCGTTTTAGTCATCTTGCCCATGAGGCATGGTTCGCAAGTACCAAGTGATTCATAATCAAGTGATTCCAAAAGTCCATCAGAATGGAGTTTCTTCACGCGCTTTACACCAATATTACCTAAACGGCAGTGCCACAAATAAGTTGCAATATCATTATCAACTCTGCATCTTTTGTCTTCAACATTATGAATATGTGTATCACTACTATCGAGATTCATTAAAAATAGACCACTCTTCAAGGGTGCATGACCATAAAAGATATTAATCATATAAATAGAACAACCATTATTCCCTGATTTAAATGAATAGCCGTCTCGCATGAAACAAGATCCAGATATAATGTTCATGCTCAATGTTGGCACCAAATAACAATTATTCAGGTCTAAAACTAATCCTGAACGTAGATGTAGAGGTAGCGTGCCGACGGTGATCACATTGACTTTGGAACCATTTCCCACGCACATCGTCACCTCGTCCTTAGCCAATCTTAGCTTAATCCATAGTCCCTGTCTCGAGTTACAAATATTAGCAACAGAACCAGTATCAAATACCCAGGTGCTACTGTGAGCTCTGGTAAGGTACACATCAATAACATGTATATCACATATACCTTTGTTCACCTTGCCATCCTTCTTATCCGCCAAATACTTGGGGCAGTTCTGCTTCCAATGACTAGTCTGTTTGCAGTAGAAGCACTTAGTCTCAGGCTTAGGTCCAGACTTAGGTTTCTTCTCCTGAGTAGCAACTTGTTTGTTGTTCTTCTTGAAGTTCCCCTTCTTCTTCCCTTTACCCTTTTTCTTGAAACTGGTGGTCTTGTTGAACATCAACACTTGATGCTCCTTTTTGATTTCTACCTCCGCTGCTTTTAGCATTGCGAAGAGCTCGGGAATTGTCTTATTCATCCCTTGCATATTATAGTTCATCACGAAGCTCTTGTAGCTTGGTGGCAGTGATTGAAGAACTCTGTCAATGACACTATCAACAGGAAGATTAACTCCCAGTTGAATCAAGTGGTTATGGTACCCAGACATTCTGAGTATATGTTCACTGACAGAACTATTCTCCTCCATCTTGCAGCTGTAGAACTTATTGGAGACTTCATATATCTCAATCCGGGCATTTGCTTGAAATATTAACTTCAACTCCTGGAACATCTCGTATGCTCCATGACGTTCAAAACGTTGTTGAAGTCTTGGTTCTAAGCCGTAAAGCATGGCACACTGAACTATCGAGTAGTCATCAGTTTTGCTCTGACAGACGTTCATAACATCTGGCATTGCTCCTGCAGTGGGTTTGGCACCTAGCAGTGCTTCCAGGACGTAATTCTTTTGTGCAGCAATGACGATAATCCTCAAGTTATGGACCTTGTCCGTGTAATTGCTACCATCATCTTTCAACTTTGCTTTCTCAAGGAATGCATTATAATTCAACGGAACAACAGCACGGGCCATCTATCTACAACAACATAGACAAGCAAAATACTATCAGGTACTAAGTTCATGATAAATTAAAGTTCAATTAATCATATTTAAGAACTCCCACTTAGATAGACATCCCTCTAATCATCTAAGTGATGACGCAATCCATATCAACTAAACCATGACCGATCATCATGTGAAATGGAGTAGTTTTCAATGGTGAGCATCACTATGTTGATCATATCTACTATATGATTCATGCTCGACCTTTCGGTCTCAGTGTTTTGAGGCCATATCTGCATATGCTAGGCTCGTCAAGTTTAACCCGAGTATTTCTGCGTGTGCAAAACTGGCTTGCACCCATTGTATGTGAACGTAGAGCTTATCACACCCCACATCGCGTGGTGTCTCAGCACGACGAACTTTGGCAACGGTGCATACTCAGGGAGAACACTTGTACTTTGAAATTTAGTGAGAGATCATCTTATAATGCTACCGTCAATCAAGCAGAATAAGATGCATAAAGGATAAACATCACATGCAATCAATATAAGTGATATGATATGGCCATCATCATCTTGTGCATGTGATCTCCATCTCCAAAGCACCATCATGATCACCATCGTCACCGGCTTGACACCTTGATCTCCATCGAAGCATCGTTGTCATCACACCAACTATTGCCTCCACGACTATCGCTGCCGCTTAGTGATAAAGTAAAGCAATTACATGGTGATTGAATTTCATACAATAAAGCGACAACCATATGGCTCCTGCCAGTTGCCGATAACTATGTTATAAAACATGATCATCTCATACAATAAAATTTAGCATCATGTCTTGACCATATCACATCACAACATGCCCTGAAAAAACAAGTTAGACGTCCTCTACTTTGTTGTTGCAAGTTTTACGTGGCTGCTATGGGCTAAGCAAGAACCATTCTTACCTATGCATCAAAAACCACAATGCGGTATAGTGATTGCTTTTTGATATTTAGAAAGAACCATGTTCATTGAATGCGATTCAACTAAAGCTAGAGAAACAGACACCCACTAGCCACCTGTGTGTGAAGAACGTTGGTAGAACCAGTCTCGCGTAAGCGTACGCGTAATGTCGGTCTAGGCTGCTTCATCCAACAATGCTGCTGAATCAAGAATCAACTAGTGACGGCAAGCAATATGTATATACCCACACCCACAACTCCTTTGTGTTCTACTCATGCATATAACATCTACGCATAAACCTGGCTCGGATGCCACTGTTGGGGAACGTAGTAATTTCAAAAAAAATCCTACGCACACGCAAGATCATGGTAATGCACAGCAATGAGAGGGGAGAGTATCGTCTACGTACCCTCGTAGACCGTAAGCAGAAGTCTTATGAGAACGCGGTTGATGTAGTCGTACGTCTTCACAATCCGACCGATCCAAGTACCAAATGCACGGCACCTCTTCGTTCAGCACACGTTCAGCTCGATGACGTCCCATGAACTCCGATCCAGCAGATGTTCATGGGAGACTTTCGTCAGCACGACGGCGTGATGACGGTGATGATGTTTCTACCGACGCAGGGCTTCGCCTAAGCACCGCTACGATATGATCGAGGTGGATTATGGTGGAGGTTGCACAGCACACGGCTTGGAACAATTAACTAGTGTGTTCTAGGGTGACCCCCTGCCCCGTATATAAAGGAGCAAGGGGGGAGGCCGGCTGGCCCCTGTAGGGCGCGCCAGGAGGAGGAGTCCTCCTCCTAGTAGGAGTAGGACTCCCCTTTCCTACTCCTACTAGGAGGAGGAAAGGAAGGAGGAAAGGGAGAAGGAAGGAGAGGGGGGAAAGGAGGAAAGGGGAGCCGGCCCCCTAGTCCAATTCGGTTTGGGCTAGGGGGGCACGCGCCCTGCCTCCTCTCTTCCACCACTTTGCCCATGAGGCCCAATACTTCTTCCCCGTATTCCCGTAACTTCCCGGTACTCCAAAAAATACCCGAATCACTCGGAACCTTTCCGATGTCCGAATATAGTCGTCCAATATATCGATCTTTACGCTCGACCATTTTGAGACTCCTCGTCATATCCCCGATCTCATCCGGGACTCCGAACTACCTTCGCTACATCAAATCACATAAACTCATAATACCGCTCGTCGCTGAACGTTAAGCGTGCGGACCCTACAGGTTCGAGAACTATGTAGACATGACCGAGACACGTCTCTGGTCAACAACCAATAGCGGAACCTGGATGTTCATATTGGCTCCTACATATTCTACAAAGATCTTTATTGGTCAAACCGCATAACACCATACGTTGTTCCATTTGTCATCGGTATGTTATTTTCCCAAGATTCAGTCGTTGGTATCTTAATACATAGTTCAATCTCGTTACCGGCAAGTCTCTTTACTCGTTTCCGCAATGCATCATCCCGCAACTAACTCATTAGTTGCATTGCTTGCAAGGCTTATAGTGATGTGCATTACCAAGAGGGCCTAGAGATACCTCTCCGATAATCGGAGTGACAAATCCTAATCTCGATCTATACTAACTCAACAAGTACCATCAGAGACACCCGTAGAGCACCTTTATAATCACCCAGTTACGTTGTGATGTTTGGTAGCACATAAAGTGTTCCTCTGGTAATCGGGAGTTGCATAATCTCATAGTCATAGGAACATGTATAAGTCATGAAGAAAGCAATAGCAGTAAACTAAAACAATCAAGTGCTAAGCTAACGGAATGGGTAAAGTCAATCACATCATTCTCCTAATGATGCGATCCCGTTTATCAAATGACAACTCATGTCTATGGTTAGGAAACATAACCATCTTTGATCAATGAGCTAGTCAAGTAGAGGCATACTAGTGACACTCTGTTTGTCTATGTATTCACACATGTATTATGTTTCCGGTTAATACAATTCTAGCATGAATAATAAGCATTTATCATGAAATAAGGAAATAAATAATAACTTTATTATTGCCTCTAGGGCATATTTCCCTCAACTTGGCGTCGGCTTAGTCAACAAACGATTATGCCAACCTTGACCGTTGGATTGACATTCAACATCTTTTGTGTTTCTTCAGTCTCTTCTTCCTCCAGCCGCCAAAGCCAAACCAGCGCTAGCGGGACCGCCTTCTCCCGCCTCCCACGTCTGGTTGTGCTGCCGGACACGCATCATGGCCAAATCGCACCCTAAAACTCTATGCATTTTCCCTAGCTCCTGTTCGTTCCCGTCCGAGGCCTCACCATCGGCCTCCACCTTGGTTCGCTAGCCGCAGCGACACCCTCTGGTATTGTCAACATGGTCAACAATCAAGAGGAATAAGGAGATGACTGTGCATGGTGAGGATGACAGTAGGGACCCAGCAGTGCATGCAGTAATTTTGTTTCTTTGGGACAGAGAAGGGTATCAACTGGGTTGTGCGGGAGTTGTGGCCCGTCTAGCCCAGACTTTTATTTCATATGTTTACCACATGACCAGCCCAGTTTATTTTTTTCCTTTTTGAAAATGGCTAGCCCACCTATTTTGTTTTTTGTAGAATAATCAACATAGGCCTACTTTCTTTTCTACGCCCTGCTGGGCTGAAAATCTTTCAAGACGAGGAGGGATGCATTCGGGTTTGCCCAGAAAATGGGCTATATATAATAAGAAATTGGCTATAAGTAATAATAAATAGGCTGTAAAATGAAAAAATACAGCAAACAAGCATAGTTTCCAAATACTTTATTCTTTTGGATTTTGATATTTTAAATTTCATTGTTTTTGTGCGGGTGAAATTTCACAGGATTTAAATTAAGGTATGTTTAGTTTTTAAATTAATTTGAATCTGGCTAGAAATTTCGGGTTGTATGATGTTTGGGACAGATTTGGAGGCTAACTTCTGGGTCTACTAGGTTGACGTGTACGAAAGGCTTTGTCAACTTAGTCCACAAATGATTCTAGCAGCAGTGACCGTTGGATGTTAATCCAACAGCCGTGCTGCTTCTTCAATATCTGATCTTCTTGCTCCAGCCGCCCAAACCAGCGCCGGTGGGACTGTCTGTCCCTGCCTCCCGTGGCCGGCTGTGTTGCCGCACAGACCGCACCGCCCTACCCTACTCCATTGTTGGCCAGGCCATTCATCTACTCACCCACACCTCTTGTTATTTTTCTGGTGGCGGCAACCGGACCAGTAAACCCTCGTACTCCCCACCACATGGGCAACCACTGGTGAGTCTTCCCTGGCTCCCTGTCGTTTGACGGTGTCCTGGACTAGGGGGTACTCACCACGTCGTCTCCCAACCAGCTGGATCGGGCCGAGGACCCCCATGGCGGTTAACTCATGGGACACTTCGGGCAGCCCATGCCGCACACGAGGAAGATTCCACAAGACTTGATGATCATGACACGGACTCCTCTCCACCAACGTATTCGGCTAGGACTCTTGTTATCCTAGGCCTCCGATACATTATATAAGCTGAGGCCAGGCTAGTCCTTAGATTATTATGACATTATTCATCATACCCTCAGGTTTTAGACCACAACATATGATCTCGAGGTAGATCAACTCTATACTTGATACTCCATCAATATAAACAAGAGCAGGACGTAGGGTTTTACTTCCATCAAGAGGGCCCGAACCTGGGTAAAACATCATTTCCTTCGTTCCTGTTACCATTGATCTGAGAATCCACAGCTCGGGACCCCCTACCCCGAGATCTAACAGTTTTGACACCGACAATGGTGTTTTCATTGAGAGTTTCACTGTGAGATCGACAAAGGATCAATGGCTCGCCTGCAGATCAACTGTGATGCCGGCGCCTTCGTCGCCGGCTCGACTGGTCACCTTAGCTTGACCGAGGACTGTGCCCTGCCTCCAATAGTCATGTTTGGATGAGGGCCTTCATCAAACATCAACTCCGATCTCTATCACGATCATGGAGGAATCATCCTTGGAGCTCGGGGGCTCAACGTCAACATTGCCCTTGGGCGACTATGTTGTTCTTCCGAACAGCAAACTTGTATCCGCTTCCACCACCTCCTCGAGCATCTCTTTGACGATTCCTTTGGTGGAATTGTGCGGAATTGAGTCTACAACAACCCTGTAAAATTTTGTCGCGTTCTGATGGAGCAATCTCATCCGATCTCCGATATACGGGAGCCCTCTCGAGTCTGAACGGGAATCAGGACGAGTTTAGGGCGTGGTCTCCAGTGCCCATCTCGGCAGTTATTTGGAAGATCCAACCGTTCATCTGCTGCGGGATTTCCATATCTACCACCTCTCACAATTTCAGTTCGATCCGACCGTTCAAACTCCGGGAACCTTCCAATTAGTGCATCACTTTTCGGATCTGTTTTCTACGCGAATACGAATCCGACCTGAGATCATCTCTCTTCATGAACGAGATATTGAAAAACCTTTTTGGAAGAATCTATTTCTAGGATATTGTGTTTTGTTTCCGAACACATGCTCATGAATTTTGCTCCTTTTCAGAGGTAATCTTCACCGTCATGCTGGTGTCAAACCAGTCCGGCAATATTGCTTCACGGTTGCCGACCTGCATAAGACACGTCGTCGCTTTGTTGAGCCGAGCTCAACTTCTTTGGATCATCATCTCGGCGAGCCAAACAAAGAGTTCGGAATCTCAAAGGATAAATCATCACCAACATCACCACCCTACGGATCACAGGGAGCGGGCATACCGGCATCGCTGCATGGTCACTTCATCAAGTCGGCATTGACCGCGTCACAAGTTACGACCTGCGTCGGCATGGCCACACTATTGCTTCTTCAAGCCGATGTCCATCACGCCAATCTGCTTCAACACCTCGGCTGACATGACAGCTGCAACCTCTCCTTACCGACCCGCTCCGTCACCTCGGCTGGACTGGGGGCTTCACCATATCTTCATCAAACCTACTTTGGTGAGTTCGGCGTCACCAGCCGACCTGCTTCGACTCATCGGCTGACATGGAGGCTTCGACACTTCGGCTGGATCGGGAACTTTGTTATTTCTTCATCAACATACTCCGGTGACTCCGGCGTCACCAGCCGACCAGCTTCGTCACGTTAGCTGGACCGGGGGCTTTGCTTCGGGGAGCCAACCTTTGCCAGTGTCGCCATGCCATCGCTTTATCGCCCATCAGGCAATGGGTGTGCGGATCGTGTCCCAATTATGGGAGTCACCTTTCTTCGGATTGCTACAACAAATAAACTAGGTGCTATTAATCCTAGTAATTTTGCTTGTTTGGGTTTACTTTTCTCGAGGAATTATTACTCTGGTTTGTTCCATCATCTGTACACAGGTCTATCAAATGGTGGCCGCATTAATGACGGTCGCGTAGTGGTTCGGCTTTGCCATGCCTTTACCGCATCACGCCGACGCCCTGCATCGACATTGACTTCGACGCCAAGCCACATATCTTTAAATAAATTATTTTGTGTTAATTAATTACGCGAGGATTTTTATATATTTATATTATTATTGTTGGACTACACTATTTTACATGTGTAGGTAATCGACTTCGACTGCATCACACGGTCACTTCGGCAAGCCGAAGTCATCGTCCCAATCAGCCTAAATCGGCTCGCGTGATCACCTTGTTGGTCGAATTGCCATACCGACATGTTCGGTTGCCTTGGGACTTCGGCATCGCTGAGGGAGCTCTACCTCATCGAGTGTTTGGCACATAGGCCATATTTCTATTATTACTCACTTTGCATAAATTATTAATCATGCATCCTTTTAAAAAAAATTATTATTACTACTACTATCTCCGGCTTGCACTATCTTCTGTGCATGGGTAAATGATCCGGATTAGGCAGCGCTTTCACCTCGGCGTATCGACATACCACGTCACCTCGGCTGGACCAGGGGCTTTGTCATCACTTCATTAACTCACGGCGGGTACTTCGGCGTCACACTGCCGGCCTGCATCGGTCGTGCTATGTCGTCACTTCGGAGCTTCGAGCTCCTTGGTCTACCACCTCAGGACCGGCTTGGGGCTGGGAGCTCATCCCGCCGTAAGCTCGGACCACGTCATCAATACCGAGCACATTAACCAGCTAAGTCGCTTTCATGCTCAAAAACTTTTAGTTTTCAATTTTGTTTGGTTCGACCAAGCATTATACTTTTTTGGCAAAAAGTTGTTTGTGAAAAACCTCCTTGTCAAAACTTTGTTTGTGACACACAAATTCAAATACCCCATTTACTTGGGGGCATCCTTTATGAAGCATTTCCTCTTGCATATGATTATACTTGTATGGCTTCGTCCCTTGTTCGTGTATTATGCCATAATATGCACCATGTTGACTTAAGTGTTCTGCAAGCTGGGTTGCCTTGCTCCTGTGTTTACCCCTACGTTCTCGATTGTTCGGCTTGGGAGTAAAGGGAGCACCTCTGCAATTGTCACGATTGGGTCATCCGAGCTCGGACCTCAGACTGGGTGAAGCCGAAAGCTAGCGGTCTTATTGTTTTCAATCATGGTTGGCACACAACGGAACTCATGAGTACAAAAATCTATTGCACAAGTCTCATAGTAACAATGAGCAACCAAAGAAAGGTATCGATGGGGGTACTATTTTCTTCGAAGATGCTTCTTACACTTCGTTAGTAATATAGCATAAGTTCCCTGAGCATGCTTTGTCTGTTACAGCCTTATGGCCTGATTGCCTGGTTATCGGAAGCACCGTCGAAATTCTTGACAGGTGGAGTGCATAACACTTTTCGGCCCTTGATCGAAGAGGGAGAAGCTGACGGTCGGTTAAGACGCGTTTAAAAGTTCGGGTGAACACAAATATGATATAAGTACTTCGGTACATACAATCATTATACATAAAATTCTTTTACCCAAGTTTACTGGGGGCTCTCAAATTTATATGAGTCGTTTTATAGTAAATGTGTTTTCTTCCGAGTCGTTGCAAAATCTTTTTCTATCACCCCTTTTTCGATGCGAGTGTGTGGTCAATAGCCGGATAGCCCATTTTCTCTCTAGTGACCACTTGAGTTTAGTTCGCTAAACTGGTCTAACAAGTAGTAATCCGCCTTCGGGATAGGAGGTTGCAGCTGTAGGCTGACCCGCTTGAAGTCTTGAGATCGGATGTGTCATATTAATGCATGACAGAAGCACAAAAGTAAGACCAATTTTCAGATTGGCGCCAAATGACTTGATTTAGTTCGGGCGTAAAGTTTTTACTAAAGTTTTTTGGCTTTTCAAGCCTATGGCACTTTTAAACTATTTTTTTGTTTCAAGCATAAGTCTCGTAGTGCAGCGCTGGACACCTTTATAGACTCGGCACAAAAATTCTCGGATATTGCTATATATGCATCAGTTTCAAATTGTGTCTTTGGTCAATAGTTGGGTTGCCCAGCTCCCGTGCTTGCCTCCTACATTCCGCTTTGTTCGGCTAGGTGTGCAAAGGGAAAACCACTGTGATTTTGCTTCAAGCTCAAATGGTTAAGCACCTCAGTGGAGAAAGCCAAAAACTGACTGTCACAATGGGCGTAAACTGGTCAGCGATCCGATGACGGTATCAAACTATAGATCGATACCGATTACCCTGTGTTAAACGATGGGCCTTTCATAACATTGGCCGAAGTGATAATGGCTAGACTTCGGTCGGTGCCGAACACTAACCGGGGGCTCGTATCTAGCTTCCCCAGTTTAAAGCTCCTATGACTAAGTGAAAGTTATAAAGCCCGCATATCTAATTGCCTCGTTTCTGCTAACACAACCGCCTTCGGGCACCGAGACGTCGGCTAAGGGTTGTCTTTTTATTGCGGAAACACCCTGCGTAGCATCTACAAGGGGGTGGAAGCCGACAATGGGCCACTTTCAAGTGATAAACGGTCGCAACAGAGTCAAAATAAATATATCATCGGCGTTCGCATTTTATATACGAGGGCTACCTTCCGTAATCATCGTTATAAAGCCATAAATATGCATCAATTTGACTTAAGATTTTGGCCAAGCTGGGTTGCCTGGCTCCTGTGCTTACCCCTACGTTCCCGATTGTTCGGCTAGGCGGTAAAGGGAGCACCTCTGTGATTGTTACTACCGGGTCATCCAAGTTAGTACCTCAGACTGGGTGAAGCCGAAAGCTAGCAATCTTAAAGGATGTAACTGGTCGGCAACTCCGGAAGTGAAAATTTTGGTTCATTAATACCATAGAGTTTAGGAACTTTCCCCGAACTAAATCCTCAATATTTTCCTCCCACATTGATTGGAGGTGAGGTTTCATGATCATGATCAGCATGACAACCCAAAGAAAGGAACCGATAGCGGGATTATTTTCTTTGGAAGATGTTCCATATCTCTCTGCGTACCTTTGTTTATAAAACTGTATGGCCGGATTGCCCTGTTTTCCATAAATCTTTGCCCTTATAACAGCTTTATAAAGTAGGACAAACACTCCCCGGCTTCTGGCCGAGGAGGTTGAAGCCGATGATCGGTCAACAAAGTTTTGTAGAATGCGGATCCAAGCATTATTGATGTAAAGTACTTGGATACGTAGAATCATTACACATGATTTGTGATTTTACTTTGGATATCGATCCTTAATTCGGCCACCCGTTCCCACATTAAGGATCTGGGGCTACTGGGCTTCGGGCTTATCATTCACTAAAATTAAAAGGGGCGTATCGATCCCCTAATCTGGTGTTTCCACCCGACCAGTGTCTCGGGGGCTACTGCATTGCCTATTCAATGCAGAAAATTCAAAGTGCTCAGTGTTTGGTTGCACTACAAAAAAAAGACACATCCGTGACATTTTGGGCCGAACGATAAAAAATTATGTCATACATATGACACTTCTATGACGATAATTGTGACAAAACCCGGTATCATCACAGATGTGGTGGGCTCCTACTTCTATGACAAAAAATCATGACAGAAAATGGGCTTTTCGTCCTGGGCGGGCCGGAGACGCAGCTGCATGACATTCTTTGGGCCGTCCATGATGGAAAAAACCATGGTAGAAGTGAGGGGGAGGAAAATTTTGGGGAGTTCCCGGTTACAGTGGGAGGTCGGGGGCCGAGCGATGCACATTTCTCTCGTACACGTACGCGCATGTGTGCAAGGCGTTGGCTCTAACTGAACCCGAGCGAGGCGTTGGGCTCTAACTGAACCCGAGCGATTGCACTGCAGGCTACGCGTTACTGAACCCGAGCGATCGATCGATGGCTATTAGCTGAACCCGATTGAGCGATTACTTTGCTACTGCTGCTAACTGAAGTTGGTCGATGCTGCCTCTGGGATGAATAGTGAGCATTGCGGGGGGTTGGATGAACAGTGAGCGGTGGCGTTGCCTCTGGATGAACAGGACCCCGTGGTGTGGTGGAGGGCTGGATGAATAGTAGAAGGTGGAGGGGTCCCGTGGAGGGGTGGTTGAACAGGACCCCGTGGTGTGGAGGGTTGGATGAACAGTAGACGGTGGAGGGGTTCCCGTGGAGGGGTGGTTGAACAGTAGCCGGTGGAGTAGCGCGCGGTGGAGGCTGGATGAACAGGAGCCCATGGAGGCTGGAGGAGGTCGACGGTAGCCCGTGGAGGGTGGAGGAGGTCGACGGTGGAGATGAACAATATCCCGTGGAGTCCCGTTTTGCGGTACGCCACACCCCTCCCGATGAACAGGACCCCCGTTTCGACCGTAGCGCTCCAACACAAGTCCGTTTCGTCCATTTTGCGGTACGCCACACCCCTCCCGATCAATAGGACCCCTGTTTCGACCGTAGGAGGTCTGTTTCATCCATTTTGCGGTACGCCAGACCCCTCCCGATGAACAGGATCCTGTTTCGAACATGGCCAGTCAAACACAAGGTCGTTTCCTCCGTTGTGCGGTACACCAGGCCTCGTTTCCATCGCTTGTTCCATCCAAGCCCTCCCGATGAACACGACCACGCATTCCGTTCCGACCTAGTCGGTTGGCTCCCACGCGTTCTGTTGCCTCCCGATGAACACGACACATTTCGTTGCCTCCCCATGGACACGACGCATTCCGTTGCCTCCCTGTGAACACGACGCATTCCGTTGCCTCCCCCATGAGCATGACAATGACGCTGTTTCTCCGTTCCGACCCAGCCATGTCAACGAGCCCTGGCCGTACGTATGCGCGAGTAGGCGTTCAAGACCCCGCCCGTATGTACACATACGTGGCCATATTTTCTTTCTTGCACCCTGACGACCCACTACTATAGGGGATCTATCGTAGTCCTTTCGATAAGTAAGAGTGCCGAACCCAACGAGGAGCAGAAGGAAATGATAAGCGGTTTTCAGCAAGGTATTCTCTGCAAGTACTGAAATAAGTGGTAACATATAGTTTTGTGATGAGATAATTTGTAATGAGCAACAAGTAACAAAAGTAAATAAAGTGCAGCAAGGTGGCCCAATCCTTTTTGTAGCAAAGGACAAGCCTGGACAAACTCTTATATAAGGAAAAGCGCTCCCGAGGACACATGGGAATATCCTCAAGCTAGTTTTCATCATGTTCATAAGATTCGCGTTCGGTACTTTGATAATTTGACATGTTGGTGGACCAGTGCTTGGGTGCTGTTCTTACTTGAACAAGCATCCCACTTATGATTAAACTCTATTGCAAGCATCCGCAACTACAACAAAAGTATTAAGGTAAACCTAACCATAGCATGAAACATATGGATCCAAATTGTGACACTCTAAAATTTTTTATTTGGTTTTTATCAAAAACTTTGTGGTTTTTGAGGAGAGGCTATTTTAAAAAATTTCTTTTTCAGAAAAACCTTCCACTTAAAAACTTCCTTTGCTTTGGCAAGGATTTTATTTTTTTTGCAAACCTTAGTGTTTGATCTTTTGAATCTTCTTCTCTGTTGGTTCTCTCTCAAATTTAATTTTTGAGTTTAAATTATTTTCTTTTAAAATGAAGCTCTATGAAAATTTGGGGATTTTCATATCTTGGAACCACCCTTGACTTTGCATTGTTCCCATGTGGTAAAACCCCTCCAAAACCTCCCCTACACCTTGTGATCAACCTAAGTCCTCTGTCCCAACTAATCCAAACAAGTTTTGGATTTTATTCTAATTATTTTTCCTCTCAAAACAAATCTGAAAATTATTTTGAGCCCAAATGATTTTCAAAGCAAGTACCATATTGCATTTGAGTTTTGACCTCAAACCAACTCTCCTGGATAGTCCTTTGTACCCATAACCCAGAACCATCTTGATCCACTCCTCCTCTTTTCAAAATTTTCAAAATTTAGTCTCTGCAAGTTTGGACCAGATTTGCCAAATTTGATGAAATTCATATCTACACTGCTCCAAAAATTCCACCAAAAATCATGCAGCCTACTTGAGCAATGAGAAGCCACTCCACCAAGTTTCAGCTCAAGGAAAAATCCCTAGATGCCAATTCATTCTGTCGAACACCTTGCGGGCACTGTTACTATTCAAAATTCAGAAAAATTCAGTCTTCAGTGTCGTTTGCGTTCATCAGTTCCCCTCACGCGTAGACAGTGCACTTGGCACGTTCCTCGCAGCCTCTCCCTCCTGTCCGGAGCTTCACACGCGTGCGTGGAGCCTTCCTGGCGTCGGTAGCAGCGAGCCTCGCCGGCGTTGGGAGCTTCTGCGGCGTCGGGACCTCCCGTGGCGGCTGACAGGGGACAAGAACGGCGGCTCAACGCCGTTCCGCGCCGCCCATCGCTCCCTGGCTCTCCGCGTGGCCTCATGCACGCCAGCGCACCCCCGCTGCACCGTCGCCGTGGCCCGACAGCACTAGACGTGCTCTCTGCCGCCAACGGACCCGCGCCGTCCCGTTCCGACCAAAGCCTGCCCTAAGCTTCTAATCCAAGTCCGGTTAGCGTCTAAACGGACCCAGTAAACTCCCACGACGGCGAACGACTCCCTAATCACCCCCGACCGAGCACTGCGCCACCGTAACCATCGCCAGAAATCCCCGTTCACGGCCACCGCCTCGGACCGCCTATAAAAAGGGCCCCCGAGCTCACCCTCGTGCACGCCTCAATCCCACACCTCACCAACGCCACGCCAGGCCACTAGGGGGACCCCGAGGAGGTCTTCCCCCTCAACTCCGGCCGCCCTGATCCGCCTCGGCCACCACCTCGATTCGCTCCGGTGAGGCCACCTCCAGCGCCCAAACCCCGTCCGTTACCCTCTCTAGCTACCAGGAGCCTAACCCGACCACCCGAGCCGCCGTCCGCCGGAGCAAAGCTCGCCGTCGACGTGGTACTCGCCGGCGACCACCACCACCACCAATCGACGCGGAAGGGTGCCCGGAGCACGGAGGTACCCTCCGATCCCCCTGCCTCACCGTGGATCGCCGCCGGCGACCACCGCGGCTCTCGGGCACCGGCGAGATCTGCCGCCCCGTTCATATTTTCAAACCTGACAAGCGGGACCCGCTGTCAGCCTCTCTGTTCTTCCTAAATGAAGCGTTTTCTGAAAACGTCTTCTGCCGAATGCGCTTTCCCTCTGGGCTGGCGTAGTCGCTACCGAAGTGCTTTCTGTTTTTATAATCTAACCCCTAGAAAACTTCTGTTTCATTACAGATGAGTCCCTGGACAAAAACCTTTATAACTTTTAAACAGAAAGGTATTTTTAGTTGATTCTTTTTCTGTTCTCTTTAAAATTTTGTCTAGTTTTTTATCAGATTTATTTGAAAAATATTTGGTATACTTGCTGTGCACTCCTTGGTATTTATGATAGCGCATATACTTTCTTTATACCGTAGATATCGAAGGAGGTGACGGAGCCGCGAACTTCACCGAGCTAGGCTCTGACTACTCTGAACCAGGCAAGCATGTTTGAACTTTTGATATGATGAGTGTCTTGGCATGTTTTGCATTTAGTTAGTTTCATGGCATGTTGATAAGCATACCGATGAACGTTATTTTATGCGATAATGAGGTAAGTGAGTTCGATGATCCATAAGTGGATGGATGTGAGTATGAATAGCCATGTGTTGGCATGAGGATGGGTGAGATGGCAGTGTTGTAGCATGCCAGTCTCATGCCGGACTATGTGACTTCAGTGTCAAGCCGTGTCGGTCCAGTTCCTCTCATTTTCTTCCCTGTACTACCACATGTTTTCCGCAAGGAATATGGTTTAGTAAGTTGCAAACCGCTTTTCTGGTACACACCAAAAGGAGAGGCCGTGATGATGGTTCCATGGCCCTGGATTAAAGCCAGTCATCCGGTCAGGGGGCATGGGTGTTTCCGGTTGGGACCGAGAGGGGGGCACCCCTTAGAGCGCGCGTATATAAATTTGATCCCATGCTATTCGAGATTGTGATCTCCCCGTCTCAAAAGTTTTCCTTGGACGATGTCTAGGGTGATTCCTAGCATCGAGAGGTAGGATGGGTGTGTACTGGTTAGCTGTGTTTTCTTCCGAAATACCGTAAATGGAACTTGTCCTTCGTGACTATGGAAATCCGTTAGCTGTGGGAATAATTTTGTACAAACTCTGCAGAGTCATATATCCCCTCCAAATCCTCTATACCATGTCCAAATTCGTATTATCTTGTCCTAACAATGACAGTGTTGATGACAGAGACTCCGGTGTTTCGCATGAGTGCTAATTCCGGTTAAATGATATTCATGTGGATGGACTAACCCATTTATTCTTATGAATTAAAAGTTTATTATGATTATTATTTACCTGTCCATAAAAGCCCTTTCTGTGATGTCGCCCCGACGTCTGACTGTGGCATCTCTTTTCAAGCCCTTTCTGTGATGTCTCCCCGACGTCCGACTGTGGCATTTCTTTTAAAGCCCTTTCTGTGATGTCTCCCCGACGTCCGACTGTGGCATTTCTTTTCAAGCCCTTTCTGTGATGTCGCCCCGACGTCCGACTGTGGCATTTCTTTTAAAGCCCTTTCTGTGATGTCGTCCCGACGTCCGACTGTGGCATTTCTTTTAAAGCCCTTTCTGTGACGTCGCCCCGACGTCCGACTGAGGTATTTTTTTTAAGCCCTTTATGTGGTGTCGCTAAGACGCCCGACTGTGGCATCTTTTTCCTTATATTTATTTGTTCACCTTTCGAGGCGTCGCTTCAGACACCCGATCGGTATTTATTTATGTTCTGTTGGGATTTCAGGCGGACTACCGCCGTTTCCCTTTTACTTACCTTGTTAAGTTAATTTTTGTCTGTACATTGGTGAATTTATTCATGACGCATCCATGCATGCATATGTTATATCTTACGTCCGAACTGTCTTGCGAGTACTTTCAAAGTACTCACTGGCTTGTTGATTTGGCCAGATGCTGACGAAGGCGATCTCTTGGATGAAGAGTTTGATAGCGAGTCCGACACTTAGAGGAGTCCCAGTCAGTCTCGTGCGACCCTGGATTTGGTCACTGTTTTATATCCGCTTCCGCTACCAAATAAATTCATCGAGCCTCACCTCGACGCTCGATGAGATGATAGACTTAGAGTCTTGTATTTCTCTCCCCGCTGTGTTTTTCCACCACCGCCATATCCTCGAGTCAGTAGTATGTCTCCACACCACTGTGTCATGTCCGCCATTATGTATAATTATTGGCGTGCTTGTAATAATTTGGTTGAGCAACCGCAGTTCGACCCTGTAATATATTTTATGCTACTGGCTTATTGTATCAAGAAATTGTCTACCAGTGAGGAGGATTTCTCTCATACTGGACTCAAAAGATTGGTTTCTCAATAAATATTTTTATTGGAAAACCGGTCGTGACAAGCTTGGTACCAGAGCCAGGCTGGCTGGAGGAAGCCACTAGGTGCGATCGCTAATTAGTTATTAGCATGATAGAGCTAATTTATATTTTTGCAATTGTAGTCATTTTCTGTCAGTCAGCATAAATTTATGATCTGACCCTGCAGAATTTTTGCCTACTTTTGTAGATGGCCGATAACAGCTGCGAGTCTCAGACCTTCGCCAACGTGCCCGATGGGTTCGTCAAGCTTCTTTCTTTCATCGTTCAGGTCGCGATGGGGCCATCCGTGCGCCCAGTCTTCACACTCTGCCAGCACCGAGTCAATGACAGTCTGACCATGCACCAGGCCGCGGTGCAGTTCAAGGGAAGGCGTGGTGAGTTACGCCGCTTCCGGTTCGTGGGAAGAGCAATGCCTACGGAGAGGCATGCTATGCAGATGGCAGCCCGTGAGGCGATAGCTCGTCTCAGGGATGTCCTTCCCGTGATGAAGACTCGTCGTTACCGTTATCTTCCGTGCCATGTGCCTTACACCTGTCACTACGCATACTCCTGCCCCAGAGGGGAACGAGACGAGGCTTTTGAGATGCTCATTGAGTATCTCCGGGCCCTGGAGGCAGCCTTCGACAACCTGGTGGACGACTTCGTAGCTACCCGCATGGACTCAGTCCATGGCTGTGCTGCCAACAGGAGGGAGCTCCTACCCGTCGCTCCGCCACTGACTTTAGTCTCGTCCTCAGCATCTTATACGCCTACTCGTCGCCTTCCTTCTACCGAAGAATTCAACCAAGTCATTGCACCCACTTCAGCGCGCACTGCACCACCCTTCGCGCCCACTCCTGTACGTGTTGCTCCGCCCCTGGCAACCGCTCCGTCCACTCTGCGCAACACTACACGTATCGAGCCTATTAGCGAGGAGGAAGTCGAGTCCCCAACCTCGCTACGCCTCGCCCTCGGCAGGGCAAAGGAGGTCGTCAACATCTCTGCCTGAGTACGCTTAGCTGCCGTGTATTGTATCGCTTTGTAAGATATGTGCATAGGTTGTGAGAAGTAGCCTGTTTGCGCATCATGTAGGATCTGGAGAAGTGCACTAGCCTAAATAACATGTCAGGATTATGTACGCATATCATGAGTGATGTATTGTATAATTACCGCCCGCGTGTAAGATATGTAATGAGCAGTCCTTCTCCGTGCGCAAGTCGATTTGTTTTTCTTAAGTAAGCCGAGTTATTTAATTCTACCTGCCAGCTTTATGCATTTATGGTTTTGTTTTGCGACTCTTTCCGCTTTTCTTATGAGTTTTACAAAATACATCCCCAGAGTGAAAAATGTCTCGTCCTTGGACACGCCCCATGCCAACTCCACCAGAGGAAGATTATGATACACAACCCAACAACGAGTTCACTCAGGGATAGTCAAGCCAACAGGGCAGTGAATCGGCACTTTCACAAATGTGCCGCCTTTATGAGCAGAGTCAGCAACAACATCGGGAAATGATGAACCAAGTCATCAACATGGGAAATCACCATGGACAGTATCAACAGCATTCCAAGTTATCTGAACTACAGAAGACACGTCCTCAAACATTTTCTCACACTGACAAGCCTCTTGAAGCCGAGGACTGGCTTCGAGATATGGAGAGGAAATTAATTATTGCAAAGTGTTCAGATCTCGAGAAAGTACTATATGCTCCACACTATCTCACAGGAGCAGCCGCATCGTGGTGGGAGAATTTTCTGCACATGCATCCCAACGAAAATGACATAACCTGGGATGATTTCAAGGAAGGTTTCCGTGGTGCACATATTCCTAAGAGTATTATGAAAATCAAGAAGAGAGAATTTGATGACCTCAAACAAAGGAACATGACAGTGTCAGATTACAACAGTCAATTTACCCTATTATCCCGCTACGCCAATGAGGAACGTATGACTGAAATCAAGAAGATGGAGAAATTCCTTGACGGTCTGGCGCGCGCG
This sequence comes from Triticum aestivum, assembly GCF_018294505.1. Taxonomy (NCBI): domain Eukaryota; kingdom Viridiplantae; phylum Streptophyta; class Magnoliopsida; order Poales; family Poaceae; genus Triticum; species Triticum aestivum. The sequence goes on from NC_057794.1 coordinate 125,603,290, forward strand.
CTTAAATGCCAACTGGTCGTGCACACTTTTCCTGATTTTAAAACACTGGTAGACAAGGCCATTACTCTGGAAAATGAGAGACGCAGTCTGGAAGATATCCGCAAGCGAAAAAGGGACCAGACTAATCACGCTCGCAATCACCGAAGCAAGACAGATTTTCAAAAGGGTGGGACACACAAATTCACATCCAATGTCTGACGCCCAATCAAGAATTTTCATGCAAGGGACAAGGAATTCACCTATCGCCCCGGCGTTACTTGTTACGCTTGTGGAGAAGAAGGGCACTATGCCAAACAGTGCCCCAAGCCAAGGAGTTCAACCCCAAAGCCGAACAACGGCGGCAATAATTCAGCGCCCAAGCGAAACAATTTCAATCCCAACAATAACCACACGAAGGGTCATCTGAACCATGTAACCAAAGAGGAGGCACAAAATGCTCCGGATATCGTACTCGGTACGTTTCCTGTCAACACAATACCTGCAATGGTTTTGTTTGATTCTGGAGCCTCTCACTCTTTCATTTCGAAGAGTTTTGCTTTGCAAAATAAGTTTTCGATGCTTCCTTTGGAAAAATCCATGATCATCAAGTCCCCTGGGATTCAGCAAGTTTCTCACAATTACTGTCAGAATGTGGTCATTGAGTTCGAAGGATTGGAGTTTCACGCAAATCTTATTGTATTGGAAAATAAAGGACTGGATGTCATCCTAGGGATGGATTGGCTAACCACCAATAAAGGTTTTATCGACTGTTTCAACAGGACCGTGATTCTCACACACCATCAAGGGAAGACAATAAGAGTATCAGCCAAGGAAGGAAAAAGACCCCGGCAACCGAGATTAAATAAGGTGGACGTTTCTGAGCTAAACAAGGTTCCAGTAGTGTGTGAATTTCTAGATGTATTCCCTGAAGAGCTGCCAGGCATGCCACCAGACCGAGAAATAGAATTCCGCATTGAGCTAGCACCAGGAACCACCCCCATATACAAGAAACCATACAGAATGGCACCATCCGAGTTGATCGAGTTGAAGAAGCAAATAAAAGAATTACTGGAAAAAGGATACATTCGAGCCAGCTCCTCACCGTGGGGATCACCAATTTTATTTGCCAAAAAGAAGGATGGAACGCTGAGATTGTGTATTGACTATCGAGCACTTAACATGGTCACAGTCAAAAACAAATACCCGATGCCAAGGATAAACGATTTGTTTGATCAACTTGCTCAGGCCAAGGTATTCTCAAAAATTGACTTAAGGTCAGGATACCACCAATTGAAGGTACGAACGGAAGATATCCCCAAAACAGCCTTCACCTCCAGATATGGACTGTACGAGTTCACAGTGATGCCATTTGGATTAACTAACGCCCCAGCATATTTTGTTCACCTCATGAACAAAGTATTTATGAAGTTTATGGACAAGTTCGTCGTGGTATTCATCGACGATATTCTGGTATACTCCAAGACACCAGAAGAGCACGCAGAACATCTCCGGATTGTGCTAGGAGAGCTAAGAAAACACCAATTGTATGCCAAGTTCAGCAAGTGTGAATTTTGGCTAAGACAAGTAGGTTTTCTAGGCCACGTGCTGACTCAAGACGGTATCACAGTGGACCCAGAGAAAGTCAAGGCCGTACTTGACTGGAAATCACCAGCCAGCGTAACGGACATATGGAGTTTCTTGGGAATGGCAGGATATTACCGCAGATTTATTAAAGGATTTTCCACCATAGCCAAGCCTATGACACAGTTGCTCCAGAAAGATAAGAAGTTTGAGTGGACAGAAGCCTGCGAGAAAAGTTTCCAAGAGCTAAAGCGGAAGTTAACAACAGCACCAGTATTAATTGTACCCGACATACACAAGAATTTTGAAGTATATTGTGACGCGTCCAGAAAAGGTCTCGGATGCGTGTTGATGCAAGAAGGCAAGGTTGTCGCCTACGCTTCAAGGCAACTTCGCAAGCATGAGGAAAATTATCCCACTCATGACTTAGAAATGGCAGCAGTTATTCATGCACTCAAGGAATGGAGGCATTTCTTACTTGGGAATCGATGTGAAATATATACGGATCACAAAAGTCTCAAATATATTTTCACGCAGCCAGAACTAAATTTACGGCAACGACGCTGGTTGGAATTGGTAAAGGATTATGATGTCGGTATCCATTACCATCCAGGGAAAGCAAATGTAGTGGCCGATGCCCTGAGTCGGAACCCCAGCTCCGACGGAAACTATCTGCACAGCTTGAGGCCCGAATTCCATCAAGAATTTGCCAAGCTCAACTTGATAATGGTAGCAGAAGGCACCATATCAAACTTGGAAATACAACCCAACCTTGTGGAGAAAATTAAAGAAGCTCAGCCTGGTCACCCCAGCATTGAAGGAATTAAAAGAAAGTTGAGTATGGGCAAGGCCTCGGAATTCGTCATAGATAATGAAGGAATATTATGGTACGGAGAAAGGCTATGCGTGCCAAACATAGAAAACCTTAAACAGCAAATTTTAGCTGAAGCACACACCACTCCATATTCGATCCACCCTGGAGGAACCAAAATGTATAAGGATATTCAGGAAAGATTTTGGTGGCACGGTATGAAGAGGGACATAGCTGCCTTCATTGCATGTTGCGACTCATGTCAACGCATAAAAGCTGAACATTAGAGACCAGCTGGACTACTGCAACCTAACAAAATACCTGAGTGGAAATGGGATGAAATAGGGATGGATTTTATTGTCGGACTACCTCGGTCACGACACGGGAATGATGCCATATGGGTCATCACTGACAGGTTGACCAAAGTGGCACACTTTATTCCAGTGAAGAAAACCTACACCACTCAGAGGCTTGCCAGGATTTATCTTTCCCGCATAGTTTGCCTGCATGGTGTCCCGAAGACTATAATATCCGACAGAGGCACTCAGTTCGTCTCAAGATTTTGGGAGCATTTACAACAGGCTCTGGGAACCCAACTAGCCTTCAGTACCGCATACCATCCACAGACTGATGGACAAACTGAACGCGTAAACCAAATTTTAGAAGACATGCTGAGAGCATGTGTCCTCACATATGGAACCAGTTGGGAAGAAAGCCTGCCATACGCCGAGTTCGCGTATAACAATAGCTACCAGGCCAGCCTACAAATGGCACCATTTGAGGCCTTATACGGACGAAGGTGTCGTACCCCGTTAAATTGGTCAGAGACCGGAGACAGCCGCATCTTCGGACCAGACATGCTCAGAGAAACCGAGGAAAAGGTCAAGCTAATCAGAGACCGACTTAAGACCTCTCAAAGTCGACAGAAGAGTTATTATGATCAGAAACATCGTAGGGTCAGCTTCGAACCCGGTGAGTTCGTATACCTGAGAGTATCCCCTATGAGAGGATTGCAACGATTCAAGATAAAAGGGAAGTTAGCACCAAGATTCATTGGACCATTTTGCATAGTGGCACGAAGAGGCACTGTAGCCTACCAGCTAGACTTACCCGAAGACTTGTCCGACATTCACGACGTGTTCCACGTCTCTCAATTAAGGAAGTGCGTAAGCAACCCAGAGAAACAAGTATCCCATGAGAACATTGACGTGCAGCTAGACCTCACTTATCGAGAACGTCCCATAAGAATATTAGAGGAGTCTGAAAGGAGGACCCGACAAAAGACCATCAAGTTTTTCAAAGTCCAGTGGAGCAATCACACCGACAGTGAAGCAACTTGGGAAAGCGAGGATTTTCTTCGGACTGAGCATCCACACCTATTTAAGGATCAGCTGAAATCTCGGGGACGAGATTTTTCCTAAGGGGGTAGGTGTTGTGACACTCTAAAATTTTTTATTTGGTTTTTATCAAAAACTTTGTGGTTTTTGAGGAGAGGCTATTTTAAAAAATTTCTTTTTCAGAAAAACCTTCCACTTAAAAACTTCCTTTGCTTTGGCAAGGATTTTTTTTTTTGCAAACCTTAGTGTTTGATCTTTTGAATCTTCTTCTCTGTTGGTTCTCTCTCAAATTTAATTTTTGAGTTTAAATTATTTTCTTTTAAAATGAAGCTCTATGAAAATTTGGGGATTTTCATATCTTGGAACCACCCTTGACTTTGCATTGTTCCCATGTGGTAAAACCCCTCCAAAACCTCCCCTACACCTTGTGATCAACCTAAGTCCTCTGTCCCAACTAATCCAAACAAGTTTTGGATTTTATTCTAATTATTTTTCCTCTCAAAACAAATCTGAAAATTATTTTGAGCCCAAATGATTTTCAAAGCAAGTACCATATTGCATTTGAGTTTTGACCTCAAACCAACTCTCCTGGATAGTCCTTTGTACCCACAACCCAGAACCATCTTGATCCACTCCTCCTCTTTTCAAAATTTTCAAAATTTAGTCTCTGCAAGTTTGGACCAGATTTGCCAAATTTGATGAAATTCATATCTACACTGCTCCAAAAATTCCACCAAAAATCATGCAGCCTACTTGAGCAATGAGAAGCCACTCCACCAAGTTTCTGCTCAAGGAAAAATCCCTAGATGCCAATTTCATTCTGTCGAACACCTTGCGGGCACTGTTACTATTCAAAATTCAGAAAAATTCAGTTTTCAGTGTCGTTTGCGTTCGTCAGTTCCCCTCACGCGTAGACAGTGCACTTGGCACGTTCCTCGCAGCCTCTCCCTCCTGTCCGGAGCTTCACACGCGTGCGTGGAGCCTTCCTGGCATCGGTAGCAGCGAGCCTCGCCGGCGTTGGGAGCTTCTGCAGCGTCGGGACCTCCCGTGGCGGCTGACAGGGGACAAGAACGGCGGCTCAATGCCGTTCCGCGCCGCCCATCGCTCCCTGGCTCTCCACGTGGCCTCATGCACGCCAGCGCACCCCCGCTGCACCGTCGCCGTGGCCCGACAGCACTAGACGCGCTCTCTGCCGCCAACGGACCCGCGCCGTCCCGTTTCGACCAAAGCCTGCCCTAAGCTTCTAATCCAAGTCCGGTTAGCGTCTAAACGGACCCAGTAAACTCCCACGACGGTGCTCGACTCCCTAATCACCCCCGACCGAGCACTGCGCCACCGTAACCAGTGCCGGCAATCCCCGTTCACGGCCACCGCCTCGGACCGCCTATAAAAAGGGCCCCCGAGCTCACCCTCGTGCACGCCTCATCCCCACACCTCACCAACGCCATGCCAGGCCACTAGGGGGACCCCGAGGAGGTCTTCCCCCTCAACTCCGGCCACCCCGATCCGCCTCGGCCGCCACCTCGATTCGCTCCGGTGAGGCCACCTCCGGCGCCCAAACCCCGTCCGTTACCCTCTCTAGCTACCAGGAGCCTAACCCCCTCGTCAATTTGATCTTTGCAGCCCTCTCCGACGAGTCCCTCGACCACCCGAGCCGCCGTCGGCCGGAGCAAAGCTCGCCGTCGACGTGGTACTCGCCGGCGACCACCACCACCACCAATCGACGCGGAAGGGTGCCCTGAGCACGGAGGTACCCTCCGATCCCCCTGCCTCGCCGTGGATCGCCGCCGGCGACCACCGCGGCTCTCGGGCACCGGCGAGATCTGTCGCCCCGTTCATATTTTCAAACCTGACAAGCGGGACCCGCTGTCAGCCTCTCTGTTCTTCCTAAACGAAGCGTTTTCTGAAAACGTCTTCTGCCGAATGCGCTTTCCCTCTGGGTTGGGGTAGTCGCTACCGAAGCATACCGATGAACGTTATTTTATGCGATAATGAGGTAAGTGAGTTCGATGATCCATAAGTGGATGGATGTGAGTATGAATAGCCATGTGTGGGCATGAGGATGGGTGAGATGGCAGTGTTGTAGCATGCCAGTCTCATGCCGGACTATGTGACTTCAGTGTCAAGCCATGTCGGTCCAGTTCCTCTCATTTTCTTCCCTGTACTACCACATGTTTTCCGCAAGGAATATGGTTTAGTAAGTTGCAAACCGCTTTTCTGGTACACACCAAAAGGAGAGGCTGTGATGATGGTTCCATGGCCCTGGATTAAAGCCAGTCATCCGGTCATGGGGCATGGGTGTTTCCGGTTGGGACCGAGAGGGGGGCACCCCTTAGAGCGCGCGTATATAAATTTGATCCCATGCTATTCGAGATTGTGATCTCCCCGTCTCAAAAGTTTTTCTTGGACGATGTCTAGGGTGATTCCTAGCATCGAGAGGTAGGATGGGTGTGTACTGGTTAGTTGTGTTTTCTTCCGAAATACCGTAAACGGAACTAGTCCTTCGTGACTACGGAAATCCGTTAGCTGTGGGAATAATTTTGTACAAACTCTGCAGAGTCATATATCCCCTCCAAATCCTCTATACCATGTCCAAATTCGTATTATCTTGTCCTAACAATGACAGTGTTGATGACAGAGACTCCGGTGTTTCGCATGAGTGCTAATTCCGGTTAAATGATATTCCTGTGGATGGACTAACCCATTTATTCTTATGAATTAAAAGTTTATTATGATTATTATTTACCTGTCCATAAAAGCCCTTTCTGTGATGTCGCCCCGACGTCCGACTGTGGCATCTCTTTTCAAGCCCTTTCTGTGATGTCGCCCCGACGTCCGACTGTGGCATTTCTTTTAAAGCCCTTTCTGTGATGTCGCCCCGACGTCCGACTGTGGCATTTCTTTTCAAGCCCTTTCTGTGATGTCGCCCCGACATCCGACTGTGGCATTTCTTTTAAAGCCCTTTCTGTGATGTCGTCCCGACGTCCGACTGTGGCATTTCTTTTAAAGCCCTTTATGTGACGTCGCCCCGACGTCCGACTGAGGTATTTTTTAAGCCCTTTATGTGGTGTCGCTAAGATGCCCGACTGTGGCATCTTTTTCCTTATATTTATTTGTTCACCTTTCGAGGCGTCGCTTCAGACACCCGATCGGTATTTATTTATGTTCTGTTGGGATTTCAGGCGGACTACCGCCGTTTCCCTTTTACTTACCTTGTTAAGTTAATTTTTGTCTGTACATTGGTGAATTTATTCATGACGCATCCATGCATGCATTTGTTATATCTTACGTCCGAACTGTCTTGCGAGTACTTTCAAAGTACTCACTGGCTTGTTGATTTGGCCAGATGCTGACGAAGGCGATCTCTTGGATGAAGAGTTTGATAGCGAGTCCGACACTTAGAGGAGTCCTAGTCAGTCTCGTGCGACCCTGGATTTGGTCACTGTTTTATATCCGCTTCTGCTACCAAATAAATTCATCGAGCCTCACCTCGACGCTCGATGAGATGATAGACTTAGAGTCTTGTATTTCTCTCCCCGCTGTGTTTTTCCACCACCGCCATATCCTCGAGTCAGTAGTATGTCTCCACACCACTGTGTCATGTCTGCCATTATGTATAATTATTGGCGTGCTTGTAATAATTTGGTTGAGCAACCGCAGTTCGACCCTGTAATATATTTTATGCTACTGGCTTATTGTATCAAGAAATTGTCTACCAGTGAGGAGGATTTCTCTCATACTGGACTCAAAAGATTGGTTTCTCAATAAATATTTTTATTGGAAAACCGGTCGTGACACAAATCAGCCCATGTTGAAGCAACGCATAAACTAGGGTTTAAACTTCTCTCACTCTAGCAACCCATCATCTACTTATTACTTCCCAATGCCTTCCTCTAGGCCCAAATAATGGTGTAGTGTTATGTAGTCGACGTTCACATAACACCACTAGAGGCTAGACAACATACATCTCATCAAAATATCGAACGAATACCAAATTCACAAGACTACTAATAGCAAGACTTCTCCCTTGTCCTCGGGAACAAATGTAACTACTCAGAAAGCATATTCATGTTCATAATCAGAGGGGTAATAATATGCATAAAGGATCTGAACATATGATCTTCCACCAATTAAACCAACTAGCATCAACTACAAGGAGTAATTAACACTACTAGCAACCTACTAGCACCAATCCCGTACTTGGAGACAAGAATTGGATACAAGATATGAACTAGGGTTTTGAGATGAGATGGTGCCAATGAAAATGTTGATGGAGATTGCCCTCTCCCGATGAGAGGAGTGTTGGTGATGACGATGGCGATGATTTCCCCCTCCGGGAGGGAAGTTTCCCCGGCAGAACAGCTCTGCCGGAGCCCTAGAATGGTGCTGCCAAGGTTCCGCCTCGTGGCGGCGGAGTTTCGTCCTGAAAGGTTGCTTCTTGTTTTTTTCTCAATGAAAGACTTCATATAGAAGAAGATGGTCATCGGAGAGCCACCAGGGGGGCACGAGGTAGGGGGGCGCGCCCCCCACCCTCGTGGAAAGGGTGTGTGGCCCGTGGTCTTCATCTTTGGCGAGGATTTTTCATTATTTATTATAAGGTATTCCGTGGAGTTTCAGGACTTTTGGAGTTGTGCAGAATAGGTCTCTAATATTTGCTCCTTTTCCAGCCCAGAATTCCAGCTGCCGGCATTCTCCCTCCTTATGTAAACCTTGTAAAATAAGAGAGATATTGTGACATAATGTGAAATAACAGCCCATAATGCAATAAATATCGATATAAAAACATGATGCAAAATGGACGTATCAACTCCCCCAAGCTTAGACCTTGCTTGTCCTCAAGCGAAAACCGATAACAATAAATATGTCCCCATGTTTACAGGTAGAGGCATCAATAAAAATAAAATACGGACATGAGGGCATCATGATTATTCTCATAACTGCAACATACATAGATATTGTCATATGATTACTTATGTTCAAGTGATGATCTATTCACAATGCAAAAGTATGAATCAGAAACCTTATTGAGAACCAACAAACTATAACCTCAGGCATTGAAGCAATTGCAATTTATCATAACATCAGAAAGAGTCTATGTCAGAGCTAAAAATGCAAGTCCACATACTCAACTATCATCTAGTACTTCATAGTTGCTAACACTCACGCAATACTTGTGGTTACGGAGTTTTAATCGGACACAGAGAAAGATAGGGGCTTATAGTTTCGACCCACAACCTTTTTACCTCGAGGGTAATGTCAACAATAATAACTCATGCCCCCCTACATCCAATTAGATATATATATCAGGTTCTTTCCAACATGCTAGGCTTGCCAAAGGATAAAATGAAAAAGGGAGAGGTGAAGATCACCATGACACTTGCATAAGGTAGAAGATAATAATAAAAGATAGGCCCTTCGTACAGGGAAGCAGAGGTTGCCATGCGCTTTTATGGTTGGATGCACAAAATCTTAATGCGAAAGAACGTCACTTTATATTGCCCCTTGTGATATGAACCTTTATTATGCAGTCTGTCGCTTTTATTACTTCCACATCACAAGATCGTATAAAGCTTATTTCTCGCACACTAATCATACATATTTAGAGCAATTTTTATTGCTTTGCACCGATGACAACTTACTTGAAGGATCTTACTCAATCCATAGGTAGATATGGTGGAATCTCATGGCAAAACTGGTTTAAGGGTATTTGGAAGCACAAGTAGTATCTCTACTTGGTGCTGAGAATTTGGCTAGCATGAGGGGGAAAGGCAAGCTCAACATGTTGGATGATCCATGACAACATACTTTATCTCAGATATAAGAAAACATAACCCATTACGTTGTCTTGTCCAACATCAACTCTTTAGCATGTCATATTTTGATGAGTGCTCCCAATCATAAAAGATGTCAATAATAGTATATTTATATGTGAAACCTCTCTTTCCTTATTACTTCCTATTAATTGCAACGATGACCAAAGCTATGTCTGCCAACTCCCAATAACTTTTTAATCATCACACTCTTTCTATGTGAAGTCATTACTATCAATAAGATCAATATGAACTTTTGTTTCTTCTTATTCTTTTTCTCTTTTCTTTTATTCACCCAAGATCATAGCAAGAAAATCAAGCTCTTGACTCAACACTAATATTTATTATATAGCTCACGGACTCGATTACATAGAGAGATCATAAAGCAAAACTTAAAACTAGATCATGCCATAAACTTTATTCTACTAGATCAAAATACTACTAACAGGATCGAACTAAGGAAAATGGTAAATATAGGAGTTGTGATTGTGATGCAATACCGGGGCACCTCCCCCAAGCTTGGTGGTTGCCAAGGGGAGTGCCCATACCCATGTTATTATATCTCCTTCTTTGTTGTTGGTGAAATATTCTTGGCGATGATTCCTCTCAGGATACGATTCTCCTCCTCGAGCTTGTTGACTTGCTGCTTGAGGTCCATTGTTTCCTTACGAAGCTTTCCTGTGACGGCTAAAGCTCCTTGCACCCAAGGGTGTTTCATAGCTGCGGGAGAACAAGTGACACTCCTCTTCATATTTTCATAAGAAAGAAATCTAACATTGGAAGGGATAACCGAGTTTAGAATAGCTGAGCTCTGTAGTTCCCCCATCATGAACCCATCTCGGAAGCAAGAGGTGACTTCTTGATCCTCCATGGCATCTACCCTCATTAAGTCAGCCTACATCTCTTCCTCCGTTGCTGGCCCAAAGTGGTCAGGGTCGTTGTTTGCCCTTGGTTCCGGTGCCGAATTAGATACCCGGCTCTCCCCGAATGACTCTTGAAAAGACATCTTGCTCTAATCTGCAACAGCAACAGCTCGAAACAAAAATAGAGGATATTTGCGTGATACGGGAGTCAAAACCTTCGGGAGAATATATAGTGAATTTTTATCGACCAAAATACGTATCGTGCAAGAAAATGGAGTCCAGAAGGCACACGAGGTGCTCACGAGGTAGGGGCGCGCCCAGGGGGCTAGGGCGCGCCCTCCACCCTCGTGGGGCCCTCGTGTCCTTCCCGGAATACTACTTAATTTTCTATTTTTCTAAATATTCCAAAATGGAGAAATATTGCCTTAAAATTGTTTTGGAGTCGGTTTACTTACCGTACCACATACCTATTCCTTTTCGGAGTCTGAAACATTCTGGAAAGTGTCCCTTATGTATTCCTCCGGGGTTACGGTTTCAATAATATTGGTTTCAACATTTGTGGGATTACCTGAGATATAATGTTTAATTCTCTGACCATTTACCACCTTCGGATTTGTGCCTTCGAAGTTGTTGATTTTTATGGCACCGGAACGATAGACTTCCTCGATAACATAGGGGCCTTCCCATTTAGAGAGAAGTTTTCCTGCAAAAAATATTAAACGAGAGTTGTATAGCAATACATAATCACCTACATTAAACTCATGCTTTTGTATCCTTTTGTCATGCCATCTTTTAACCTTTTCTTTAAACAACTTGGCATTTTCATAAGCTTGGGTTCTCCATTCATCAAGTGAGCTAATATCAAATAACCTCTTTTCACCGGCAAGTTTGAAATCATAGTTGAGCTCTTTAATAGCCCAATATGCCTTATGTTCTAGTTCGAGAGGTAAGTGACATGCTTTTCCATATACCAGTTTATACGGAGACATACCCATAGGATTTTTATATGCAGTTCTATAGGCCCATAATGCATCATCAAGGTTCTTGGACCAATTCTTTCTAGACCTATTGACAGTCTTTTGCAAAATTAATTTGAGTTCTCTATTACTCAATTCTACTTGACCACTAGACTGTGGGTGATATGGAGATGCAATTCTATGATTGACGTCATATTTAGCAAGAATTTTACGGAAAGCGCCATGAATAAAATGTGAACCACCATCAGTCATTAAATATCTAGGGACTCCAAACCTCGGAAAAATAACTTCTTTAAGCATTTTAATAGAAGTGTTATGATCAGCACTACTAGTTGGAATAGCTTCTACCCACTTAGTAACGTAATCAACAGCAACTAAAATATGTGTATATCCATTAGAGGCAGGAAAAGGTCCCATATAATCAAAGCCCCAAACATCAAATGGTTCAATAGCAAGTGAATAATTCATAGGCATTTCTTGACATCTACTAATATTACCAATTCTTTGACATTCATCACAAGATAGGACAAACTTACGGGCATCCTTGAAGAGAGTAGGCCAATAAAAACCGGATTGCAATACCTTATGTGCAGTTCTATCTCCCGCGTGGTGTCCTCCATAAGTTTCGGAGTGGCACTTGCGTAGGATCTGTTCCTGTTCATGCTCAGGTACACAACGTCTAATAACACCATCTACTCCTTCTTTATAAAGATGTGGGTCATCCCAAAAGTAATGTCTCAAATCAGAGAAGAACTTTTTCTTTTGTTGGTATGTGAAGCTAGGTGGTATAAATTTAGCAACTATGTAATTAGCATAATCAGCATACCAAGGGGTACTACGAGAAGTACTTATGACATTTAATTGTTCATCAGGAAAGCTATCATCAATAGGTAGTGGGTCATCAAGAACATTCTCTAACCTAGATAAGTTGTCTGCAACGGGGTTCTCAGCTCCTTTTCTATCAACAATATGCAAATCAAATTCTTGTAGCAAGAGAACCCATCTAATAAGTCTAGGTTTAGCATCTTTCTTCTCCATAAGATATTTAATAGCAGCATGATCAGTGTGGATAGTTACTTTAGAATCAACAATATAATAAGGTCTGAACTTATCACAAGCAAATACAATGCTAAAAGTTCTTTTTCAGTAGTAGCATAATTTCTTTGAGCATTGTCTAGGGTCTTACTAGCATAATGGATAACATTTAATTTCTTATCAACTCTTTGCCCTAAACAGCACCTACAGCATAATCGCTAGCATCACACATAATTTCAAAGGGTAAATTCCAATCAGGTGGCTGAACAATAGGTGCAGAGACTAATGCTTTCTTAAGTATTTCAAATGCTTCTACACAATCATCATCAAAGACAAATGGTATATCTTTTTGTAATAAATTAGTCAGAGGCCGAGAAATTTTTGAGAAGTCCTTAATGAACCTCCTATAAAATCCGGCGTGACCAAGGAAACTTCTTATACCTTTGATGTCCTTGGGACATGGCATCTTTTCAATAGCATCAACCTTGGCTTTATCAACTTCAATACCTCTTTCAGAAACTTTATGCCCCAAGACAATACCCTCATTAACCATAAAGTGGCACTTTTCCCAATTCAAGACAAGATTAGTTTCTTCACATCTCTGCAAAACTCGATCAAGATTGCTCAAGCAATCATCAAAAGAAGATCCATAGACGGAAAAGTCGTCCATGAAAACCTCACAAATCTTTTCACAAAAGTCAGAGAATATAGCCATCATGCATCTTTGAAAGGTAGCAGGTGCATTACATAAACCAAAAGGCATACGTCTATAAGCAAAAGTACCAAAAGGGCATGTAAAAGTAGTCTTTGATTGATCTTTAGCCGACACAGGTATTTGAGAGAAACCAGAATAACCATCTAGAAAGCAGTAATGTGTATGTTTGCATAATCTTTCTAGCATTTGATCGATAAAAGGTAAGGGGTAATGATCTTTCTTAGTAGCCTTATTTAATTTGCGGAAATCAATTACCATCCTATAACCTGTAATAATTCTTTGTGGAATCAATTCATCTTTATCATTAGGAACAACAGTAATACCTCCCTTCTTAGGGACACAATGAACAGGACTTACCCACTGACTATCAGCAACGGGATAAATTATACCTGCCTCCAGAAGCTTTAGTATTTCTTTTCTTACCACTTCTTTCATTTTAGGATTCAGACGTCGTTGAGGATCACGAACTGGTTTGGCATCTGCTTCCAAATTTATTTTATGTTGACATAGAGTGGGACTAATGCCCTTAAGATCATCAAGAGTATATCCAATAGCAGCACGGTGCTTCTTCAGAGTTTTCAATAATCTTTCTTCTTCATGCTCTGAAAGGTTAGCACTAATAATAACAGGATATATCTTCTTTTCATCAAGATAAGCATATTTAAGATTATCAGGCAACGGTTTAAGCTCAAACACGGGATCACCCTTAGGTGGAGGGGGATCCCCTAGGATTTCAACAGGCAAATTGTGTTTCAGAATAGGTTCCTGTTTAAAGAATACTTCATCTATTTCCCTTCTTTCATTCATAAACATATCATTCTCATGGTCTAGCAAATATTGTTCTAAAGGATCACTAGGAGGTACGGCAATAGAAGCAAGACCAATAATTTCATCCTTACTAGGCAATTCTTCTTCACGGTGTTGTTTACTAAATTTAGAGAAATTAAATTCATGAGTCATATCATCCAAGCCAATAGTAACAACATTCTTTTCGCAGTCTATCTTAGCATTAACAGTGTTCAAGAAGGGTCTACCAAATATAATGGGACAAAAGCTATCTTGTGGGGAACTAAGAACAAGAAAATCAGCAGGATATTTAGTTTTCCCGCACAAGACTTCAACATCTCTAACAATTCCCACTGCTGAAATAGTATCTCTATTAGCAAGTTTAATTGTGACATCAATATCTTCTAACTCAGCAGGTGCAATTTCATGCTTGATTTCTTTATACAAGTCATAAGGTATAACACTAGCACTAGCACCCATATCACATAAGCCATGATAACAATGTTCTCCTATTTTAACAGAAATAACAGGCACGCCTACCACAGGTCTATGTTTATCTTTAGCACAAGGTTTAGCAATTCTAGCAGTTTCACCGCAGAACTGAATAACATGCCCATCAATATTATCAGACAAGAGATCTTTAACAATAGCAATATTAGGTTCTACTTTAACTTGCTCAGGAGGTGTATATGTTTTAATATTGCTTTTACGAACCACAGTTGAAGCTTTAGCATGATCCTTTATCCTAACAGGGAAAGGTGGTTTCTCAACATAACAAGTAGGAACAATAGGATCATTATAAGTGACAGTCTTTTCTTCAACTTTAATAGGTGCAGCTACTTTTACTTCTATGGGAGGATGATATTTAAACCACTTCTCCTTAGGGAGATCAACATAAGTAGCAAAAGATTCACAGAAAGAAGCTACTATCTCAGAATCAAGTCCATATTTAGTGCTAAACTTACGGAAAATATCGGTATCCATAAAAGATTTAACACAATCAAACTTAGGTGTCATACCTGACTCCTTACCATTGTCGAGGTCCCAATCTTCAGAGTTGCGTTTAATTCTATCCAATAAATCCCATCTAAATCCAATAGTCTTCATCATAAAAGAGCCAGCACAAGAAGTATCGAGCATGGTGCGATTATTTTCAGAAAGCCGAGCATAATTTTTTTGAAGAATTGTTTCTCTTGGGAGCTCATGATTGGGGCATGAATATAACATTGATTTAAGCCTCCCCCAAGCTTGAGCGATGCTTTCTCCTTCGCGAGGCCAAAAATTATATATATAATTGCGGTCACGATGAACAAGATGCATAGGGTAATACTTTTGATGAAATTCCAATTTCAATCTTCTATAGTTCCATGATCTCGTATCATCACATAGCCTATACCATGTCAATGCGTCTCCCTTCAAAGATAAAGGGAAGACCTTCTTCTTAGCAACATCATCGGGTATACCTGCAAGCTTAAATAATCCACAAACTTCATCCACATATATTAGGTGTTCATCAGGATGCTTTGTTCCATCTCCTGTAAAAGGATTAGCTAGCAGTTTTTCTATCATACCCGAAGGATACTCATAAGGAATTTCATTTTCAATAGGTTCAGTAGGTTGAGGAGCAACTCTTTGCTCTACTGGTCGGGGTGAAGATACCCCGAACAAGCCCCTCAGAGGATTACTTTCCATAGTAACAAGTGACAGTAAATTTCAGCACACTATATAAATTTTTCCTTACCAAATTCCACCTACCAAAGGCGCTTCACTCCCCGGCAACGGCGCCAGAAAAGAGTCTTGATGACCCACAAGTATAGGGGATCTATCGTAGTCCTTTCGATAAGTAAGAGTGTCGAACCCAACGAGGAGCAGAAGGAAATGATAAGCGGTTTTCAGCAAGGTATTCTCTGCAAGTACTGAAATAAGTGGTAACAGATAGTTTTGTGATGAGATAATTTGTAACGAGCAACAAGTAACAAAAGTAAATAAAGTGCAGCAAGGTGGCCCAATCCTTTTTGTAGCAAAGGACAAGCCTGGACAAACTCTTATATAAGGAAAAGCGCTCCCGAGGACACATGGGAATATCGTCAAGCTAGTTTTCATCACGTTCATATGATTCGCGTTCGGTACTTTGATAATTTGACATGTGGGTGGACCGGTGCTTGGGTGCTGTTCTTACTTGAACAAGCATCCCACTTATGATTAACCTCTATTGCAAGCATCCGCAACTACAACAAAAGTATTAAGGTAAACCTAACCATAGCATGAAACATATGGATCCAAATCAGCCCCTTACGAAGCAACGCATAAACTAGGGTTTAAGCTTCTGTCACTCTAGCAACCCATCATCTACTTATTACTTCCCAATGCCTTCCTCTAGGCCCAAATAATGGTGAAGTGTTATGTAGTCGACGTTCACATAACACCCACTAGAGGCTAGACAACATACATCTCATCAAAATATCGAACGAATACCAAATTCACATGACTACTAATAGCAAGACTTCTCCCTTGTCCTCAGGAACAAACGTAACTACTCACAAAGCATATTCATGTTCATAATCAGAGGGGTAATAATATGCATAAAGGATCTGAACATATGATCTTCCACCAATTAAACCAACTAGCATCAACTACAAGGAATAATTAACACTACTAGCAACCTACTAGCACCAATCCCGGACTTGGAGACAAGAATTGGATACAAGAGATGAACTAGGGTTTTGAGATGAGATGGTGCGGATGAAGATGTTGATGGAGACTTCCCTCTCCTAATGAGAGGAGCGTTGGTGATGACAATGGCGATGATTTCCCCCTCAGGGAGGGAAGTTTCCCCGGCAGAATAGCTCTGCCGGAGCCATAGATTGGTTCCGCCTCGTGGCGGTGGAGTTTCGTCCCGAAAGGTTGCTTCTTGTTTTTTTCTTGACGAAAGACTTCATATAGCAAAAGATGGTCATCGGAGAGCCACCAGGGGGCCCACGAGGTAGGGGGCGCGCCCCCCACCCTCGTGGAAAGGGTGTGGGCCCCCTGGTCTTCATCTTTGGCGAGGATTCTTCATTATTTATTATAAGGTATTCCGTGGAGTTTCAGGACTTTTGGAGTTGTGCAGAATAGGTCTCTAATATTTGTTCCTTTTCCAGCCCAGAATTCCAACTACCGGCATTCTCCCTCCTTACGCAAACCTTGTAAAATAAGAGAGAATAGCTATAAGTATTGTGACATAATGTGAAATAACAGCCCATAATGCAATAAATATCGATATAAAAGAATGATGCAAAATGGACGTATCACACCCTGGCCGCTGTACGTACGTGTACATGCTACGTGCGCGCCTCTACTACGACACGTGCGCGCCTCTACATCCACCACTATATATGTACATACACGTTCGCGGCTAGAATGACAATGCTACGTATGCTTCGACCAGGTGGGTCCTGACTGTCAGGCACTTCCTTGCGTGCGAAGATGTAGCTGGTGGGTCCCAGCAGTCAGGGGGTGAATCGTTTTGTTTTTTTTTGCCCGGACGCACTTCCTTGCATGCGAAGGTGTAGCTGGTGGGTCCCAGCAGTCAGGAGGGAAACATTTTTTCGCAAAATACGGTGGCCCGTCCAGTGGATCCCCGCTGTCAGGTGGAGGAATAATTATTTTGTGCGTAATAAGGAGGCACTTCCTTGCTGCGGCCGTGGACCCAGCTGTCAGCGTCTCCACGCACAGTACTCTTCCGATGGAAGTCGGTCGTTGACCACATTGACCACGCCGCGCCGAGAGCACCACAGCGGTGGACGACGGCGAGGCCTAGGAAGGGGATGACACGGAGGCAGGGAAGACTCGGCAGTTGTTTCCCACGTGGACGGGAGTACGACTATACGAGGGTTTACTGGTTCGTCTGCCGTCGCCGGAGGATAACAGCAGGTGTGGGTGAGTAGAGAGATGGCTAAGCCAGCGATGGGAGTACGGTGGGGCGGTGAGGCCTGCGCGGCAGCACAGCCGGACGCGGGGAGGAGGGAGCAGGCAGTCCCGCCGGCGCTTGTTTGAGCGGCTGGAGCAGGAAGAGCAGATATTGAAGAAGCATGACGGCCGTTGGATGGACATCCAACAGTCAGTGCTTGTGCGTCAACCCTTTTTTTAGGAAAGCCTCAAATCTGTGCCAAACAGCATACAACCCATCTGCCATTATTTCTAATAATTTACAGCCCATTTGCTAATTCTTAAGGTTTCTTTGGAGCCCATATTCTTTTTGTTTGCATTACAGCCCATATTGTGGCCATGGTTAAAAAATTATACGAAATTTTGCATATTTCGGTGCGGTCCGAACTGTTTTTAATCCCGAAATTTTGACTCACATTCAAACTGATTTTAAAAATAAATGTATATCAATATAAAATCCAACAAATTCTCCATGCATAAAAATTAATGTAATTTAAAATCTTGAAATGAAAAAAAAAGATATTTGAAACTTAAGGAAATATGCCCTAGAGGCAATAATAATGTTATTATTTTATTTCCTTATATCATGATAAATGTTTATTATTCATGCTAGAATTGTATTATCCGGAAACATAATACTTGTGTGAATACATAGACAAGCCAAACGTCACTAGTATGCCTCTACTTGACTAGCTTGTTAATCGAAGATGGTTATGTTTTCTAAGCATAGACATGTGTTGTCATTTGATTAATGGGATCACATCATTAGGAGAATGATGTGATTGACATGACCCATTCCATTAGCTTAGCACCCGATTGTTTAGTTTGTTGCTATTGCTTTCTTCATGACTTATACATGTTCCTATGACTATGAGATTATGCAACTCCCGTTTATCGGAGGAACACTTTGTGTGCTACCAAACGTCACAACGTAACTGGGTGATTACAAAGGAGCTCTACAGCTGTCTCCAAAGGTAAATGTTGGGTTGGCATATTTCGAGATTAGGATTTGTCACTCCGATTGTCGAAGAGGTATCTCTGGGCCCTCTCGGTAATGCACATAACATAAGCCTTGCAAGCATTACAACTAATGAGTTAGTTGTGAGATGATGTACTAAGAAACGAGTAAAGAGACTTGCCAGTAATGAGATTGAACTAGGTATTGAGATACCGACGATCGAATCTCGGGCAAGTAACATACCGATGACAAAGGGAACAACGTATGTTGTTATGCGGTCTGACCGATAAAGATCTTCGTAGAATATGTAGGAGCCAATATGAGCATCCAGGTTCCGCTATTGGTTATTGACCGGAGACGTGTCTCGGTCATGTCTACATTGTTCTCGAACCCGTAGGGTCCGCACGCTTAAGGTTTTGATGACAGTTATATTATGAGTTTATGCATTTTGATGTACCAAAGTTTGTTCGGAGTCCCGGATGTGATCACGGACATGACGAGGAGCCTCAAAATGGTCGAGACATAAAGATTGATATATTGGAAGCCTATATTTGGATATCGGAAGTGTTCCGGGTGAAATCAGGATGTTATCGGAGTACCGGGAGGTTACCGGAACCCCCCGGGAGGTATATGGGCCTTAGTGGGCTTTAGTGGAAGAGAGGAGAGGTGGCCAGGGCTGGGCCGCGTGCCCCTCCCCCCTAGTCCGAATAGGACAAGGAGAGGGGGCGGCGCCCCCCCCTTCCTTTTCTCTCTCCTCTTCCCCCTTCCCGAATCCTATTCCAACTAGGAAAGGGGGGAATCCTACTCCCGGTGGGAGTAGGACTCCTCCTGGCGCGCCCTCCTCCTGGCCGGCCGCACCTCCCCCTTGTTCCTTTATATACGGAGGCAGGGGCACCCCTAGACACAAGTTAATCCACGTGATCATATTCTTAGCCGTGTGTGGTGCCCCCTTCCACCATAATCCTCGATAATATTGTAGCGGTGCTTAGGCGAAGCTCTGCGACGGTAGAACATCAAGATCGTCACCACGCCGTCGTGCTGACGGAACTCTTCCCCAACACTTTGCTGGATCAGAGTCCAGGGATCGTCATCGAGCTGAACGTGTGCTAGAACTCGGAGGTGCCGTAGTTTCGGTGCTTGATCGGTCGGGCCGTGAAGACGTACGACTACATCAACCGCGTTGTGCTAACGCTTCCGCTGTCAATCAAAAAGGGTATGTAGATCTCACTCTCCCCTCTCGTTGCTATGCATCACCATGATCTTGCGTGTGTGTAGGAATTTTTTTTGAAATTACTACGTTCCCCAATAGAAACTAATTGCAGGTTTGATGTGTTTTAAAAATGTACAACCCATTTCTCATTACTGATGGGCCATTTTCTCAGCCTGCCGAATGAAAGCTCTCCTAGTCTTGAAAGATTTGCAGCCCAACAGGCCTGACAAAGCGACTTACTTGGCAAATCACAGAAAAACTGGGCTGTGGCCGTGGACCCAGCTGTCAGCCTCTACACGTACAGTACTCTTCTAATGGAAGTTGTTCCTTGACCATGTTGACCACGCCGCGCGGAGAGCACCACGGCGGTGGATGACGGTGAGGCCTAGGAAGGGGACGACGTGGAGCCGGGGAAGACGCGACAGTGGAAGCCCGCGCGGAGAGGAGTACGAGGGTTCACTGGGTCGGCTGCGGTATGAGGCTGCTGTCGCCGCAGGGCCTCGCAAGCGGTGGGAATAGTAGGGGCGGTGAGGCCTCTGCGGCAGCACAGCCGTCCACGGGAGGCAGAGCATGCGGCACGACCGGCGCTGCTTTGGGCGGATGGAGCAAGAAGACTAGAGGTTGAAGAAGCACTACGGCCGTTGGATGGACATCATACGGTCACTAGAGCTAGAATCTTTCATATTGACTAAGTTGACAAAGCCCTTCGTCCCCGTCAACTTAGTAGGCCCACAAGTCAGCCTCCCACCAAGGTGGGTCCCAGCTAGCGGGGGGTATTCATTTTTTTGTGCGTAATAAGGAGGCACTTCCGGTGGGTCCGAGCTGACATCGGGGGGAACGTTTTTTTCGCAAAATACGGTGGCCCGTCCGGTGGGTCCCAGCAGTCAGGGGGAAACGATTTTTCGCAAAATACTGGTGGTCCGTCTGGTGGGTCCCCACTGTCAGGTGGAGGAATAATTATTTTCCGCGTAATAAGGAGGCACTTCCTTGCGGCTGTCGTGGACCCAGCTGTCAGTCTCTCCACGTAGAGTACTCTTCTGATGAAAGTCAGCTGTTGACCACATTGACCACACCGCGCCGAGAGCACCACGGCGGTGGATGACGGCGAGGCCTAGGAAGGGGATGACCTGGAGTCGGGCAAGACGCAGCAGTGGATGCCCACGCGGAGAGGAGTACGAGCGTTCATTGGTTCGGCTGCGGTGTGAGGCTGCCGTCACCGCAGAATAACAAGGGGTGTGGGTGAGTGGAGGGATGGCCTGGCCAGTTGTGGGAGTAGTATGGGGGCGGTGAGGCCTCCGCGGTAGCACAGCCGGCCACGGGAGGCAGGAGCAGGCGGCACAACCGGCGCTGCTTTGGGCGGCTGGAGCAAGAAGACCAGAGGTTGAAGAAGCACTATGGCCGTTGGATGTACATCATATGGTCACTGGAGTATTGACTAAGTTGACAAAGCCCTTCGTCCTCGTCAACTTAGTAGGTCCACAAGTCAGCCCAACAATATGGTGGGTCCCAGCTAGTAGGGGGTATTCATTTTTTGGGCGTAATAAGGAGGCACTTCCTTGCGTTCGAAGATATAGCTGGTGGGTCCGACCTGTCAGCGGGGGGAACGTTTTTTCGTGAAATACGGAGGCCCTTCCTGTGGGTCCTAGCTGTCAGGTGGAGGAATCATTATTTTTCACGTAATAAGGAGGCATTTCCTTGCGTGCGGCCATGGACCCAGCTGTCAGCCTCTCCACGTACAGTCCACATCCGATGGATGTCGTTCATTGACCATGTTGACCATGCCATGCCGAGAGCACCAGGGCGGTGGACGACGGCGAGGCCTAGGAAGGGAACGATACGGAGCCAGGGAATACTCGGCAGTTGTTTCCCACGCGGAGGAGTACGAGGGTTTACTCGTTCGTCTGCCGTCGCTGGAGAATAACAACATGTGTGGGTGAGTAGAGGGATGGCTAGGCCAGCGATGGGAGCACGGTGGGGCCGTGAGGCCTGCGCGGCAGCATAGCCGGCCGCGGGAGAAGGGAGCAGATAGTCCCGTCGGCGCTTGGTTGAGTGGCTGGAGCATGAAGAGCAGAGATTGAAAAAGCACGACGGCCGTTGGATGGACATCCAACAGTCACTGCTCTCGTGTGTTGACTAAGTTGACAGGGCATTGCGTGTGCGTCAACCTTTTTTTTATGAAAGCATACGCGTCAACCTGTAGTAGGCGCACAAGTCAGCCTCAAATCTGTGGAAAACAGCATACAGCCCATCTGCCATTATTTCTAATAATGTACATCCCATTTGCTAATTCTTAAGAATTTTTTTGGAGCCCATCTTTTTTTAGCATTACACCCCATATTGTGGCCACAGTTAAAAAGTATACGAAATTTTGCATATTTCGGTGCGGTCAACTGTTTTTAATCCAGAAACATCGATTCACATTCAAACTATTTTGAAAAATAATTTATATAAATATAAAATTCAAATAATTGTCCACGCATAAAAATCAATGGAATTTAAGATCTTGTAATGAAAAAATTGAAACTAATTCCCAGTTTGATGTGTTTTAAAAATGTACAGCCCATTTCTAGGCAAACCGAATGAAACTCTCCTCGTCTTGAAAGATTTGCAGCCCAGCAGGGCCGATAAAGCAAGTAGGCCTTGTTTGGGTATTTCTTTTAAAAATAGAACTGGGCTAGCCATTTTCAGTAAGAAAAAAACACAACTGGGCTCATGATGTGGTAAACATAAATAAAACCCTGGCTAGATGGGCCACAGCCCCCGCACAGCCCTGTTGTTACCCTGATCCGTCGCTAAAACTAGTATAAATAACAACTGCTTGTTCCTCAAAAAAGTGCGTGACTTGCTGGGTCCCTGGTGTCCGCCGCTCGTAGTGTAATTCTCTCCTTTATTGACTATGTTGACAATGGCGTGAGCCCCAGATGTCCAACCATTAGGGGGAACCATATTTTTGGGCTTGTACTATACAGGCACTTGCTTGCGTACTGCCATGATGCTGGTGGGTCCCTACTGTCATCCTCTCCACGTACAGTCATCTCCTTGTTCCTCTCGATTGTTGACGACGTTGACAACGCAAGAGGGCGGCGCACCGCGCACGGCGAGCGAACCAAGGCCGCAAGGCGGAGGACGACGGCGAGGCCTCGGACGAAATGAACAGGAGCCGTTGAAGATGCGCCGGTCTAGTCGCGGGCGGAGGGGAGTACGAGGGTTGACTGGTTCAGGCGCGGGTGTGTGTTGGGGCTGACGTCGCCAGAGAATAACAGGACATGTGGGGGAATAGAGGGAGGGACTGGCCAACATTGGAGGGTACGTACGGTAGGGCGGCGGAGGCGCAGCCAGCCATGGGAGGCGGGAGCAGGCGGAGCCGACGGGGTGGTTTGGTTTGGGCGGCTGGAGGAAGAAGAAGACAAGAGATAGAAGATGCACGACAGATGTTGGATGTCAATCCAACGGCTGGTAGGCAGAATCGTTTGTTGACTGGCTAGTAAGTTGACACCACCTTGGATAGGCTATTTCTTCGTGGGTCCCAAATGTCAGAATCCAAATCTGTCACGGTCATGCAGCCTTTCCTATGAAAATTTACAGCCCATTTGATGTGCTAGTTCGAAAAAAGTTTGTGGGTGATGGTGGGGGCTAATCACTTGGCTTCTGTAATGCACAGTGAGCTCAAGCAGCCGGCGAGAGTGATGTTATTTCCCTTGGTTGGGATTTGTTACAATATTTCACTCTAAATTAAACGAATGGCAAGCCATTTGCCTTGCTTCAAAGAAAATATGACAGTCAAAAACGAGTTGAAAAGGGCAGGAACATCTAACTCCAGCTTACAAACTGTACAAAAGCACGAGGGTTAATTGTTCATCTGGTTTACAAAAAAACCAGATTGAAAAGGGCAACAACATCTAACTCCAACACTGTTTTCGGTAGTCACAGTCAAATGGATCGGTCAGGTCCATAGAATGAACATCCTGGGTCGTAAAATTTACTGGATTATGACCACAATATGTTGTAAATAGAAGCCCGGCACGTTCAGAAGCTCTTTTGCCCACCTGAAACTCCTTTTTTTGCTCTTCGACATACCCATCCGTCAATTCAGTAAATATATGGGCTTTTGAATTGATTTTACTATTTACTAGTGTGGATGGGCTGTTTTGTCTTGGGCCCAGAGAAACAATTACTACTAGTACAGTGGAGACACTCTACAGCTACCCAGAAAAACAATTACTACTAGTATAGTGGAGACACTCTACCGCTTCTGGCTCCTCCTAGGTCATTGAAACGTCTCCCTCTACTGAATGTCGTTATACTTTTGTTCACCGACATGCGGGCCATGCAGCGCGCGGGCCCAAATGCCATCCACCAAATTAGAAGGCAGTATGCAGGCGGAGAGTCACCTCGGTCGTAGCGCGACAGTAATGAGCTGTCGTATCACAAAACCCCACCTCCTCGCAGTCTAAGTTTGACGGACGAAGCAACCATCATTTCACTCTTCGTTGAATCCCCTTCTCCCTCACCGTCTTCAAGAAAGGCAACACTCGCATCTGCCACTGTTCTTCTCTCCGAATGAAGGGAAGGTAAGCAGATCCGTGATGTTGGTATATTTTTGTTCAGAGAAAAAAAAGAACTTTTGCAAAGCAGTAACCGATCCTCACTCTCTTTTTTGTTTCATTGTCATTGCGATTGTGTTTTCCTTTCAGTGGTCTCCTAGTATTCGTCAGTTTCATGATGGACCAAGGAGAACCAGGCAAAGATCTGCCGATATTGGAGCAGACGCGGGAGGCTGATCCCCACGAGACAGAGAGCTCCAAGAAGATGGAGGCAACCACCGAGCCGACCACAGATACGCTCACGGCCACTACTGAGATGGTCAAAGCCCCGTTTGAGGTTACAGCCCCCGTGGCACTGCAGGAGCAGTTTTCCCCCTTCGAGAATGTGTGCCCCCCCCCCCCCCCCCCCCCGCGCTGAGCTGCCCAAGGTGATTTCCTTCTTTGCCAATCTCGATTGTGGTTTTTCATCTAAGTATGTGGTGATTTTTTTAGAAAAGGAAGTATGTGGTGATTAATAGTGCAAAATTTTATTAGCTTCGATGCCATGCTATACATAGTGGTTTAAATAACTTGTGTTTCTTATACTGAAAAGTAATTCAGAATTTGTTTCTGTTTCAATTAGAGCCCTGATGCAGACAAGGATTGTGTGGTTGTACATGTCACTCTCTATGAGGCGGACGACCTGAATATACGCACTGGGAAAACAGAGTTCTTAGGCTGTTGGATCCTGGAAGCCATTTGCGGTTATACCAATGAAGAGTTGTATTCCAGCCTCACTGTTGTCAGGTGTGTTGTCCAGGGTGTACTGAAGCACAAGAAGTTCAAAGCTACTCCTTCGTTTGTGAGGCATACTGTTCTTGTCAAGCTTACGCAGGAAGATGACGTGGCATGCCTCCACAAACAAGTTTATCAGTGGCAAGGCCACAAGGTTGTCTTCATGAAGGTTCACAGGATTGAGCTGCTGCGGGACGTCCTCGATGATGTTCATGGCAAGGTCCGTCTTGTGTCCAGCCCAAATTAGATCGAGGCATGAAATAGTTGCCCCAGCTAGTGTTTAATAGTAGTTTGGATTGTGTCTAATTATCTGAACCTTGCCTGTTATCGACCCCTCTGGGGCTAGTACTCTGTTTGAATCCGTCTATGGGAACTGCTGCTACTTTTGTGTGCCCATGAATCATGTGAGAACCATCATAATTGTTGCCGAAACAGATGCGTCCTCACTAGTTTTTTCATGAATATGGCATGGTAAGACATAAGTTGTCATGGTTTATCATACGAGCAGTGTGTGTTTTGACGAAATAGAGCACTCGTTTGAGAACCGTGTGCCGACGTATACATAAGTACTTGTAAACACTATTGGTGCTACCCCACTTGTAAGCAATTGTGTGAAACACGGCACATTGGCTCAGCTCGCTTCAACACTAGGCTATCGACCAGCTAACAATCAACAATTTGATGTCTGACATATAAGCAACTATGTATCTTGTTACAGTGGTTCATGCAGTTAATTGAGGCCACAATGTAATAAATTCCAAACGTTCACACGCTAGTCCAGCGCTCATGTGGAACACTCACATTAAACTCGTCTTCATAAAAACCTTGAAAAGCATAAGTTAAGCAATTTTATACATCTCAATGATTCATAGAACATAACAAACATATACTAGTTCACAGCAAAAGACAAAGTTGTGAGAAGGTTTACAAATCAGGAAAAAAACAAGCAAGGCTTCTCTGGGCAAAGGGCCTCCCGGCAGGCTTAAATTTCTTGGAGTTCACTTTGGTTTTTTCTTGTTGCCACCATTCAAGGTTAGGTTCTCTCATTCCAGAATAACCAATTATAATTGTGGTCTCAGCTGGAATGCTGAACTGAACCATGCAGTGTACTGACCAGCTGAAATGCTTATGCATTCCACTAAATTTAAGCACCGCTATTTGCAGAAATAAGCAGACCACAATGCCTCTTGTCCGTGCACCTGTCCAAAAAACCGCCGTGCAGTTGTGCCAGCTAGTCCTCGGTCCATGGATGAATTGGTAGAAAGTTCATTCTGGACTAGGATGCAGTTGTTTTCGCTCGTCCCTGCACTGCAATCAGGAAGTAAAATGTACGAATCAGCTTCTTTTAGATTCCGTTGGTCATTCTACCTTAGTTACTACCAATGTAGGGATACCTTGAGGATGGGAGGTTAGACGACGGCAACGAGGGATAGCCATCTCATTTTGCGCAGTTGTAGTAAAACTAAGGTGTGTGCTTTTGATTGCGCGGATAGAAACGGTACAGAGACAGACATCCCGAAATGATATGGAGATAGACATCCCTGTTTGCGCAAATACGAAATATGGTTATTTAAACAGTGACAGATATTACTACTTTCCCATGTTTCCTCTTAGAACCAAGTCCTAGATTCATGCTATAGCTTTCCCACTTTCTTCCCTGTTTGAACCAACGCTTTGAGTCGACTGTATGAACTAGCTTTACTTCTAATAATAGTAGAAGTCTAGGTGGCTTTGGAACAGCGGACAGAAGTAGAAAAGGATCCACACAAAGGGAGCTGGGGCAATAGAGCAAGGCAGGTTTCGAAGGAATATATACCTGAGGGTCGTCGGCATGTGGCAAAGACGGTGTCGGGAGGCCGCATCTTGGCCACAATACCGCAGGGAGGAAGAAGGGGTCTGCCGTGGATTTGTCACGGCAGATGTCCTAGCGAAAGGACTTAGTCGTGGAGCCATCGCTACGAGTTTACTTGAAGGGGTTTAAAGCGGACACAAAGACACGAGGGTTTTATACTAGTTAGGCCCCTTCAAGGAAGGTAAAAGCCTACGTCTAGTTGTGATGGAATTGATATGATCTCGATGGCTAGGGAGCAAACAAGCTTCGCCTAGGCTCGAGTTGTGGTTGTCTCCCTTGAACCGCCACCGGGTCGTCCCCTTATATACACGGGTGACGCCCGTTGGTCCATAGAGTCCTAACCGGTTCATACTCGTATTCCGGTTGGTATCTCTCTATTCCTTACTTACAATACAAGTCATACATCAGGCCGGTTCACGGCTATATGTTCTAACCGACTACAGGCCTTGGGCCTTCATCTGTTTATGCCACTAAGGAAGTTAACCCGGCCCAAGTAGGCCGGTTTATGCCTAGTGGTAATATCCCCAACATTGGCCCCAGATTGATTTGAACTGGTTCATGTCAATCCTTCACACCATCTTGCGTCTTGGATATCTTCTGTTAATTGGCGAATCTCCATGTTGTCATCATTTTTGGTTGCTGTAAACCGGCATGACGTCATCACTTTTGGTTACTGTAAACCGGCATGACGTCATTGTGAAATTCCTAACGCCCTCTTAATGACAGCTCCTGGATTCGCGCGTTTGACCTAGCTCGGTTGCCTTATAAATAAGACCGAAGGGTCATTTCCTTTTTCTTCCCTTCGTCCCTTCTTCTTCTTCTTCCTCACGTCGCCGGCTTTGGAGCTCCGCCACCACCATCGACCTCTGCCTCGTCTCGAGCCGCTGCATCAACCTGAACGTACCAGAGTGTTGCGGCGTCTTTCCGCATCTCCTCCGTTCCCGGTAAGTCTTCTCTCCTTCTTAACCTAGATCTGTTCTTAGGGTTCCATGTTCTTGCTATGTTCATTGCGCATTCATAGCTGTTCTCTGACCTTGAATGCATCTGTGGACTCTTGCTGTGCTTAGTAGCGATCCCTTTAGCATCCGCCTGCTATTTCTCATCCAAGCGCATAGATCTCCCGCACATATCCGCTCAATGGTTCACTTCTATTTCTGCCTTAGTCTTCGAAATATTTCCTGTTTTTATGAGCTTGCTGTAGATCCGCGGCTGTAACATGATTTTGTGAAACTTGTTTCTGCATAACTAGTTGTCCATAGTTTCAATTGCTTCCGATGCTTAGGCCAGGCGGTTTAACTTCACCATAGAGAAAAAATTGCTAAACCGGCATATATGTCATTAGTCCCCTGGTTGAACCGCCAGAATCCATCTGATGCTGCGTTGTAGAAGACCGGTTTATGGGTACTGCCTCCGGTTTACCGTAATTAGATCAACACCTTTTTATCCGGCATGACCTTGAACCGGATCACTTATTTCTTGTAGATCTCGTCATGGCCAAACAAGTGTACGAGTGCAACTGGGTTCCCTCCCGTGTCACAGAATCACAGCTGAACGATCTAGTCCTGATCGGCGCTTTGGATAGCAAAGACACGATTCACTGGAGGGTTCCTGGAGATGAATGTCCTCCTACGCCCCAGGAAGGAGAGGTCGTGGTCTTTGCAGATCATATGACCTGGGGCTTCAAACCGCCCGGCTCCAAATTTTATCGAGATGTGTTAGCCAACTTTCAACTCCGTCCACAGGATATTGGCCCCAACTCCGTCACCAATCTATGTCACTTTCAAGTACTTTCTGAGGCATACCTTCAAGAGGAGCCTTCAGTCGAGTTATTTAGAGATCTCTTTCATCTGAACCGCCATACTGAATTCATTGACGGCCCTAATACCGAACTGGGCGGTATGGCCATTCAGAAAAGGAAAGAAATCACCTATCCCCACGTCAAACTCCATACTCACCCCAAGCAATGGAACGCAACTTGGTTTTATTGCAAGGATACCTCTCCTGACAATGAAAATCCCTTGCCTGGCTTCCGTCCGGAACGGCTCAGCAACACTCACCCTTTTCCACAAAGGCTAAGCGCCAAGGAGAGAATTAAATACGCTCCTCAACTATCCAAGCTCTGGGCCTTCATGGCCAATGGTTTAACAGGAATAGACCTTGCACGCTGCTGGATATCATGGAGCATTTTGCCTCTAAGCCGGCGCCCAAATTTGATGTGTGAGTATACTGATAGTGTCGATGACCCACTCCGACACACTAAAATCCAACTCCCTGATGACGAAGTCATAGAATCTGTGAAAAAGATGCTGAATGAACCGGAGCACCTCTGTGCTCAAACCGGTCTGCCTCCTTACTGTACCACCAACAAACCGCCAGCGGTAATATTTTAATTGCTCTATTGTTGAACCGGTTACTATTTTATATGCTCAACATTTAATTACTGCTGATCCAGGGTGATAATCCATTTTGGAGCAAGAAACTTCCTCAAGACAAAACGGAGAAGGCTGGACGGCCAACCCGGCCCAAGACCAAGGTTATCAAGAAGCCAGCTCATAAGTGAAAAACCACCGCTTCATCTGACCCAGCCATTAACGATGATGTGGGTAATCCGGATCTTGAGGTAGAACTTGATTCACTTGGCTTGCTTTTTACACGCCTTATTGATGATAATGCTTGTCAGGATGACGCTGAAGCCAGCAATGCGGGTTTTGTTGAGGTAACCATTCTCTCTTCCGATTCAGAAATCCTGCCTTTGCCAAAATTTCGCCGGGCAAACCGGAAAGTTAAATTTTCTCATCCTTTTGCTTATCTGGATTCCCAATTTCTTATGAAGACCCAGCAACACGAAGCTCGCCGCACAACCCGGCACAGTGGCCAGGTAGTTACCTCTGCCGGTTTACCAAACAGTCCGGTTCGAAAATGCCGCTCCGAGGTCTCCGACCTTTTTATTGATTTAAATCCTAAAGCGGGTTTCTTCCGTCAACCTCTTAATCCATCCAACTCCGATTACCAGGTCACTTCTCATTAATCGTCTGGTGAATCATCGGCCACCCAGCTACCACCTTTGAAAACAGTTGCTGGGTAAGTTAAACCGAACATGTGCTTCCAGTATACTGCGCAATGGCTTACGCTTTTCCTTGACTTTTTATTTTTCTTTCAGGGCTAAACCGAAACCAAGCAAGAAGGCCCGCCTGGATAGAGCGGCTGAAGAAGATGTGGCCCCAGAACATGACCAAGCACCGGATCATGAAGTTTTTACTTGTGAAGATATCCCCAATGATCCTCCTCTGCAAGACGACGTTATCCCTGAAGAAGGTCTTATTCATACTCCAGCCTCTACTGATCCGCCTGCCAGCTCTGTTCAGATTGAGAAATCCCAAACTCCTGCTGACAAAACGGCCACGCCAACCCAAACCGGCGAGTCAAAAGATGATGATGTTGTGATTACCGGCGTAGGCCGCTCTGAACCCGGGAATCCTGCCACCCTTACCAGGCATACCATCAAAGAGGATTCTTCCCCTTTGAACAAAGGAAAATGGGATGTTGAATTAGAGACATACGCCGCTCTGAATGCTCAAGATCTTCACTTTGGCTATCTAAACCGGCTTTACACTAGCCGTGACTGTGAAGCTGGCCTGGTCAAAATGATGAGGGATAAATTTGAGGTAAATTCCTTTTTTCCTTTCTGCCATTGCATTCATCCTTGTAGCCCCCAAGGGCCGGTTTGTGACCTTGGTCAAACCGGGACTTGATCCTGAACATTTTTTTTTTGAAATCCGTCGGCATAACCCTCGAGGGCCGGTCTAACTTAGCATAAGTAAACTGGGGCTCAAAAATAAAAAGTTGTCCTTAGAACATAATTTGATCAAATAGCCATTAGCCCCCAAGTGCCAAGTTGAATACTTGTATTGAACTTGGGACTTTGTAAGCTAGCAATATACAAAAAAATTTGAAGGTGCATTAGCCCCCAAGTATCAGGCATATAACTTTGTTATGTGGTTGATACTTCCATTTCTTGGATCGCCTGTACAAATCTTTAAAATGCCATCTTTATGCAGGCTGAGGTGAAAATCAGGGAGGACCGGATTGCCGATTTGCAGGAAGCCCTGAAGACCCAGCAGGCTGAAACAGATAAGGCAAAGCAAGAATTAACCAACGCGTTGAGCACTGTTGAACGGCTGAAAGAAGGCTTCAAGAAAGAGCGGGCTGACTGGGCCACTGAGAAGGCCGATTTAACCAAAAGAGCAGAAAACGCTGAAGCGGCCCTTAAACCGGTGGTGGATGAACTGACGACCGTATAGCGGCAAATACACTCCATGACTGCTGCAATCTTTGGTAAGCTCCTTGTAACTTCTGTGATAAATTTCAATCTGCTGTATCGTAAATCCGGTTTGAGACCGTTCCAATTTTGTTTGTAGGCACACGTATTGGGCATTTAGGAAATGATGTGCGGAAGAAACTGAAAGCTGCCTACACCTTGGTGGAACAATTGTATACCGGAGCCCAACGGATCATCACCACAGCTTCTCACAACAACCCGGCGCCCTCTTTAATCCAGGACACTCTTAGCAAGCTCTCAATGCTTCCAGCCCAGATTGAGGAGCTAAAAAAATCCGCTGCCCGAAACGGAGCCATCAATGCCTTAATCCGGGCAAAGGCATGGGTGCCCGACTTTGATCCTGTGGAAGCAGCTCAAGGCTATCCCAGTCTGAAAGAAGATGGCTCTGAATTCAACGAAGAGGATTTAAGGGCCATAAACCGTGCAGTGCACCCGCTGGCTTGCCAGCTAGCTGAAGAGGCAGATTTGACGCATTATCAAGCGGAATATAATAGTCAAAACAAGCGAGTTCCGGCCCCAACTGTTGAAGCGGAGAATCTGATTCCTCCAATCCGTAAGCACACTTACGCCCCTGATATTGAACCGTCTTCCCTGATCCATGAAGAGGCTGTTTTCCAAGCTTTAATGGGAATCGACTGGACCACTGTTGATTTCCAGCCAATGGGTAGAGACGAGGAAGCTGAAACGGCGGAGGATGAGGAGCAGGCTTGAACCGGAAGCCGGTTTGAAGAGCTATTTGCAACATCCTTCCACCAAACAATGATTTTGTTTGAGCACCATGCCGCCTTGTAATAGGATAGTTAAAACTTCTGCCTGTAATATGCCTTCGTGCATAAGTACTGAAGCTTTTTTGCTTGAAAAACTTTAATTCATATTTCCTGCAATCAGAAAAATTTGAACTTCGGTGGCGGTTATATCGTCAGCCAGATTATGATCTGTGTATATCAGTAATACAACAAATAGATGATACATAAATACCTGCCACGTTTGAGCATAAAGCTGGCTTTAGCCAAGCCTGAAGCGGTGGTTTTATAAACCATTACCGTCAAAAAGGGAGAAAGTAGCTCCCATACAAACCGTACTGACTTAATACGAGCCCCCTGGTTACTCCGTGATGTTAACAAGGAAAAGGTAAATCAGGCAGACTCCTCGGATTTAAAGGGGGATCAAAATCATTGGCTGAACCGGAGAAAAATATGCTTGTTGACATAAAAGAAATCCAACAAAAACAAAGAACAAACAAACCATGAAAACAACATGGAAGCAAAGGCAATGATAAAAACCATTTGCAAAAATATGCTATACTGAGCTGTTCAGCTGTTCGGACAGGATCAAGGCCCCCAATAGGAGTGACAATGATTCAAGTCAGCCAGGTCCCCAAATGACTCATGGCATATATGCCAGATCAAGAGGCGTGACAATGGTTCGGGTTCGACCATGCCCCCAAGTGATTTTGTGGCCTTAGGCCGACCAAGAGGCGTGACTGGTTTAGACTTGACCATGTCCCCAAATGATCTGGTGGCTGTCGCCTATCAAAGGGTGTTCGTTGGTTCGGACACGACCAAGGCCCCCAGTGATATATAAAAAACAAATGTCAAGGGGTAAACCGGAGGCTGCTTTAAACAGAACCACTCCGTGTAACCTCGCATGATGAGAAAGACAGAGACCCCGCTTTAGCTGAGGCTCCGGTTTGATA
Organism: Triticum aestivum; assembly: GCF_018294505.1. Taxonomy (NCBI): domain Eukaryota; kingdom Viridiplantae; phylum Streptophyta; class Magnoliopsida; order Poales; family Poaceae; genus Triticum; species Triticum aestivum. Next base: position 125,636,484 of record NC_057794.1, read on the forward strand.
TATCAAAGATAATATATACATTGTCATGATATGTACACAGATAGAGCCGATGGCTCAAGTATAGTAAGGCCGAAGATGAGCTATATTCCACGGCCTGTTGGTCTCCTCCTCTGATGTACGTGAGTCTTGATGCCCTCGAATATCAATCAGATAGTACGATCCGTTGTGCAAATTCTTGCTGACCACGAAAGGTCCCTCCCAAGGTGGGGATAACTTGTGCATATCCGTTTGATCTTGGATGAATCGAAGCACCAAATCTTCTTCTTGAAAAGTTCTGGTTCTAACCCGGCGACTATGATAGCGACGAAGATCCTGCTGGTAAATCGCCGAACGGGCAGCCGCTATATCACGCTCCTCGTCCAATAGGTCCAAAGCGTCTTGTCGTGCTGTCTCATTGTCTGCTTCAACATAAGCTGCCACACGAGGCGAATCGTGCCGGATGTCACTAGGGAGAACTGCCTCTGCTCCATAAACAATGAAAAATGGCGTGTATCCTGTGGATCGGTTTGGCGTAGTATTGATACTCCATAATACAGATGGTAGCTCTTCAACCCAACATCCTGGTGTCCTTTGCAATGGGACCAAGAGCCAGGGTTTGATGCCTCGCAAGATTTCCTGATTAGCGCGTTCTGCCTGTCAATTGGACTGGGGGTGTGCCACTGACGACACGTCAAGCCGGATGTGCTCACGTTCACAGAACTCCTTCATAGCGCCCTTGGATAAATTGGTACCATTGTCAGTAATGATACTGTGTGGAAAACCAAAACGGAAAATCACCTTCTTGATAAACTGCACCGATGTTGCTGCATCACACTTGCTGACAGGCTCCGCTTCAACCCACTTGGTAAATTTGTCAACTGCCACCAAAAGGTGGGTTTTCTTATCCTTGGATCTTTTAAAAGGCCCAACCATATCCAGCCCCCAAGTTGCAAACGGCCATGTTATTGGGATCATCCTCAATTCTTGAGCCGGCACATGAGCACGCCTTGAAAATTTCTGACATCCATCACACCATTTAACCAAGTCCTCCGCATCAGCATGCGTTGTCAACCAGTAGAACCCGTGACGAAACGCCTTTGCCACCAGAGACTTTGAACCGGCATGGTGTCCACAATCCCCTTCATGGATTTCTCTTAAGATTTCACAACCTTCCTCACGAGAAACACAATGTTGAAACGCCCCCGATACACTGCAATGATGTAATTCACCATTGACAATTGTCATAGACTTGGATCGCCGGACTGTCTGCCTGGCCAGAATCTCATCCTCTGGTAACTCTCCCCGGTTCATGTACGCAAGATAAGGAACTGTCCAATCCGGAATAACATGCAGGGCTGCCACCAATTGAGCCTCCGGATCAGGGATAGCCAAATCCACCTCACCTGGGAGCTTGACTGACGGGCTGTGCAACACGTCCAAAAAGACGTTAGGCGGGACCGGTTTACGCTGAGAACCCAACCGGCTTAAAGCATCCGCCGCTTCATTCTTCCGACGGTCCACATGATCCACTTGAAAACCCTTGAAACAACCTGCAATATTATCTACTTCCCGACGATATGCAGCCATGAGCGGGTCCTTAGAATCCCAAGTGCCAGACACCTGTTGAGCCACTAGGTCCGAGTCACCAAAGCACTTAACCCGGCTTAAATTCATCTCTTTAGCCATCCGGAGACCATGGAGTAAAGCTTCGTACTCAGCTGCATTATTAGTACAAGGGAACATTAAGCGGAGAACATAACAAAACTTATCACCTCGTGGGGAAGTTAATACGACTCCAGCCCCCGAGCCTTCCAATTGCCTGGACCCGTCAAAATGAATAGTCCAATATGTGTGATCCGACTTGTCCTCTGGTGCTTGTAACTCCGTCCAGTCATTGATGAAATCAACAAGTGCTTGAGACTTCACTGCCGTCCGAGGCACGTACTTCAGTCCATGTGGCCCAAGCTCTATAGCCCACTTGGCAATCCGGCCAGTCGCCTCCCGGTTCTGTATAATATCACCCAAGGGAGCTGAACTGACCACTGTGATGGGGTGCCCTTGAAAATACTGCTTCAACTTCCGACTGGCCATAAAAACTCCATAGACCAACTTCTGCCAATGTGGATACCTTTGCTTGGATTCAATAAGCACCTCGCTGATATAATAAACCGGCCGCTGAACCGGATATTCCTTGCCTGCCTCTTTGCGTTCCACCACAATAGCCACGCTAACTGCCCGAGCATTGGCCGCTACGTATAATAATAGTGGCTCCTTGTCGACCGGAGCTGCAAGAACAGGCGGATTGGCTAACTGCCGCTTCAGGTCCTCAAATGCCTCATCAGCAGCTGGACTCCAGACGAAATTATCTGTCTTCCTCAACATTTGATACAAAGGGATAGCCTTCTCCCCGAGGCGGCTGATAAACCGGCTCAGCGCAGCAATTCGGCCCGCCAAACGCTGAACATCATTGATACACTTCGGTTTAGCTAGGGATGTAATAGCCGTAATCTTCTCCGAATTAGCCTCAATTCCTCTGTTAGACACCAGAAAACCCAATAACTTGCCTGCCGGAACACCAAAAACGCACTTGGCCGGATTAAGCATCATCCTGTAAGCTCGCAAGTTGTCAAAGGTCTCCTTCAAATCATCCACCAGCGTCTCCTTCTGTCTTGATTTTACTACAATATCATCCACGTAGGCGTGCACATTGCGGTCGATCTGATCATGCAGGCAATTCTGTACACATCGTTGATAGGTGGCTTGGGCACTCTTGAGCCCGAAAGGCATAGATACATAGCAGAAGGCTCCAAAGGGAGTAATAAATGCTGTTTTCTCCTGGTCCTTAACCGCCATCTTGATCTGATGATATCCAGAGTATGCATCCAAAAAACTCAAACACTCACAACCCGCCGTGGCATCAATGATCTGGTCAATACGGGGGAGGGCAAAAGGATCTGCCGGATAGGCTTTATTAAGATCGGTGTAATCCACACACATACGCCAAGTGACGTTTTTCTTAAGAACCAGCACCGGATTAGCAAGCCACTCTGGATGGAATACCTCAATAATAAAACCAGCTGCTAGAAGCCTGGCCACTTCCTCTCCAATGGCTTTGCGTCTTTCTTCGTTAAACCGGTGGAGGAACTGTTTCACCGGTTTGTACTTAGGATCCACATTAAGAGTGTGCTCAGCGAGTTCCCTCGGTACACCTGGCATGTCAGACGGCTTCCATGCAAAAATGTCCCGATTCTCACGGATGAACTCGATGAGCGCGCTTTCCTATTTGGGATCCAGGTTGGCACTGATAGTGAACTGCTTGGACGAATCGCCGGGCACAAAGTCAACAAGCTTGGTCTCAGCTGCCGATTTGAACTTCAGATCTGAATCATGCTCTGTAGTTGGCTTCTTTAAAGGGGTCATATCCGTCGGATCAACATTGTCCTTATAATACTTCAACTCCTCCATGGCACAGACTGACTCTGCATAAGCCGCATCACCTTCCTCACATTCCAAAGCGACCCTATGGCTCCCATGAACCGTTATGGTCCCCTTGTAACCCAGCATCTTGAGCTGCAAGTAGATATAACAAGGCCGCGCCATGAACTTGGCGTAAGCCGGCCGGCCAAACAAGGCGTGATACGGGCTCCGGATCTTCACCACCTCAAAAGTCAGCTTTTCTGACCGGGAGTCGTGCTCGTCCCCAAAGGCCACATCCAGGGCTATCTTACCAACAGGATATGCAGATTTGCCATGCACCACACCATGGAACACCGTATTCGATGGTCTGAGATCTTTGTCTGTTAAACCCATGTGGCGAAATGTCTCATAGTACAATATGTTAATACTGCTTCCTCCATCCATGAGTACCTTGGTGAATTTATAACCCCCCACCTGAGGGTCTACCACTAATGCTAGCTGGCCCGGATTATCTATCCGGGGCGGGTGATCCTCTCTGCTCCACACGATAGGCTGCTCCGACCAGCGTAAGTAATGTGGTAAGGCCGGTTCAACAGAATTCACCGCTCGCCTGTGGAGCTTTCAGTCGCGTTTATCCAAACTAGTTGTGAAAACATGATATTGCCCATTGCTCAACTGCTTTGGCTGGCTCTGATAACCTGACTGTTGCTGCTGCTGGCCGTTCCGATTATTCTGGCTATTGTGACCGCCCTGATTGAAACCTGAACCAGAAGCTCCATCGTGACCCGGACCGTGTAAACCGGATCCTGAAACGCCACCTGACCCATGGTCATACCGGAAGGTATTAGAGTTTTTAAACTCCTGCATGATATAACAATCTTTCCAAAGATGGTTAGCCGGCGCCTCCTTCGTCTCGTGCTTCGGGCAAGGCTAATTCAACAAATAGTTCAAACGGCTTGCGTTAGGATTGGGAGCCCCATTACGATTTGCCGCTTTACCTCTGCACCGCTGCCCCCTGTCCTGTGCATTAGTGTTGGCCACAAAGTCCATGCTGCCATCCGCTTTGCGCTTGCCACCGTTTCCATGACCCGCTAGTTTGTACTGCTGCTGTTTGGAATTGCTATTCTTCTTTCCCTTCCCTGCCTCATCATCATTAGGCTCGGGATCCTTGGTACTGTCCGAATCAGCATACTTCACTAAAGCGGCCATGAGGGTTCCCATGTCATTACAGAACCGCTTCATGCGTCCCAACTTCAATTTTAGAGGCTCAAACCGGCAGTTGCCTTCCAGAGTTAAGATCGCAGAGTCAGCATTAATCCTGTCAGACGAGTGCAAAATTTCCGAAACGCGGCGCACCCAACGGGTCGTTGATTCTCCTTCCTCCTGGACACAAGCCGCCAGGTCCACTATGGACTTGGGCTGCTTACATGTATCCTTAAAATTCTGTATAAACCAGGCCCGCAACTGGGCCCATGAGCTGACAGAATTGGGTGGTAGGCTCTTTAACCAAGTACGAGCCGTGCCCTCAAGCATCATGGTGAAGTATTTTGCACATGCGGCCTCATCCACATCCAGCATTTCCATGGCCATCTCATAACTCTCTACCCATGCTTCGGGGGGTAAGTCAGCGGTGTAATTCGGCACCTTGCGTGGACCCTTGAAATCTTTGGGCAGGCGCACATTGCGTAAAGCGGGGATTAAACAAGGCACTCCCAAAGCGGATGCGACTCCCAGTCTGGCAAAGGTGGTAGGGCGAACCGGCGTAAGTTGATCCGCACCATCCTGCGCTGCTAACTCGGCTTCCCTCCGTGTCCGGGCCCGGTCCACCACATCCTGAGCCTCGCGAACACCGCCTGCTGGGCTATTGCCATGTGCTGCTTCACAGCCTCGCGCATTGCTCGATATAGCCGGTTCATCCATGCGCCTGCTATAGCTCCGGCTTGGACGGGGCGTAGAGTGAATCCGATCACGGCTGTACGAGTATGCTTCCTGCTGAATCAGCGCGGTCCGGAGAAGCTCCTTAACCCGGCGCGTCTCTATCGCTTGCGGAGAATCCCCTTCGACTGGGATGGCCTCTAGCCGTGCAGTGGCCGCAACAAGGTTGTCCATAGGATTCGAATAATGACCCGGGGGTGTCTGGACCGGCGGAGGAACCGCAATGTTTTGGTGAGGAGGTTCGATCAGGCGAGGTTGAACCGTCGCTCCTGGCCCTGGTGCCTCAATCCGGTTTGTCTCCGGGTACCGCGGCGGATTACTGAGTCCAGCTCCTGGAGTGTGAAAGAGATTTCGGGGGTCCAACCCTAACTGCAGGCGTGATCTGTGCTTCCGCTTCAAAACCTCCTGTGATGCGTTCTGGTCAAGCATGAGTTTATAGGCCTGGGCGTCCAAAGCGGCCCGCTCTGCAGCCATCCGGTCTTTTTCTGCTGCCAGATCCACTTTGGCTTGCACAATCTGCTCTCTCACCTTCGCAATTTCTGCATTATGGGCCTCCTGATCTGCCGGATTGTCCTCTGCCATAAGCGCGGCTAGTGCATCAAACAGCTCAGATAGAACTTGGACCGGCGGGTGCACAAGGCCTCCTGCCCCTGCTGCGGCTGCCGCTGCTGATCCGGAGAGCATTGCTGCGGTGGTTGAAGAGTGATTCGCCGCCTGTGTGCCGGCCATGAATATCCCAACCCGATTGACCTGGCCCGGGGGGTCCGGAATACTGTCGCCATCGGAACAGCCCCTAATCTGGTCGTCTTGCAACTGGTATAGCGATTCGGTCTCTCCGGTCGAGGACTCGTCATCGGAATAGACGACGGTCTCATTACCGTGTTCTGATTCGTCCTCACGCTCTCCTTCGTGGACGACTCCAACGAAGACACGCTTCACGGCCGGTTTAACCTGGGTAGATCTCGCACGCTGAGCCGTCTCGATGAGGTTGGTGCAGATGTCCGGCTCAGGCCCAGGCTCACCGATTTTGCCAATGAAAACGTGTATGCCACCAAAGGGGACCCGGTACCCGTACTCGATCGAATCGGCCTCGGGACCCCATCCTGCGTCGTCGATGTAGATCTTGCCCCGACGACTCTTGGTCATCCGGCCCACAACATAGCCTTCGAGTCCCTTGAGCTTGCCCTCCAAGATCGTCAAACCATCGTGCGATAGCCCCACGGTGGGCGTCAACTGTCGTGGATTTGTCACGGCAGATGTCCTAGCGAAAGGACTTAGTTGTGGAGCCATCGCTACGAGTTTACTTGAAGGGGTTTAAAGCGGACACAAAGACACGAGGGTTTTATACTAGTTCGGCCCCTTCGAGGAAGGTAAAAGCCTACGTCTAGTTGTGATGGAATTGATATGATCTCGATGGCTAGGGAGCAAACAAGCTTCGCCTAGGCTCGAGTTGTGGTTGTCTCCCTTGAACCGCCACCGGGTCGTCCCCTTATATACACGGGTGACACCCGTTGGTCCATAGAGTCCTAACCGGTTCATACTCGTATTCCGGTTGGTATCTCTCTATTCCTTACTTACAATACAAGTCGTACATCAGGCCGGTTCACGGCTATATGTTCTAACCGACTACAGGCCTTGGGCCTTCATCTGTTTATGCCACTAAGGAAGTTAACCCGGCCCAAGTAGGCTGGTTTATGCCTAGTGGTAATATCCCCAACAGGGTCGGAGGCCCTCCCGAGCCGGCACTCTCTTGGAGGGAACGGCACGGCCGCTGATCAGGACGCGCGGGCAGTCATTGGTCTCCTCCCTCGCCACCGACGACAGCGTGAATGATGCACCTACACCCCTGCCCCGGTCAAGGTTGTCCGGCCGGATTTGTGACCAGCCGTGAGCTGAGAGAGAGTGTGGCCACCTATGTGTTGCTTAGATCTGGAGAGCATGAGAGAGTGAACAAGAGGAACCCTAGTAAAGCAAGCGCTAAGGCTCCTGCTTTTATATATAGTGGAGTGATTTTGTTGTACCAGCTTCAAAAAAATGCGCTCCTATGTGTACCCGCGAGTGGGTGTGGGAGAACTAGTGCGTGTGTGCACCGCTTCTCTTCATGAGAGTACAATATACTATGCCCAAAGAACGTTCACCGCAAGAGTAATAGTATAAGTGTGTGACATGTGAGCTAAAATAAAATGTGCGCACTGTCTTTTGTTTTTTAGAAGTTCTGAGGGTAGGGTGTGAAGAGCACATATGTGTGTGACGTCTACCTGCAGATAGACGGTGGGTGCGACGTGCGAGTCTGCGAGAGGACTCGAGAGAGTCGTGACTCGTGAGGGTGCGTGTGCATGAGAGAGGGGGGGCACGTATCAATGCAATGCATGTGTCCGTAAATCATTATCCAACAAACGTTTTCCACAAGCCTTTTCCTGATGAACGCCGTAAGAACTGTTAGATTGGCATCCGACAGTGTCAGTTTTGCCATGTCATTTAACAGAACAGCCACTCCTCCTACACACAAATCTTCCACGTGAGTGTTAGCAACTGTCGTATGCTCCCTCCGTTCTAAAATGCAGTGCATATAGCTTTAATGAAAATTCGAACCTCGCAAACTTTTACCGAGTTTTCGTGTACCAAATTGCACATGTAGAATACCATGTATATATCATTTCATTCATCTTCGAGAGGTAACTATAAAGATGGGTGAGGAGTCTACAAAGAAAGACCATCGTATCACCCACAGCAATTTCAAGCATCCTTTAGTGTCGAGGAATATCATAGGAACTCTATATGATATGATTTTTATAGGATTTTTTCCTTTAGAGCCAATTGGTTCATAGGAATAGATTCATGTACTCCACATTTCAAAGGAAATAAACATGATATCATTTCTATAGCTTTAGAGCCACTTGGTTCATATGAATGGATTCCTATACTCCCTTAATTTCAAAGGAAAATAAACATTAGCGTATATTCAATATAAAAGTTCCTATGATATGAACCAAATTACATCTCTTTTCTAATCCCTCCTTATAGGAATTGAGATACATGTCATCTCTAGATTCAATAGAAAAGTTCCTATGATGTGAACCAAATGACATCTCTTTTCCAATCCCTACTCATAGGAATTGAGATGCTCCATGTCATCTCTTTCCCTACAACTTCCATGTATACATCTTCTATTCCTAAATAGATAGTACAACCCATTAGTAGCTTTTTTCCAAAACATGCAACTATGGCACAAGAACTATATAGTGTGCCAATAACTTTGAAAGATGGTCGATGGATGAAGCTAACCCGACAGTGCAGAGATAGGCAAATTCGAGCACTACTGGTCGTTGGATATCATCAACATTCCACCAGATCTGCCACATGTACAATTTAGAAGACTCCATGGTTGAACTTAAGCATAATGCACAAACATCAAAACACAAGCACTTCTCCTTTGTTCTAGAATCTTCTGTATCATAATTGATTATTTTTTCTAAATGAATTGCCATTATTTGTTTTTTACTTTATGATTTACAATGCACAACCCCATGAATCTTAACATTTTTATAAAACTAATTGATTTTGAATGAGATAACTATAGGAACTAAACGAACATCTACATCATGCATATATGACTCAAAGCTTTACATGCTATAGTGTGTATTTATTCATAATTTGGTTTCGAAACCTCATGTGTACCTTACTAGTTTTGAGTAGAGTAGCAAATTTCGTGCGGCCCCGGGTATATCAAAATGCAGGGCCCATGCATCATTGCCTTTCGGTCAAACCTACGTCCACAATTTTTTGTACGTACTATATCTCCACTAGTCCCCGAACCCAAAATGCTGCCTCGTTCTCGTAAAACCAAGCGGCCCACATATATTTAAGGCGTCGACTCGAACCTATTTACTACACGTGGCCCCGCATGCTGTAGTACTCCTGCAAACCCTACCGCCGCACTCATCATCGGTTTTCTTCAAGAGGACGAGGGAGAAGCCGATTTGTAGTGGAGGCGCTTTCAAAAAAAGGATCTGAAGTGGAGACCCCTACCCTAGGCTGCCCTAGGTAGCTGCTGCACGCATCATTGTTTTCTCTTTTCTTTATGCTCTTGCGCCCTTGAGTGAAATGATGATTGCTTCGTCCGTCCAGCTTAATGCGGGAAAGGTGGGGATTTGTGATTTGACCCCTCATCGCTCATTTTCTACTACTGCGGCGCTACGACCGGGGTGCCTCCAATTCCAACCATTGCTCCGAACTGTAATTTGGTGCATCACACGTGGAACAAGATAGTGGATGAGCCACATGTCGGCCAAAGGGGTCCTGTTAAGTGTGTCGCCATTTCGTGTGCGGACTGACCCTGCTTGAGTTGCTACGCCAACACGACAGGAGCAGCCTACCACTTGGTTTTGCTCCTTGGTGAATCCCGACTATATTGATCTAAAAATGCGTGCTGAACTACCCTCTCCGTCTTGGTTTTTTTATTTTTAGGCATCTCGGTTTATAGGGCCTGCACGTAGTTCTAGGTCATCCATTTGACTAACTAAATATTAGTTACTATGTCACAAAAAGTATATCATTGGATTCTTAAGCGGATGTAGTTGTATTTAAAAGTCGAGGGCGGGGCTTTTACTGCGCGGTAGGCAAGGCAGTTCCGCCTAGTCGGTTCGACAGAGACGCGAGAAGACGAGGGAGTAGGCTACTGCAAACGTAGGGCTGTGTGATTTGACAGCGAGTTATTGCTGGACAGGTGGTGCCTCGTGATTTGACTTGCCATTATCATTTTAACTGTGGCACTACGACCGGCGTGAGTCTCCCGATTCCTGACCACCTCCATTACGAAGAAAGAGATAGAAAGGAGTAAAAAAATACACTTATAGGCAACCTTATAGCCAACCTTGTGTAGTATGAGTAACTAAGTGATGACTATGTATGACATACCAACATCAGATAGCCTAACGCACTGTGTTAAATCTCCAAGGGCACGACCGCGCGAGCGACGTGACGGTCATGGTAGGCGCGACCATGATATGGGCTGCTGGCAGCCCTTGGATCTGAGATCAAACGGTCGCATGGTAAGTTGTTGAAAATTTGCAGAATAACCCTCCAGGATAGGATATTCACCCATAGGTCTAGAATCACGCCATGCAACCATTTGATCTCAGATCCAAGGGCTCTCGGAAGCCCGAATCATGGGAGAATGGAAAGCCACTACCTTGCCGTTCGCACGCTGGCAGTTTGCTCCTACTCGTCCCCGCACGTCCTTCAATACTACGGCGGTTCGCTCCTAGTCATGCCGTCCATTCACATTACGGCAGTTCCACTAATCCTAACCCTCCTCCCAAATCCATGGCGTCCAAAATCTCCACGATTGGCGGTGAGTACAAGGTTAGAACGATCACCGACTATGAGTTCGATGTCATCTACACCCGTTCTTCCGCGATGGTGAAAGGATGCCTTTCTCGCTTCAGACACATGTTCGAAAACTCAGATGATGAGTGGGTCGCTGGGATAGATGTTGAGTACACCATAGTCCTGGGACCAGAGAAGGATCTAAAGGACGAAGAGAGGAAGAAGCCCGCCGTGATCCAGGTTTGCGTACATAACGTTTGCTTGGTCTACCACATATGCCATGCCGACGTTGAGTGCCAGGATTTTGAGAACTTCCTCAAGGACAAAACAGTGAAATTCGTTACTGTAGACTTTAAGAACGACAGGGATGTCCTGCGTCGGATAGGTCTCGTTGTAGGCAACCCCTTCGACCTCCAGAAGAATCGGCTGGTGTCCTCTCATCAGCCTTCAATGCTGACCCTGGCAGGAGCCATGGTTCATCCTTCATATGGTAAACTGGAGAAACCTCCATACACATTTCATCGTCATGCATGGCAGTGGAATGTACTAGATATAGACCACATCCACTACGATGCAATGGATGGCTACCTTTGCTTCAATATCTACAAGGGTTGGATGAAGAGCAACAGCCAAGTGTGCGGTTCAAGCAAAGAAGTATCGGCCAAGAGAGAGAGGGACAAGGACAAAGTCAAGGACGTGGACGAGGACTCCGAGTAAGGTGGCAGTGTCGTTGCTCATGGTGGTTCTAAACTTCTAATGCAGTGTCTACCGGATTAGTTGCATAGTTTAATTTCAGGTGTGCTTAGTTTAATTTGAGGGGTGTGTTGTGCTGAGCCCCCAGCAGAACTATGTTATGTTTCTTCTCGTTACTTTAACTCTTCAGTATGTACATACTACTAGTATTTCTTTAATAGAATTTAGCACCCCAATTTAGCACGTACTAGCTTTTTTAATAGTACTATATGCATAATTTGGTGACGAGCGCTCTCTATATGTACCACCTTTTTTTAATTTCAAATTTTTCTCCATGGTGCAATCCATCGATAGTACTACTGTACAAAAGTATACATTTTTTAAAAGGCTAGAGTACTGTTCATCACATATATAGCCAGTTAAATTCTCAACCTAGAATGACGTGCATGCCATGTAGTAAACCGATACGGAGGAAGTATAGTAAAAATGAGGTGATTTTACCGAGCGATCGGCGGGGGAGCATGGCCTGTCATGCGGTCCCACGTGTCATGATGTACCAAGGCGATGCGCGTGTCCCTCTTGAGGCAGAAGCAATACTACGTGGTTTGAGATGATGGCGAACCAAAGTGTGAAATAATGGTTGCTTCGTCCGTCTGGGAAGGTGCGGCATTGTGATCTGACGTCTCATTACTCATTACTACTACTGGGCCGGTACGAGTGGGGTGCGTCCCCCTGCTATTTTGCATTGTTATTTGGTGCTTGACACGTCGACCCTGTTGCTATATGTCCCACATGTCGGCGATAGGAAGTACATAATTCATGAAAGGGAGCATCGATGGAGGAGTATACTACAGAATTCATGAAAGGGAGCGACTTAGTTTTGGAAAAATCTGTTTTTACGGAGTACGTACCCACTAGGGTTTATAGGGCTCATCTAAAAACATTCGTTTTTTCCGTTTGATAAGTCTCAATTCTACTATACTAGTAGTAGTACCATTACATGTTGGATTTTGAGGTGCGTTAGATCACCCGACGCAATCAGTGTCAAGAGGAAACTGACCAATGCATGTACAAGTTCATGGAAATTTAGTGGTCATTCATGCATTCGTTCTAATTAATGCCTCGGTAAACATAACTTCTTGAGAAAAACGAGCGTACTAATTACTTGTGCAAACTACGAAATTAATTCGACCACTCACCGTCTATCTTGGTTGGAGAGATTTTGAAATTGAGCCATAAACTGGAAAGGAGGGAGTAGTAACTTTTGTCTCTATTACTATTTGTTGCCTTGTATAGATGCAAAATGTATTTTTTATAGTGGCCTTGTATAAGTAAATGGAGGGAGTACTTACCAAAGTACGTAGTAGGGACGAGGAGTAAACGGAGTGAGTAGTAAAATTTTATCCTCGTGTTGCGAGCCACCGCGCGCGTGGGCGAGGGAGCGGGCGTAAAGGCATACAGTACTACTACTACTACTACTACTACTACTACTACTACTACTACTACTACTACTACTACTACTACTACTACTACTACTACTACTAATACTCGTAAGCAAGCTTCACCTCATCTTGCGAGCCACCGCGCCCGTGGGCGGGGGAGACGGCTTACTAAGAAAGCTTCTCCTTGTTTTGCGAGTTGACGGGACTCATCAAAAGTACTCCAGTGTACAGAGCCTTGCCTCTAAGGTAGGCCCCACATGGTTTGCCTCTTTATTTAATTTAACATAACGCGTCAAGTCGCAATTTGTTTGTTCACCCGTGGTAGATGATCCTCCCTCCACCAAGTGAACAACCAGTACACGTACTAAATTACCACGTGGGCTGCCTTTTTCGTACATAAATGAGCTTCACCTTGTACCCGCGCGGGTGTGGTTGGGAAAGAGACGGGAGTACGTGCGCCGTGTGTGCACCTCTTCTCTTCGTGCATGTCCCCTACCTACGTGGGTGTGTGTGAGAGAGATACAAACCTAGACATAATGCGCCGTCCATCCCCATGCCTCCGCCCAGTCCGACCACCAGTCACCACCACGCCCCACTCCTCCTCACCTTATCTCTCATCTTTCTCCCTCCATTTTTATATACAAGGGGCCACTATCAAAATTACAATTTGCAGATATACAAGGCCACTAACACTAATCGATGCAATATTAATGGTGTTTGCCTCGTGGTACTAGCAAAGGAGGACATTAATTATCCCTTGCATGCATGCGGGAGTTTGTAAAAAATGCATCTTGATGTTCCGTGCAATGCACGGGCATCTTGCTAGTCCATAAAAACAACACATGGCAAAATTCCACGGCGAACGAGGGATTTGAATCTATTGGGAGGCGTTGTTTGGATCTTGCACGGGGTAGCCAAAATATTGGCGACCCTTTTGTCCACCGGTGCCTTTGCCACCGATGAACGAGGAATGGCTCGGGTGCTCATGCTGTCATGCATCCTCCAGCGCGCACGTTGGAGACGAGCTCGCACGAGCTGTGTTTTTTTGTCCCACAACGCCGCCCGAGCCGCCCGCAGACCGACCGGCGACCCGCAAATTACGCCATCCAACCGTAGCCGCACACATTATGACAGCAACTCAACCAACCGGACGAAATTCACGCAAACACGTAGACAAACTGATATTTCATATAAACAACGACGGAAATCATATAAAATACCGGATTTTCATACAAACATGACGGATTTCATTACATTCAAATGAACTACGCGGTGCTAGTTCTAGACAGCACAGGTATATAATACCTGGCCTAAATGGTCGCCCGCCGATCGATTTGTGTTCCTCATGTCCGGCAGCACGATCACCGGACTGCCGGGAGCCTCGGAGGTATATGCTTCAGCGCAAAGGACGGCTCGCTTCCCCACTGCCCAACTGATATCATTGGCTGGTGCCGAAGATGATGGTGGCCGGCACCGGTTCGAGTTCATCACCGGCCACTACTTCGCCATGGCCGGCACCGGCTCGAGTTCATCCTAACATTCCCCTCTTCCGTGGAGCCCATACGGGGTAGACGAAGGTCCTTGCAACAAAAGGATCCGGCAAGACACCTGTTGTGTACGCCGGCGACGCCTCCGTGGTGGCCTTCATGGGACCCAGGCGGCGGCGGCCTCCCGTGTTCTACTTCTCCTGGATGATGGCGGCGGACGCGGAGGCGCTGGCCACCGACTCGTCGCTCTCCGCGCACCCGGCTTCTGTCGCTGCTTGCATGGCGCGGCCGCCGGCATGGGAGTCTCGGCCACAGAAACGGGAGACGCGGTACGAGGCGGCGGCATGGACGGCAGCAACGACGCCCGTGCGCCGCTCCTCGTCGAGCTGGCCTGGAGCGGCGAGTTGCTGAACCGCGCGCCGGCTTGGGGCGGCAACTGGCTCCGTCGGGCGAGGGGAGGGAGGTGGATCAGCGAGCTGCATAGCTCGTATCCGGCGGGCTACCCAGCCGGCTTGGATGCGGAATAACTACTCTTCGTAAGCCATTGTAAGAGTGGACAAAATGGTGGAGGAGATAGGGGAGCGGCGGAGGTGTGCGATTCTTGGCCGGCGTTTGGCCTCGTTTAAATAGGAGATTAAATAGACGGCGGACGGGAGGAGCTCGGCCGGCGTTGCGTTTAACGCCGGCCCGGTCATGAACGGACGTGTGTCCAGAGTGGGTTTCTCGGCTTCCACACGGGCGGGTTTCATGGAGGCGTTTGAATGCGGCACGGAGGCGTGTTCAGCCGGGCGTGCCGCGAGTGGCGCCCTCGACTCTGACCTAGGACACCGCGCCGTTCTTCCACTGACGTGTGGGCTCTTTGGGTGCATGGCCTGCATGTCAGTGACCCAACGCAGGCAGCGCACAACAGAGGAACCTTTGGTGGGCCAGGGCGGTCAGAAGCGGGCATTTCATAAACCGATGATTGTTCATTGAGTGTGACGTCATCTTTTTCATGTAGATAAGCCTACTATGTTGATAGCCCGTTCGATACGTTATGATTCATAAAGACCGCTGCAAACATCAATGTTCTGCTTATCACAGATAAGATTGATTAATACCCGTAACAATCCATGTCCTTAACAAAGGGTGCATGCACGTATAGGTTGAGCGTGTGTCTTGCGTCGTGTGTTGTGTGCATGCAGGCGTGCGAGTGTTGCGTGCGTGCAAGGGTACGTTTCAGTGTTGCATGCATGGGTGCGTACGTGCGTGTGTTCGTGAGTGCATGTGTACGTGTCAGTGTTGCACGCCAGCATGCGTGCGTGTGTACGTGTCAGTGTTGCACGCCTACATGCGTGTGTGTCTTGCGTGTGTGCATGTGTACGTGCGGGGTGAGGCTACACGTCAGTCGACTGACTTTTTCATCTCTGGTCATTAGATTTTCCAGCCGTTGGATACGAAATCAAGGGCCTCCAGTTTATCATCAAACTCCACCCCCCTGAGCCGCCAGCCACCACCGACCGAACCGCCAGCCCCCGCCGCCCGCGGCCGGCCCGCCCTCCCTGAAACCACTCCCCACCGCCGGTCCGCCGCCGCACCGGCCATCCCTCTAGCCCCCCCCCCCCCCCGCCGAGCTTTTTCTCCGGGGATCCCCACCCCACCGCCCAATGAACGCCCCCAACCGCCGGTGACTGCCAACCAGAGGTCTCACGACTTCGAATACCCACCGACCACTAATTTATTACCATTTCTGTCCTTCATATACGCGCTGACGGGTGGGCCCTATGGTAATGTGTGCTGCTGAATGTGGACCGTTTGACTGGTCAATTGATCGTGTTATCAACAAATTACGGAGCTGTATGGTGAGCCAGTGACCGTATGATCACCCTAAAATGTACTCCTATTTTATTAACACAGTACAGACTCAAACTACCATTTCTTTCTTTCATATACGGGCTGACAGGTGGGCCCCACGGTTACGCGCCCCGATGGTGCAACACTAGTTGCGCCGCGTGGAACGTTTGACTGGTCAATTGATTGTGTCATCAACAAAATACGGAGTTGTACGGGTGAGCCAGTGACCGTATAATCATGATATGTATTTGTTTAACACGGTACAGACGCAAGGGCTCATATATACGCGCAAGCACTCACCGCTATAAGCGCACACACGCGAACCCTACCCCTATGAGCACCTTCGAGAGAGTGGGCCAGCATATATGATCTTGAGATTTTACGAAGTCACCATAGGTGCCTCGTAGTCGAGTGGAACGTCTCCTCCCACTGAACGTACATCGCCGGAAAATACTGAAATTAACACAAGATAAATGCGAGCACCGGGACTTTAACCTTGGTGGGCTCGAGAAACCACTGTCCTCTAACCATCCAACCACATGTTGGTTAGCACGACAAAATGTATGTGGTGACCGTGATGAGCTTATTCTGAAGTCCAGTGACCATATCGTGCTTTCGCTTCAAATACAATGACCGTAAGTGTCGTCAACAAAATACGGAGCACGCATCAAATGCAAAGTCCGTCAGTGTCATCAACAAAATATGGAGACGTATCGTGAGCTAGATACCGTTGTACTATTGTATATGCTTATTTTCTTAGTGGCCGATTGCGTGTGTGGTGTGGTGGGCACATCATTTCTAGTTGTGGTGGGTCAACATGAAGACTCATGGGTCGGTTCCATCCTGCGCCACATATAGGTTGGACCGAGACGTGTTATACGAAGACCCATGTGGAGGACTCGGCGTACAACACGAAGCTACCAGAGTCGCGGAGGACTCTATCCCCACTGGTGATAAGCCGACTATATATGATTTGTAACCCTAGGCCCTTAGTATGTTATACAAGCTTGGGGGCTAGTTCGTCGATAGTATACACACACGCACAATGCCTGGTATTCACGTGTACTTTGTACACACCCCTATCACTAATATACAGTACCAGGAGTAGGCTCTTTCTTCAACTGCAAGGGTCCGATCCGAACTAGGGTAAAACTTTGCCTCGTATTACCATCCAGCCTAACAGCCAGGGATATCCTACCGAATGATATGATGAAATCATATCTGCCAACTACTAAGAGAGAGGTGTGTCGGGGGGGCAATGTGTGCGAGAGAGGCCTAAAGATAATGTGCGTGCGGGAGACACGTAGGCACATATATGTGCGTATAGAGGGCTAGTAGAGACCGTGCATGTGTATATATGCATGTGAGAGAAATAGTGTTTTCCAACTGAGATTAGTGAAAAGAGTGGTACATAGTAGTCAGAAAGAGAGAGAGAGAGAAACAGAGAGAGCATGTGCGTGAGACACCCCGACACCCTGAGAGAGATTGTGAGCATGTGTGAAAGAGAAATGCCGATGCATATAAAGTGTGTGCACTTATGCGTTAGATAGAGAGATATATAACGCGTTTGTGAGAACGGGGCGAGGCATAGTGCATCTACGTGTAAAAGGCGGTTCTACGCATTAAATTAAAATATAAATGGCATTATTATTTTTGGATGAGATCATGAATTTTGCAAATTGCGTATGGACGAAAATCGGTCTATCAGACACCCATACTCTATTGAATTCTAGCATGTGCATGTGTTTATTTCATATTATCGATCCATAGAGTGAGAGCGGTTTGAAATACAGGCAATGGATGCTTTTGCAATTCATATATAAACATTAATTAGTGCACTCCATGTTGTTAGTGTGAAGCACTTTATACATTTGTCACTTGCATGGATACATTCCAAA
Source organism: Triticum aestivum (assembly GCF_018294505.1). Taxonomy (NCBI): domain Eukaryota; kingdom Viridiplantae; phylum Streptophyta; class Magnoliopsida; order Poales; family Poaceae; genus Triticum; species Triticum aestivum. The sequence goes on from NC_057794.1 coordinate 125,654,496, forward strand.
TTGCTAGCTACGAAATAGAATACATGTCGAATTCAACATAAAGGGGGTTTCGAAGATTCGAATTCATAGGAAGTGCATTCATCTATTTGAACCCGAGATAATGGCATTTGTAAATCAGATGTAAAAGGGGGCATCAATCTTTGTTGTGAGTTTGAACATGCTATATATATTCATACGCATATCTAACTTTTTTTTGCAACCAAGGAGATTATATCTGGAACCATGCATGAACTGAGGTAAGTTGCATATTTTTTAATATATACTCGTGTACAATGTATATTCAAATGTACCCCCTCCATTCCAAAATAATCGTAGCTTTAGGATTTTCAAGAGTAAAGATTTGTGAAGTTTGACAAATCCTGAAAGTTCAATTCAAGAGAACCGAAAACGTTAATGCTTCTGCTCCCAAATATTGAACGAAGCGCCAAATAGGCCTCTGGTCACCCGAAACCGCGCGAGACTAATGTTTTGGTGGTAGGAAATTACTGTCCTGACTCTGGCCCGTGTAGCCTATCGGCCCGATGTCCAAAGGTCTAAACCGGGGTAGGTTTGTAACTTCACCAAGACGCCAGTCTCAACCGCCTCCGAGAAGCATTCATACGCCGTGGGCGCCTACCCATGCGCTCGGCCGAAATCTATCCCGCCCACATTTGGGACACCTGACATGACTGTCCTACCCCCAACCCGCAATATGTCCGAAATTTTAGATGGGGGCAAAGTTTGTAACTTTCCCCAAATTTCAAACAAGCGCGTCTCAAACCGAAACATTGTTCCCCCTTAGTTCCCCGCCTCCCTCCGTTTCCCCATTCATACTCCGTGGGCGCGAAAACGCCCTCTCCACCAGCCGCGAAACCCCAGCCTCCTCCGTCCTCCACCCCATAGCGGCCAATCCACCGCCGCCCTCCTCCATCACGCCGGAGCCGGTACCCCGACGTCGTCGTCCAACGCAACCGCAACCGCAACGCCCTCAAGGACTTAGCAGCTGAAGCCGAGGCAGAGCTGCCTCCACGACGCCGACGCCGACGTGCGCCGTACCAGAACCACTCCGACCACGCCGTCCTGCGCCTCACTGTTGCGGCTCCACTGTCGCAACCGTCCACCGCACCGGAGCTGTTCCCGCTACGCCGTCGTTCGCCGCCTCGGATCTGCTTCCCCGCCGCCGACAGACGGCCACCGCACCACACTCAACAACTTGGCCATGGGTTCGTCCAAGGCTGCACCGTCCTCCACAACTTCTGGTTTCCGGCGAACAACAAGAAGATCGTCGGAAAAACAGAAGGAGGACACAGCACTGCCAGCAGAAAGAGGTACTCCTCTTCCCTTATTCGTGCAAATCTTACGTCTCCGCTCACACCGTATTCATCCCACGAAAGAAACTAGTTGAGCGCTTCTTACTGCATCTTCTTCGTGATACTAAATGCACAAGGTTTCCTCCCTTTTACTATTTCACCTTTGCTAGAGGTCAGTAGCCCGCCTGGATTTCAATTCAAGGTCAGTCGAACCGCAATTAAAAGAAGCAGCACCCGCTTAGGCGCGCGGAGCACCTAGTCCGCCTGTTCCCCGGGGAAGCGGCGCATCGGTGTCTATCATAGGGGTGTGGGGCGCAGGAGCTGCTTGCGCCCGATCTGGAGGTCGGCGGGGCTTGAATGGATGGCCGGGGGCGGTGCCAAGCACGGCGGTGCGGTGAGGTCGAGGGGAGGGCGCAGGCAGGGGAGGAATACTGGGCCGGTGGTCGCTGGCGTTTCGAGGAAGATCGTCAACACTGACTGGCTGGAGGTAGATGAAGGCGATCTGCCCGTTCTTTGTACATCGGACGGTGCAGAAAAAATGGACTGACCTATTTGCTTTCAGTCGACTGTTATTTTCATAGAATCCTGTAGTAATTTAGTGTGCCATGCATGTTGTAGAGCTATCATATGTCTCCCGTCATTTATTTCTCACCGACCTGCTATCTGCTACCTTTACACTGTACTAATTGTGCACACACTTCACCCATACTCACACTATTGTTTTTTATGCATGGGTATTTCAGACTCTGACGCAGTGTTGATGAATGCAGAAAAGAAAAGACAGAAGTCGCTCCAGTGTAATTCGAAGATAAGCACTAAGCGTTTCAGCGCTCTAATGGGTGCAGTGTCAGCAGTTGGAGACAGTAAACGTAGCTCTGCAGTTGATGATCTCAATTGCCACACACAACCATCCCAGGTGCTTGCTTTAACTTCGCGCTGTCAAATGTGGTTGCATGTTGCATATGGTGTCTAGCTTGTATTGCTTCCAATTTGGTTAAATTGCATCTGCTTACTTTACACATTATACCTTTGATAATGACATGCCTTCCTGTTTTTGATACATACTACATATGTCTATTAACCATGTTCGTACATCAAACTAATGCTCTTTTGTATCCCTCGTCAATCACTTATGATGAGACAGTCACCCGAGTGGGTTACTGTGAGACGCCCTACTCGTTTAAAGAGTGCAGTGTCATCCTCCCCACATGATTCTCAAGAAACAGCAAGGCTAAATGAAGATAGTCAACGTAGCTCTCTAGTTGATCACCGCAATTCCCCCACACCACCATCGCAGGTGCTTGCTCTTACTTGGCAGTGTGATATGTGGTTGCATGTTGCATATGGTGTCTACCTTGTAATGCTTCTAATTAGGGTAAATTGCATCTGCTTAGTTAACACATTATACCTGTGAATATGACATGCCTTCCTGTTTTTGGTACATACTACGTCTTTCTATTAACCATGTTCTTACATCAAACTACTTTTCTTGTGTATCCCTCATCAATGCTCCTAATTTGTTAAATTGCATCTCCTTAGCTTACACATTATACATGTGAATATGACACGCCTTCCTGTTTTTGGTACATACTACATCTGCCTATCACACCATGTTCTTACATCAAACTACTGTTCTTGTGTATCCTGCGTCTATCGCTTATGATGAGACAGTCACGCGCGTGGGTTAATATGAGACGCAATACTCTTATAAAGAATGCAATTTCATCCTCTCCACATGATTCTCAAGAAACAGCAAGCCTAAATGAAGATATTGAACGTAGCTCTGTACCTGAAGACCGCACTTCCCCTACACCACCATCACAGGTGCTTGCTCTAACTTCGCAGTGTGATATGTGGTTGCATGTTGCATACGGTGTCTAGCTTGTAATGCTTCTAATTAGGGTAAATTGCATCTGCTTAGTTTACACACTATACCTGTGAATATGACATGCCTTCCTATTTTTGGTACACACTACATCTATGTGTTAACCTTGTTCTTACATGAAACTACCTCTCTTCTGTATCCTGCATCAATCACTTACGATGAGTCACCTTTATTCGTTGCATATTGCATATTATTTCTAGCCTGTTGCCATGTATTGCTTCTAATTTGGTCAAATACATTTGTTAGGGCACCCTTTTAATTTGGCAGAGTGATATTGGTTTCATCTTTCATATGGTTTCTAGCTTGCATCGATTCTAACAAGTTCAAGCACCTTGTGCTTAGTTTACACTTTATACATCATACATGTCAATATGTCACGCCGTCCTGTTTTTCATACATATTCCATCCTCCTATCATGCGGCTGCCTTACATGAAAGTAGTGTTCGTCAGTATCATGCATCAATGAGTTCTGAAGAGCAAATTTTATTCCTTTTTCTTGTGGGTTTGACTTGACAAGGCAAAATCAAGAAAGAGGAAGGAAAAGAGTAAGGAAGGCGATGATGGTGGTCCTCTGCAGCAACGTAAACGGAGCATCTGTACCGATTCTCCTTGTACTGATAGTGCATTACAAGGTCCAAGTCTCCGCTCCCCTACTCCACCATCCAAGGTGCTTGCTCTAACTTGGCAGTGTGATATCTGGTTGCATGTTGCATATGGTGTCTAGCTCGTATTGCTCCTAATTAGTGTAAACTGCATCTGCTTAGCTTACACATGATACATGTGAATATGACACGCTTTCCTGTTTTTGGTACATACTATATCTGTCTATCACACCATGTTCTTACATGAAACTACTCTTCTTGTGTATCCTGCATCAGTCACTTATGATGGGACACCTTTAAGTTGGCAGTGTGATATTGGTTTGCGTCTTGAATATGATTTCTAGCATGTATTGCTTCTAGTTTGATGAACGCCACCTATGACGAGACAGTTTTAACTTGGCAGAGTGATATTGATTGCACCTTCCATATGGTGTCTTGCAGTGTTTCTAATTTGTTGAAGTGCCTTCTGCTTAGTTACCACATCATAGGTGTGAATATGTCAAGCCGTCCATTTTTTCGTACATATTCCATCCTCGTATCATGACTTTGCCTTTCATCAGAGTAGTGTTCGTCAGTATCATGCATGAATGAGTTCTGAAGAGCGAATGATATTCCTTTTTCTTGTCGGTATGACCTCACAATGCAAAATCAATAAAGCTGAAGGAAATTGGCAAGGCATTGGATGATGGTGGTCCTTCCGAGCAACTGAAACGGAGGTTCTCTACAGATTCTACTCCGCCATCCTCCCAACAAGATTCGCAAGACAACGCAAGGCTAGACAGTCAACGTAGCTGTGTAGATGATGAGCACATCTCCCCTACTCCACCATCACAGGTGCTTGCTCTAACTTGGCACTATTATATGTGGTTGCATGTTGCGTATGATGTCTAGCTTGTATTGCTTCTAACTTTGTTGAATTGCATCTGCTTACTTTACACATAATGCCTGTGAATATGACATGTGTTCCTGTTTCTACATCAGACTACTATTCTTGCATATCCCGCATCAGTCACTTATGATAAGGCACCTTTAAGTCGCCACTGTGATATTGGTTGTGTCTTGCATATGATTTCTAGCATGTACTGCTTCTAATTTGTTGAAACGCCATACAGTTTGAACTTGGCAGAGTGATATTGGTTGCATCTTTCATATGGTGTCTAGCTTGCAGTGCTTCTAATTTGTTGAAATGCCTTCTGCTTAGTTACCACATCATAGGTGTGAATATGTCACACCATCCTGTTTTTCATACATATTCCATCCTCGCATCATGTGTTTGCCTTTCATCCGAGTAGTGTTCGTCAGTATCATGCATGAATGAGTTCTGAAGAGCGAATTTTATTCCTTTTTCTTATCGGTTTGACTTCACAATGCAAAATCATTACAGCTGAAGGAAATTAGTCCGGCAGTGGATGATGGTGGTCCTTCGGAGCAACTCAAACAGGGGGTCTCTACAGATTCTACTCCGCCATCCTCCCAACAAGATTCGCAAGACAACACAAGGCTGGACAGTCAACGTAGCTGTGTAGATGATGAGCACATCTCCCCTACTCCACCATCACAGGTGCTTGCTCTAACTTGACACTATTATATGTGGTTGCATGTTGCGTATGATGTCTAGCTTGTATTGCTTCTAACTTGAATTGCATCTGCTTACTTTACACATAATGCCTGTGAATATGACACGTGTTCCTGTTTCTAGAACATACGTGTACATGATGAGCACATCTCCCCTACTCCACCATCACAGGTGCTTGCTCTTACTTGGAACTGTTATACGTGGTTGCGTTTTCCGTATGATGTCTAGTTTGTATTGCTTCTGATTATGTTGAATTGCATCTGCGTAGCTTACAACTTATACCTGCAACGATCACTTACCCATAAGACACATTTAACTTGGGACTGTGATGTAGGTTGCATCTTGCATTGTCTTCTAGCTTGTACTGCTTCTAATTTCTTGAAATGGCACTTACGACGAGACACTTTTTACCTGATAGAGTGATATTGGTTGCATGTTCATATGGTGCCTAGCTTTCATTTCTTCTAATTTTGTTGAAATGCCTTCCGCTTACTGTTTTTTCATACATATTCCATCCTCCTATCGTACGTGTGAATATGAAACGCTGTCTTTTTTGTATATATTCCATCCTCCTATCCTGCGCTTGCCTTACATCAAAGTAGTGTTCGTCTGTATCATGCATCAACCAGTTATGCAGAGCTAATTTTATTCATCTTCTTGTGGTTTTGACTTCATAAGGCAATATCAGAAAATAGGAAGGAAAAGAGTAAGTTAGGGGATGTTGGTGGTCCTCCGCACCGACGCAAACAGAGACTCTCTAGATTTGCCACTGCTACTGCTAATGAAGTTGAAGTCCCAAGTCTACATGATGAGTTCATCTCCCGTACTCCACCATCGCAGGTGCTTGCTCTAAGTTGACAGTGTGATAATTGGTTTCATGTTGCATATGTTGTCTAGCCTGTATTTCTTCTATTTTGATTAAATTGCACCTGCTGAGTTTATACGTTATACATGTGCATATGACATGGCTTTCTGTGTCTAGAATACACTGCATCTATCTATCATACCATGTTCTTACATCAAAGTACTGCTGTTGTGTATCCCGCATCAGTCACTCATGATTGGACGCTTTTAACATGGCAGTTTGATAGTGGTTGCATCTTGCATTGATTTCTACGTTGTACTGCTTCTAATTTTTCGAATTGCCACTTATGACAAGACACTTTTAACTTGGCAGAGTAATATTGGTTGCATCTTTCATATGGTGTCTAGCTTGCATTACTTCTATTTTCTTGAAAATCCTTCTGCTTAGTTTGCACATCGTAGCTGTGAATATGTCATGCCGTCCTGTTTTTCTTACATATTCCATCCTCATACGGTTGTCTTACATCAAAGTATTGCTTGTCTGTATCATGCATCAATGAGTTCTGAAGAGTGATTTTATTCTTTTGTGTTGTGGGTACAGCTTGACATGGCAAAGTCAAAAAAGAGCAAGGAAAATAATATAGTAGGGAGTGTTGTTACTCGTCGGGTGAAACGGAAAAGGTTCTGCCGTCGAGATTCTGCTGGTACTTATAGTGCAGTAGAAGGTCCAAGTCCACCGGCTAAATCTACAAACACAGTATCACCTGCTCCACCAGCTGCAGCATCCGCTTCAACTGTACCAGCATCTCAACCAGTTACTCGTTCGTTTGCTCCGGAACTGGCCAGTTCCCAAGCTGCCTTCACACCTAACACTACTTCCGAAGCACTGCTGACACAACAGGACTTGGCAAGATCAGATGAACCTCATGAGCATCAACACCAAGACGGTACCTGACCGAGTCAAGTTGCAGTTGCATGCTCCTTTATATGTACTCTCACAGTTTGATGTACACTAACACTTTCCATATTCGTTGTTGAACTAGCACCACGGCGCAAGCGGAAACAAACATCAGGGATAATGCTTGACAGATTAACAAAATCTAAAGGAGGAAGAATGGAGATCCATTTTGAGGCAGGTTTAAAAAGGCCACGTGATGCTACAGAGTCAGCCAAGTTAGTATCAGAGGCAGCAGTTGCCGTTAGGTGTCATGCACGTATCCTCCCAACGTGGATCCAGTACAGGAATGAGAAAGACAATACCCAGTTTAACACCTTCCTTGACCATTTATCCGTAAGTAATGTTATTCATCGCAATTAGTAATATTGTCTTGCTCTGTCCCATACTTTCTAGCTTCCTCCTAATAAGACTCACATTCTTTTTTCAACAGATGAGGTTCAAGTTGGATCCGAAAGATGATGCAACTAAACAAGCATGCACTCATGTTTTTCAGTCTGCTCTGCGACAGTATCGGTACCACCTTAGAAAATCTCACTTTGAAGGCAAGGCTAACAATGAAATCGCCCAAACATCTCCAGTGGAATATATTACAGATGAAGACTGGACAGCCCTCGTTAAACACTGGTCTGATCCAAAGTATCAGGTAGGCTATATGTATTTGATCAGACCACATATTGAACTTGTATTTATGTATGTGCCTTACAAGTGTATCTTCTTCTAGGCTAACTGTTTGAAGAACAAAACCAACCGTTCTAAAGTGAAATTCCAACAGACAACAGGATCTCGTAGCTATATTGCACACTGCGAGGCTCTTGTAAATAGCTGCTACTTCCTTCTTTTTTTGTGCCATATTATCGTATCTATATTGACTTGTTCCAAATACAGAGGAAAGCCCGTGCGGACCAAAAAGAACCTGAACCGAATGCAGTGCAAATCTTCAAGGATTGCCACACCAGCAAGATGAAGGGCATGAGCACACCAGTTCAAGCCGCTGTTGTAAGTCCTTACTCCTCCTGCCTTGAACTGATTGGTACTGTGATGTGTTCATTTAACTACTTGGTTTGCAGCCAATGTCAGTTACTCTGTTCACTTTTATTCACAGTTGTCTTAACGTATCATTTCACCTTACATGGTTTAAAAGAGATGAAGGATATTCTTTTGGTCTTGATCTGTAATCTAGTTGTTATGTTCACGTGCGCACACAATGATAAAATAGCCTGTTTGTTTTATATCTGTTTGCCCATGATATGAATGATGTCATACTATGTTCATCCTACTTTAAACCATGTCTCTTTATCCTTAGATGTCAACGAATGTGAGGAAATAGACAATACAGTAGGCATGCTACATGGACATATGTTCCGAAAGTGATTTTATTATGTAGTTGGCACTACAATACATGCTAATGTATTACAGTAGTTCACCAAAATAAGTTATGTATAAACGTTTAACCTACTTTGTTTGTTTTTGTCTCATTAGTAACTTATCTGGTACACTAATCTACAAGTTCAAACTTTCAGGAAGCTATGGAACAAATGATTGAACAGCCACAACCACCTGAAGGTGACGAGGCTACTACAGGCACAATGTCACCTCTTGCTGCAGTGCGTCAGTATCTCTCCACTAACAGTGCAAAAAGCACCTTCCTGCGTAATTCTGGGTTGGTTGTCAAGGTAACCTCGTCCAAATCGCCTACTGAACAAAATCTTCCTGCTAGACAGAGTGATATATCTGTGCTCCAGACACAAGTCCAATCCCTAATGGACGTTGTTTCGGAAACAAGAATAGTGGTTGAGAAATGTCGTCAAGATATGAATGGTTTTGAAACCAGACTATCAGACATTCGCTTCGTTGTTCAAGAGCAATGGCGGAAAAAAGGTGGAGATCGTGCTGCTCCATCAGATTCTACAGCCTGAAACATTAGCACTCAGGTCAAATGATCTGTGCTTCTATACATCTGATGGTGCTTTTATCTGGAAGGACTGTAAACTTTATGCCAACAGGCCTTTTGTTGTATGGTTGGAATTTATTTTGTTGTGATACAACATTTATGATGCTGCCTCAGGCTGCAGTAATTACGACGCTATTTTTGTATAGTGTAGGTTTATCTTAGTAATGTATTCGGCCGAAAGCTTCGTAGGAGCCCAACATGCCAACATTCGTCGGGCCCATTCCAATTGGGCTAAAAACGATTACGGGCCGAAATTGGCATGTAGCCCACTAAAAATATCTGGGCCTAAATCAGCATAAGCTTTCATATTTTTCTGGTAGGCCTGTGCCCATAGTGGGCCTTTAACAGGCCTAAACATAATTTGGGCCCTCAGTAAAAATAGGCCGTTTACAGGTGTAAATATCTCGAGCCCATAAAAAACATGGGCCTTTAATAGACCGAAAGTGAGATTGGGCCCTGATTGTGCCAAATAACCCACTGGACTTAGCAGGCCGAAATGGTGGCCCATTTACGATGCGGATCTTTGACAGGCCGAAATTCGGACGGGCCGTAAATGCGCCGACCTAATACACGGGCCTTTAACAGGCCGGAACTTCGGTCGGGCTAGATTATCGTCATTTTTATATGGGCCGTTAATGGGCCCGATATGACGTTGGGCCACATATGGCCCATGGTTTACGTCCGGCGTTAACAGGCCGAAAATGACAACAGGCCGAAAGTGGCCCAAAGCTATAGTGGGCCTCTAACAGGCCGAATGTCAGACATGGCCGAATATGACCCAAATCCTTCACGGTCGTTTATGGGCCGAAAGTTTTGATGGCCTGTAAATGGGCCCAAATGAAGCCGGACCTTTAACAGGCCGGAAATACACCGGGCCGTAATTCGGCCCAATTACTTAGCGGACTGTTAACGGGCCAGAAGTGACCATGGGCCGCGTTGATGACAAGTTTAGGACAGGCCGTTGACGGGCCGATTTGACAGAGAATGTTGGGCCTTTAGCTGGGCCGGCCCATTATGGTCTGCAGAATCTTGTGGGCCTTTAGCTGGGCCGGCCCATTGTGGTCCGCAAATTCTTGTGGTCCTTTAGCTGGGCCGGCCCATTATGGTCTGCAAAATCGTGTGGGCCTTTAGCTGGGCCGGCCCATTATGGTCCGCTAAATTTTGTGGGCCTTTAGCTGGGCCGGCCCATTATGGTCCGCTAAATCTTATGGGCCTTCGGTTGGGCCGGCCCATTTAAACTTTGTGGGCCACTTTTGGGCCGGTCCACGTGTCAACATATCATAGGCCCATCTCGACCGTTGGATGAGTGACACCTGTGCCAACGCAGAGCTGACGCATGGATCCGTCAGCCAATGAGAATTTTACACGTGGAAAATCGGCATCGGTCGTGGCTGTTAACGGGTTATCGGATCCAAAATCCGACCCGATAGCTTAACGGCGTTCCGTTACGGTGGATGCCACATGTCGGTCACCCTTGACGAAAGCACTTCTGTGACGCGCGATTTATCGTCATGGAAGTGGACACTTCCGTAATGATAATTTTGGCAATGTCATGGAACACTTCTACGACAGCACAGGTATGACTATCTTGATTCTGTCATAAATTTGTCATGGTTGTACATGCATGACAGAAAACGCGACCTACTGTGACAAACACGTATCATCACGGAAGTGTTTTTTTTGTAGTGTTGGACCGAACTATGGGCAAACGCATCTTCGGACAACAATAAGTACCATATGGGACTTATCCGGCATCAAGTTAATATATTATGGCGACTTCTCAAAACCCTCTCTCAAGGGCCCGTCCACCGATCACTATTGCCTCTAATATATTACACCGTGTTTCTATTCCTATGTCTACTACCGAGCTAGGAGTTGATCCTTAGGCCGATTTCACGACCTGAGTCTCAGAAGCTACTAGGATCAACGCTTTCATATTTTCCTTCAGATGCATCTCGGATTTTAGGCCGACAGAAACCTTGAGGGCTACTGGCCATACATCTTGTCAGCAAATAAATTTATACGCATCAGAAATAAAAATTCGCAAACAATCAGCCCATGACCGAGGTGCTGAGCCTTTCGGAAGCAATTCGGCGTATAGCTCGGATGCAAGTGGCTGGCTCCTTAGAGGGCATTTCCGGCATTAAGCTCGGCTAAAACTTTTTCAAGACCAAGGTAATCTATGACACCTCGGATACAGTCTAGCATTGGAGCTCAGATACATTCCGGCGTTGAAGCTCGGAAGCAGTCAGGCGTTGGTGCTCGGCTACAAAAGATACCTCGAATGCAATCTGGCATTGGAGCTCGGACGCGAGAGGACACCACCGCACGGGAAACACTTCAAACCCGAGGTGGGCGTAAAAATAACAAGGCATTGATAACGGCCGATAACTTAAAGGGGCTCCTCGGGATACCTGACGTGTAAACTCTTTGGATTTACTTCACCGATCCTCAAGATCGAAGATAAGAAGATTTGTTGAACCAGTTTTCAAGACCGACGACCGAAGATGAAGAACAGTTCGGAAGAATCGAGGAGCATCCCCAACTTGAAGACCGGTTCAGGGGGCTACTGACGGTGTCCTGGACTAGTGGGTACTCACCATGTCGTCTCCCGACCAGCTAGATCGGGCCGAGGACCCCCATGGCGGTTCACTCATGGGCCACTTCGGGCAGCCCATGTCGCACACGAGGAAGATTCCACAAGACTTGATGATCAAGACAAGGACTCCTCTCCACCAACGTATTCGGCTAGGACTCTTGTTATCCTAGGCCTCCGGTACATTATATAAGCCGAGGCCAGGCTAGTCACTAGATTATTATGACATTATTCATCATACCCTCGGGTTTTAGACCACAACATATGATCTCGAGGTAGATCAACTCTGTACTTGATACTCCATCAATATAAACAAGAGAAGGGTTTTACCTCCATCAAGAGGGCCCGAACCTAGGTAAAACATCGTCTCCTTCGTTCCTATTACCATTGATCCGAGAATCCACAGCTCGGGACCCCCTACCCCGAGATCTGCCGGTTTTGACACCGACATCGTTCCCTTCCTAGGCCTTGCCGTCGTCCACCGCCTTGGTGCTCCCGGCGCGGCATGGTCAACGTGGTCAACGAATGACATCCATCGGAAGTGGACTGTACATGGAGAGGCTGACAACTGGGTCCACGGCCGCACACAAGGAAATGCCTCCTTATTACGCGTAAAATAATGATTTCTCCACCTGACAGCTGGGACCCACCGGAAGGGCCTCTGTATTTCGCGAAAAAATGCCCCCCCCCCACTGACAGCTCGGACCCACCAGCTATATCTTCGCACGCAAGGAAGTGCCTCCTTATTACGCACAAAAAAATGAATACTCCCCTTGCTAGCTGGGACCCACCATAGTGGGAGGCTGACTTGTGGGCCTACTAAGTTGTAACGTCCCGGACACACCCGCCGGTGGTCGTTACTCCTGGCGGGATCTAGAGTGGCCCCACAGATCAATACTAGTCTTTTCTACGCACTTTGTCCTCACTCGTGCGCATCTGGGAGAAACTTCCCGGTCGGTCACCCATCCTGACACTACTCCAAGCTGAGCATGCTTAACTTTGGAGTTCTGTCCGAACGGGCTTCCGAAAAAGAAGGAATTCCTTATTTATATGAGTAGTCTATCATCCCTAATAAGCCAGGCTATCACATACACCCCCACTCAGAGGAACCGATGTCCTCGTCGGGCCACAGGAACGTTCCCTCTTGGCACATACATCTGTGCTTCCAGTCCAGTACATGTGTCATGTCATGTGCCACGACGGGTCACAAACGTCATGAACAACATGACCACGCACCTGTCCGCAACCACCCGTGTAACCGCGAGGGTCGACTCTGATACCAAATTGTACCGCCCCGGACACACCCGCCGGTGGTCGTTACTCCTGGCGGGATCTAGACTGGCCCCACAGATCAATACTAGTCTTTTCTATGCACTTTGTCCTCACTCGTGCGCACCCGGGAGAAACTTCCCGGTCGGTCACCCATCCTGACACTACTCCAAGCTGAGCACGCTTAACTTTGGAGTTCTGTCCGAACGGGCTTCTAGAAAAGAAGGAATTCCTTATTTATATGAGTAGTCTATCATCCCTAATAAGCCAGGCTATCACATAAGTTGACGCAGACGGAGGGCTTTGTCAACTTACTCAATATGAACGATTCTAACTCCATTGACCGTACGATGTCCATCCAATGGCCGTAGTGCTTCTTCAACCTCTGGTCTTCTTGCTCCAACCGCCCAAACTAGCGCCGGTTGTGCCGCCAACTCCTGCCTCCCGTGGCCGGCTGTGCTGCCGCGGAGGCCTCACCGCCCACTACTACTACCACCGCTGGCCAGGCCCTGCGGCGACGGCAGCCTCACACCGCAAACTGAACCAGTGAACCCTCGTACTCCTCTCTGCGTGGGCATCCACTGCCATGTCTTCCCCGGCTCCGTGCCGTCCCCTTCCTAGGCCTCGCTGTCGTCCATCGCCTTGGTGCTCTCGGCGCAGCATGGTCAATGTGGTTAACGAACGACTTCCTCGGAAGAGTACTGTACGTGGAGAGGCTGACAGCTGGGTCCACGGCCGCAGCAAGGACGTGCCTCTTTATTATGCGGAAAATAATGATTTCTCCACCTGACAACAGGGACCCACCGGATGGGCCACCGTATTTCACGAAAAAGAACGTTTCCCCGTGACTACTGGGACCCACCAGCTACATCTTCGCATGCAAGGAAGTGCCTGACACTCGGGACCCACCTGGTCGAAGCGTACGTAGCGTTGTCATTCTGGTCGCGAACGTGTACGTACATACGATCGGTCAGTTTGAAGGCTACAGCGATGAACCGTGGCCGTGTAAGGAAGGGCATGTGTCGTAGTATAGGAGCGCACGTGTCGTAGTAGAGGCGTGCACGTAGCATGTCACCTAGTCCCGTTAATATTGTGTACACGTACGTACATCCAGGGTATAAGAAAGTAAATACGGCCACGTACGTACATACGGGCGGGGTCTCGAATGTCTACTCATGCATATGTACGGCCAGGGCTCGTGTACATGGCTGGGTTGGAACAGAGAAACTTCGTCGTCGTCGTGTTCATGGGGAGCCAACCGGCTTGGATGGAATAGCCGATCGAAACAAGGCCTGACGTACCGCAGAACGGAGGAAACGGCCTTGTGTTCGACCGGCCACAGTCGAAACGGGATCCTGTTCATCGTGAGGGGTCTGGGGTACCGCAAAACGGAGGAAACGGACTTCTCTTGGACCTACTTCGGTCAAAACAGGGTCCTGTTGATCGGAAGGGGTGTGGTGTACCGCAAAACGGAGGAAACAGACTTGTGTTGGAGCGCTACAGTCGAAACGGGGGTCCTGTTCATCAGGAGGGGTGTGGCGTACCGCAAAATGGGACTCCACGGGCTACTATTCATCTCCACCGTCGACCTCCTCCGGCCTCCACGGGCTACTGTTCCTCCAGCCTCCACCTACGACTATTCATCCATGGGCTCCTGTTCATCTAGCCTCCACCGCTCCTCCACCGGCTACTGTTCAACCAGCCCTCTCCACGGGGTCCTATTCAACCACCCCTCCACGGGCTACTGTTCATCCAGCCCTCCACCAGCTACTGTTCAACTAGCCCTCCATGGGGTCCTGTTCATCCAGCCCTCCTTGGGGTCCTGTTCATCCAGCCCTCCACGGGGTCCTGTTCATCCACCCCCAACCGGCTCGATCAGGGTCCTATTCATCTAGTGGCAATGACCTCTACTACCATGGGGTCCTGTTCATTGAACCCCCCACCGGGAACTGTTCATCCAACCCCCCCCCCAACAACGCTCACTGTTCATCAAGAGGCAACATCGATCGGCTTCAGTTAGCAGCAGTAGCGAAGGAATCACTCGGGGTCAGTTAACAGCAAGGGATCGATCGGGTTCAGTAATGTTGCTAGTGCAATCGCTCGGGTTTAGTTAGAGCCCAACGCCTCACTCGGATTCAGTTAGAATGCAACGCCTCGCACACACGCGCGTACGCACAAACCTCCGTGCAACGCTCGGCCCCGACCACCCACCGTAACCGGGACTCCCCGATATTTTCCTCGCCCTCACTTCTACCATCGTTTTTCCATCATGGACGGCCCAAAGAATGTCACGCAGCTGCGTCTCTGGCCCGCCCAGGACGAAAAGCCCATTTTCTGTCATGATTTTTGTCATAGAAGTAGGATCCCACCACATCTATGATGATACCGGGTTTTGTCACAATTATCGTCATAGAAGTGTCATAAGCATGACAGGAAAAAAGTCGTTCGGCCCAAAATGTCGCGGATGTGTCTTTTTTCTGTAGTGATGGCTATGGAAATGCCAAGATGGGTAGGTATGGTGGCTGTTTTGAGGAAGATATAAGGAGGCTTAGGTGTGATAGAGCGTATCATATCACGGGGTTTGGATGCACCCGCGAAGTTTGCATCGACTCTCGAGGTGAGAAAGGGAATGCACGGTACCAAAGAGGCTAGCAATGATGGAAGGGTGAGAGTGCGTATAATCCATGGACTCAACATTAGTCATAAAGAACTCACATACTTATTGCAAAATTTTATTGGCCATCAAAACAAAGTACTAATACGCATTCTCCTAGGGGGATAGATTGGTAGGAAAATACCATCGCTCGTTGAAAGCATAAGTGCTCCCTGGGTGGTTTTGGTAATTAATGTCAACATATCTCTTGTTAGACTAATGTTTTATCTAGTATATTTCAGATAAGTTCAACAAATGGAGTGGCGTGGACAAGAGGATGTGGAACCCCTGCAAGATGCTAAGAACAAAGGATTGGCTCAAGCTCAAAAGCTCAAGACTCTACATTTTCATTTTAGTGATCCAAGATCACAATGAGTCCATAGGAAAGCCAATACTATTAAAAGGGGATGAGGTGTTGCTTAATGGCTTGCTTGCTCAAAGTGCTTAGTGATATGCTCCAAAGCCCTCAACCACTTTCTCATATCCACATATGTACCAAACCAAAAGTCAAACTCGGGCCCACCAATTTGATCTATCCGGCGCCACCGAGTTCATTTGACATAGCCACTGCCAGAAACCCTAATCAATTCGGTCTCACCAATGGGATCTTGGTCTCACCGAGATGGGCTCGCAAACTCTCTGTTACTTGTTGCAATAATCGCGGTCCCACCGAGTTTGCTTGACCAACTCTTTGTTTTGCTTATTACCAAAATCGGTCCCATCGAGTTTGTGTAATCGATCAAACCGAGTTGAGGTTTTACCCTAACCCTAGCACATCGGTCCCACCGAGTTGATCATATTGGTCCACCGAAATGCCTAACGGTCACATTATGAACTGAATCGGTCTGGCCGAGTTTTTTGATTCGGTCCCCCCGAGTTTGGTAAACTGTGTATAACGGTTATATTTTGTGTGGAGGCTATATATACCCCTCCACCCACTCTTCATTAGTAAGGAGAGCCATCAGAACGTGCCTACACTTCCAACATACATTTTCTGAGAGAGAACCACCTACTCATGTGTTGAGACCAAGATATTCCAATCCAACCATAAGAATCTTGATCTCTAGCCTTCCCCAAGTTGCTTTCCACTCAAATCATCTTTCCACCAAATCCAAATCTGTGAGAGAGAGTTGAGTGTTGGGGAGACTATCATTTGAAGCACAAGAGCAAGAAGTTCATCATCAACACACCATCTATTACCTTTTGGAGAGTGGTGTCTCCTAGATTGGTTAGGTGTCACTTGGGAGCCTCCGACAAGATTGTGGAGTTGAACCAAGGAGTTTGTACGGGCAAGGAGATCGCCTACTTCGTGAAGACCTACCCAAGTGAGGCAAGTCCTTCGTGGGCGATGGCCATGGTGGGATAGACAAGGTTGCTTCTTCGTGGACCCTTCGTGGGTGGAGCCTCTGTGGACTCGCGCAACCGTTACCCTTCGTGGGTTGAAGTCTCCATCAACGTGGATGTACGATAGCACCACCTATCGGAACCACGGCAAAAATCTCCGTGTATCCAATTGCGTTTGCATACTCCAGTCTCATCCCTTTACATTCTTGCAACTTGCATGCTTTACTTTCCGCTGCTCATATACTCTTGTCATGCTTGCTTGAAATGTATTGTGAATGTTTAAACTTCTGCTAAAACTCCACCTCAACTTAAAGAAATAAAAAACTGCTACTTTTCTTTGTTGAGGGTCTAATCACCCCCCTCTAGACACCTCTTCTCGATCCTTTCACTCGTCCCCGACCGCCACTCATAAGGAAGACAATCAAAAAATAAATCATGCTCCGACTTCATCACATAACGGTTCATCATGCGTGCATGCTTCGGGAATCACAAACCTTAACACAAGTGTTTCTACCAATCCACAATTACTCACTAGAATGACTCTAATATCACCATCTTTATATCGCAAAACTATTGCAAGGAATCAAACATATCATATTTAGTGATCTACAAGTTTTTATGTAGGATATTATGACTAACCATGTGAATGACTAGTTCCTGTCAACTCTCTAAATAGATATAAGTGAAACATGAGAGTTTAATTCTTTCTACAAAAGATATGCCCACGCTGTAACAAATATAAGTGAAGCAAAAGAGCATTCTACAATTGGCGGTTTTCTACGTGAAGAGAAACAGGCAATCCAAACTTCAAATGATATAAGTGAAGCACATGAAGCATTCTATAAAGCCATACTCAAAAGATATAAGTGAAGTGCAAAGAGCATTCTATAAATCAACCAAGGACTGTCTCATACCAGCGTGGTGCATAAAAATCAAAAGCACACGACGCTCCAAGATTTACGCATGTCATGTGACGAATAAAAATATAGCTCCAAGTAAAATTACCGATGATCGTTAGAAGAAAGAGGGGATGCCTTTCAGGGAATCCCCAAGCTTAGTTGCTTGGGAGTCCTTGAATATTACCTTGGGGTGCCTCGGGCATCCCCAAGCTTAGGCTCTTGCCACTCCTTATTCCTTCCTTCATCCATCGTGATCTCACCCAAAACTTGAAAACTTCAATCACACAAAACTTAACAAAACCCTCATGAGATCCATTAGTATAATAAAGCAAATCACCACTTCAAGTACTTTTGCAAACCCATTCATATTTTATTTTTGCATTGTAGCTACTGTATTATAACTTCTCCATGGCTAATACCACCGATAAAATTGATAGTTTCATCAAAACTAGCAAAACAATGCATCAAAAACAGAATATGTCTTAAACAGGATAGTCTGTAGTAATCTGAACATTCACCATACTTCTGTAACTCCAAAACTTCTGAATAAATAGGAAAAATGTTGTATAGCAGCACTGTGTAAAAATTTCAGAAGCTTTTGACGTTCTAGTAAAAAAGTAAATTCACGCGCTACAGCCAAAGTTTATGTTTTTCCATTGCACATACCAAACAAGCAATCTAATCATCCTAAAGGCAAATCTTGGCACATTATTTTTATAATACAATGGATTTGTACAAGGGGATAATTATTTCTGTTGAAAGTTTCTGTAATCGAGATTCACAAAGTTTTCATGGGCATGAACAAAGTTCAAGGACGTCCCCCGCTTCAACGATGTTCGTCTTTCTCACTTTCACTTTTCTTTTTGAAAAGTTTTAGGTTCCCCTCTATATTTTTTGTTTTAAAATTTTTAAATGCACTCAACAGAAATAAATGACTATCTAAAATTTCCGGGTTGTCTCCCTGGCAGCGCTCTCTTTAAAGTCATTAAGCTAGGCATATAGTGCTCAAGTAATGAATCCACCCGGATCCCAAGGTATATCAAAGCCAATTTTAATTAACAGTGATTTGTAATTTAGTAGTGAGCACAAAGCAACATATATCATGCAATGACGAATTCTAACTCTCTTCCTATGCATCGGCATGTCATAAAAGAACAATTCATGCACACATAGTAAAGGCCGATACATAGCATAAACTGCTTCTAGCAATTTTATCGTATTGGAAACATAGAGAGGCGGAGATGTAGTTCCTCTCTCATAATAATTGCAAATAGGAGCAGCAAGCACATGCATATTATATTTATCAAAATCATCATGTGCAATAGTAGAACGCAACCCATCAATGTAATCCTTAATAAGCGCAAACTTCTCTGATATAGTGTAGTTGGGAGAATTCAAAAAGATGATAGGACTATCATGTGTGGGTGAAGTAGCAACAATTTCTTTCATAACATAAGGAACTATAGCAAGTTCATCTCCATAAGCATCATTCATATTGGCATCATGGCCACAAGCATAGCAAGCATCAAGTTCATCAAAAAGGGATATTTCAAATGAATCAACGAGATCATAGCAATTATCATAGCAATCATCCTTTGATAAGCACGAAGGAAAATTAAACCAATGTATGAGTTGAAGAGTTACTCTCATTAGAAGGAGGGCATGGGTAGCTAATCCGCTCTTCCTCCTTTTATTCTTCGCTCTCCTCGTCGTCTTTTTCATCTAATGAGCTCACAGTGTCAGCAATTTTGTGACGCCCCCGATTCAATCGTACACTAATCATGCACGCAAATGTGTACGATCAAGATCTGGGACTCACGGGGAGATATCACAACACAACTCTACAAATAAATTAAGTCATACAAGCATCATAATACAAGCCAGGGGCCTCGAGGGCTCGAATACAAGTGCTCGATCATAGACGAGTCAGCGGAAGCAACAATATCTGAGTACAGACATAAGTTAAACAAGTTTGCCTTAAGAAGGCTAGCACAAACTGGGATACAAATCGAAAGAGGCGCAGGCCTCCTGCCTGGGATCCTCCTAAACTACTCCTGGTCGTCGAAGCGGGCTGCACGTAGTAGTAGGCACCTCCGGGGTAGTAGTAATCATCGTCGACGGTGGCGTCTGGCTCCAGGGCTCCAGCATCTGGTTGCGACAACCAGAAAGAAAGGAAAGGGGGAAAAAGGGGGGAGAAAGCAACCGTGAGTACTCATCCAAAGTACTCGCAAGCAAGGAACTATACTACATATGCATGCGTATATGTGTAAAGGGCCATATCAGTGGACTGAACTGCAGAATGCCAGAATAAGAGGGGGATAGCTAATCCTGTCGAAGACTACGCTTCTGGCAGCCTCCGTCTTGCAGCATGTAGAAGAGAGGAGATTGAAGTCCTCCAAGTAGCATCTCCAAGTAGCATCTCCAAGTAACATCTCCAAGTAACATCTCCAGTAGCATAATCCTACCCGGCGATCCCCTCCTCGTATCCCTGAGAGAGAGCGACCACCGGTTGTATCTGGCACTTGGAAGGGTGTGTTTTATTAAGTATCCGGTTCTAGTTGTCATAAGGTCAAGGTACAACTCCAAGTCGTCCTGTTACCGAAGATCACGGCTATTCGAATAGATTAACTTCCCTGCAGGGGTGCACCACATAACCCAACACGCTTGATCCCATTTGGCCGGACACACTTTCCTGGGTCATGCCCGGCCTCGGAAGATCAACACGTCGCAGCCCCACCTAGGCAAAACAGAGAGGCCAGCACGCCGGTCTAAACCTAAGCGCGCAGGGGTCTGGGCCCATCGCCCTGAGCACACCTGCACGTTGCGTGGGCGGCCGGAAGCAGACCTAGCCTAGTGGCGTTCCAGTCCAATCCGGCGCGCACCGCTCCGTCGCTGACGTCTCAGTGCTTCGGTTGATACCACGACGTCGGGATACCCATAACTACTCCCACGTAGATGGTTAGTGCGTATAGGCTCGTAGCCGACTCAGATCAAATACCAAGATCTCGTTAAGCGTGTTAGGTATCCGCGAACGCCGAACAGGGCCAGGCCCACCTGTCTCCTAGGTGGTCTCAACCTGCCCTGTCGCTCCGCCACAAAGTAACAGTCGAGGGCCGTCGGGAACCCAGGCCCACCTCTACCGGGATGGAGCCACCTGTCCTTTCAGCCCCCTCATCAGAATCACTTGCGGGTACTCATCGAGCTGACCCGACTTTAGTCACCATCTGTATAGTATGTATGTATGTATATACCCGTGATCACCTCCCGAGTGATCACGCCCCAATAGTATAGCAAGGCAGACTGACAAGAATGTAGGGCCAATGATGATAAACTAGCATCCTATACTAAGCATTTAGGATTGCAGGTAAGGTATCAACAGGTGTAGCAACAATGTCAGGCTATGCATCAGAATAGGATCAACGGAAAGCAGTAACATGCTACACTACTCTAATGCAAGCAGTATAGAGTAGAATAGGCGATATCTGGTGATCAAGGGGGGGGCTTGCCTGGTTGCTCTGGCAAGAGAGAGGGGTCGTCAACTCCGTAGTCGAACTGGGCAGCAACAGCGTCGGTCTCGTAGTCTACCGGAGAGAAGAGGGGGAAGAAACAATGAATACAATGCAAACAAATGCATATCGATGCATGACATGACAAGTAACGATGCTAGGTGTGCCCAATCGCGGTAGTAGGTGATACCGACGAAGGGGGGAAACATCCGGGAAAGTATTCCCGGTGTTTCGCATTTTCGGACAGATGAACCGGAGGGGAAAAGTTGCGAGTTCGATAGGTTAGGGGTGTGTGGCGGACGAACGGACTGCGTATCCGAAATCGTCTCGTTGTTCTGAGCAACTTTCATGTATAAAGTTTTTCCATCCGGGCTACGGTTTATTTTATATTGATTTTCTAAAGTTTAAATCATTTTTAGAATTTATTTAATTAATTTAATCAACATTATCCAGAATAGTGTCTGCTGACGTCATGATGACGTCAGCATGACGTCAGCAGTCAACAGGGGTTGACTTGGTCAACCGACGTGTGGGTCCAGTGGGACCCACCTGTCATACCCTGTTTAGGCTAATTAGGTTTTAGCTAAACTAATCACAGTTTAATTAGACTAATTAGTTAATTTGATTAATCTAATTACGATTAATTAACTTAATTAATTCCTTAATTAATTAATTAATTAATTAATTATTTTTATTATTATTAATTTTAATTCCTTTTTTTAATAAAACGTTCTGGGGCATGGGGCCCCCATGTCATTGGCCCCAGGGGGCCGATGCGGGCACAGGCGCGTGGGTGCCTAATACGGCACCCGCCCAGGCCAACCGCGGTGGCGGGACTGGCGGGGCACGGTGGGGTGCCGGCGACGCAGGGAGGCAGGGGGCGTGCGCTCGTGGAGCCGGGCAAGGACGGCGACGAGCGGGCACGATGGAGGCGGGGCCGCTGTGAGCGCGGCCGAGGCACGGGCCCGGCGCGTCGAGCGCGCACGCGGGCGCAGGCCGATGGCCGCAGGGGGTAGAGGGGCTCCGGGGTGCCAGAGCACGGCAACGAGCGGGCGAGGCGGTGTGGTCCGATGACCAAACGCGGCCACGGCGGGTGCGGTGGGGAACGAGGGGGAAGAGGAGGGGGACCTCGGCCGAGCGAGGAGGTGCGAGGGGAGGGACGCGGGCGCGGTGAGCCGGCGCGAGCCGGAGCGCGGCAAGCGCGGCACCGGAGCGGGCTCCGGCCACGGCGACCGAGCGCGCGGGGGGGGGGAGATGGGATCGATCCCAGGGGGATCGGGGGCGCGAAGGGGGGGGGGAAAGCTCACGGCAGGGGGCGTAGGGTCTCGGGAAAGCGGGCTCGGGGGCGGTCGGGGGCGACCGGCGAGGAGGAGGGCGGTGAGGCGCTCGACGGCGACGGGGCGGTGGCGTGCAGCGTGGTGGTCGTCGGGGGCGGCGCGGGACCTCCCCGATCCAGTCGAGTGGGGGCGCCTGGGAGGAGGCAGGGGCGGCGTCCGACGGGGTGGAGGTCCGGCGGCGGTGGGCGTCGTCAGGGGGGCGGGGGGGCTCCAGGCGGCGGCGATGGGCGCTCGATCCCGATTGGATCGGGCGAGAGGGAGAGATGAGGGAGAATGTGGGGAATCGGGGGAGTGGGTAGTGGGGGATCTGGGGTTAGGGTTTCGGGGCGTGGGGGTTATGGGGGTGGCCGACTGGGCCTGGGATCGGCCCAGTTGGGCCAGGGTCCAGGGGGGGTCTCTCTTCCTTTTCTTTTTTTTTGTATTGTTTTCTGTTTTCTTTTTATTTATCTTCTTTTCTGTTTTTATTTATTTATAATCACTTAGGCATTTTATAAAATTGTGAACCTTACACCATAATTATCTTTGTAATATTTGGCAACCACCGAACATTTTTGTTTTAATTTTTGAAAACTTTTATTGTTTTCTTTTATTTAAATTTTGAATTTGTTTCGGTTCTGAACTATCGAGAGTTTATCACAGTAACCGTGGTGACGTGGCATCATTAGCGGGGAATCACTGTAGCTTAATTATCCGGGCGTCACAATTCTCCTCCACTACAAGAAATCTCGTCCCGAGATTTAGGATCAGTTATTAGGGGGAAGGGGTCTGGTTACGAAATTCTAACGATTCTTCTCGGTCATAGTAGCTCTTCTCGAAGAGGTCGACCCATTACATTGATGTCTTCAGTCCTCTCCTTCAGGTCATCATGATGAAGTTTGTCGTCCTTTCTTCGGGGGTTCCATCGTACTTACGAAAGGATAAAGGGTGGGTATCCCAAGAGAATGGACCTCTGCAGGTTTGACTATCTGGTCGATAACATCGGGGAGGGTGGCGGAAGTAACTCTTGAATTGAAACTTAAGAAAATATCAAGAGCAGAGTAAGGAGGTATCCTGGGAAGTTTCGAGCGGGCAGGCAATCGTTCGATGCCTGATATGTGGCATGAAAGGGGTTCGAAGCCACGAGAATAAGTATTTGTCTGATACCAGATTGAAGGTGGCTCATGAATTACATACGAGGCCACGCGCGAGGAACAACCTTGGGTACAGGGGGGTACAGGAGAGTCAGGTTTCGATCCTCTGGAACTGTGGGTTATGGGCCCACCATGTGGATTAAAAGTAGGAAGGACAGTGACATCTTGCACGATCATGCAAGCAAGGCATGCCAGAGGATAGTCTGTCGGTTATGTCGGCAACAACATCGGTACCAAGGGCGAGGGACGAAGAGAACCATTTTCCTACTCGTTGAACGAGGCGGACCAATAGGCAAGGTTCTCGTCCATCGGTGGTTACCGGAATGTCATCAATAATAGTAATAGGGTCTTACTTACAGAGGGGTACAACGAGGTGCTTACCTAAGCAGGGGATTATCACTGCTTAGATTATATAGGTCACAAGAAGGGTCAAACAGACCCATGGAAAGGAAAATGTGATCATTAGGTTAAACAGAACAATGGAAAGGAAAAATGTGTTTAAACACATATTTCGGGGGTATATCCTTCCCAAGGATAAGCAGAGCATGATATCCATGACAGGATATAATGTAGAAAACCCTTTAGGTAAGGGGGGGAGAAATTTCATGACATTACCCATACAATGGTGTTCGGATAATTGAGCAAGAAACATTTAGCATTGGGCTTCGGATGTTCTTGTTGAAAATCAGAGTATCGCAGACATGCTTCGAGATAGCATTGACATGGCCTTCAGGTGAAGATCAGACTTTGGAATCACGAAGGATCCATCTGGAATAACTTGTAGAATCAGTATTACAATTCCCTCATGGATGAATGGATAACCCTGCTGAAAAGGAATCTATAATGATAGGTCCTCCAGCCGGGGGGGGGGGGGTGCTAGGTATGACATCATGCTACCGGGTCATCAAGGATCAACATCATAACTCTCTGAAAGTTGCCCCAACCATCTTAGCTGACCGGGATTCGGATCCGATTGGTGTCAGGATACCCCAAACTTAGGATACCTGAGAAGAAAAGGATGCAACGCAAATAGACGAGATGACATTGTAAGATTCTCGGGGAAATGGACTATGAAGTGATTTCTGTTAACAAGA
Source organism: Triticum aestivum (assembly GCF_018294505.1). Taxonomy (NCBI): domain Eukaryota; kingdom Viridiplantae; phylum Streptophyta; class Magnoliopsida; order Poales; family Poaceae; genus Triticum; species Triticum aestivum. The sequence goes on from NC_057794.1 coordinate 125,679,389, forward strand.
GTCCATCATTAACCCAAGGAGAGGACAAGGAGGTGTCTGGTGAACTCAACGGCAATTCACCGAGATTCCCAAAGGATAGACTCCCACATTTAAGTGAACAAGGAGATAACATTTGTCGGAGCAAATGATACAAGGAAGTATGCTCGAGGGAAACATACACAAGTAAACATTGGTTGAAAGGTGCGCCCGATGGGTTGGGTTGCACGGCCAATGTCAGAATGGTGATTCAATAATCGATAGTCTAAGAATTTCACTTCAAAGCAAGAGGCTTGCTAGAAGGGCAGAATTCAAACAGCACCGTTCACTTGTTGGTACACCGGTTGGAAGCAACACGGGGACCAAGAAAGAATGGTGATGGTGAGAAGCGTCTCAATACCAAGAATTTCTTAAGAGGTGGAGCAGTCCTCACAACATCCTTGATATTAACAGATGGTAATACTCCAAGGTAAAGAAGAACAAATGCTGGATAGCAGGGATCTCAAGGTTTACACAAAACACGAACATCTTGTGTTGAACGGAAGGCAATAAAGTGGTCGATGAGAACAGGAATCATCGAGGGCAAGGATGGTATTACCCATCATGAATTCAATTGAATTCCTGGAAGAGCTCATAAGATTGATGATGATCACGACACAAGTGTCGAGAGTTTCCATGCCGATGTGATCAATCAGCGACGACATCAAGTCAAAGTAATGATGAAGCAAGAGGTTAATGGAACCACGGTTATGACATAAACTCGAACTCAAGCTTGTTGTTTAAGGTGAAAGGGAATGACGAGGAAAATCGACGTAAGCTTAATTCATCGTCGAAAATTGTGCTCCGAGAAGAAGGACCGGGTAGCACAGTTAAAATCATCACGACAATGATATAGCCAAACAGGCTAGGAATGGCGTGATCGGGTACAAACTCGTACTTATAGAAGCTTACTGAAGAGTTGTTGAACCGTAGAGCGGACTCGGTTCAGTTATCGGTGTCTTTGAGTGTTCAATAACTCCGAGCCCATGAAAAATTGTAATCGGTGAGTATGTAGTACTTGAGGTAGAACTCATAAGAAATTATGCAGTTCCAAGATAATCTCGAGATACCAGGTGGTAATACTCGAGGACAGATCAAACTAGAAGTTGAACTGGGGTATTGCTCTATAGAAGACAAGTGCTTAAACTTGCACCGGACGTGATATTTAAAGGAGAACATGGTCAAAACCACGATTGCAAAAGGCCAGATCCTAGTTATAAGATGAACTTATACCAAAGGAATAATTTATTTAAGAGAAGCTTTAATGATAAGATTTACATCGTGTCCATGGGCATGAACACAAGTTCAAGGTCGACTCCCACTTCTCCAATGCATAACCTTTCATTCACTTCTCACGTTCGATGAAGTTGCAGTGTTGAAATTTTATCTGGTGAAGCACCAGAAGAGTATGATTCGTGAAAACTTTCGAGTTCACACATATTAAGGAAGGCATAGGTTCAACCCATCAGGGCATCTTACGAACATATACCACAAACTTCGGGGTAATTAATACAAGCTCGAAAGTAGAGCATTGTTGGTCAAGCAGAGGATACAATGTACCAAAGGCATTATGTATCAGGGGAAAGAGCTCACAATGTGATTAATATGAAGGACATAAAATCCAACAAAGGAACCGATGGTCCACAACGGAGCTGGTGTGGGTATCGGTACTCTATCAAAGGAAGAAGGAATGCAAGTGCACCGGATTATAGAAACAACTGACTAACTCAATTGTCAAATGCAAAGGAATTATGATTTCCAAATCAAGGGATCAGAAGCAATGCTCTGATTAGGGATGGATAAGTTGAATAGCCTTATGGTACAATCAACGACAATTGGATTGGTCGAGAACCAATTCCAGTTAAAAGAATGGCAGCTCAGCCAGAAAAGTAACTTATAAGGATCAAAGATGATTGCGTGTATTCGCAAACATATTGAGTCAACAGACTCAAAAATGATAATGACAAGGAATGTCAATAAGACTACGAGAGTTATGGGATTAACCTTAATGCAAGCAAGCAAGAATTTCAAGAGCCAAAGGCTCCAGAGGATTTTCGAAAGATCGAATATTATTTAGAAGACTTTTGTGAAACACAAGAACAACTGGGGATGAGCGGATACTCGGCAAGCGCGAGTAATTATCCGTAGGGGTATTCATGCAGCAAGGAACTGCAGGGCAGTAAGCGTAAAGAATTCTCAGAATATCGAAGAGTATTTCAGGACATCTTGTAATAACAAGAGCAACTGGGGATGACAATATGAACGATAGGTGTAAGTAGTTATCCAGAGGGATTTATCGATGGAAGTGAATTGCAAAAGCGATGGCACATAGTTTCGAGAGCACATCGTAGAGTATCTTCGGAATCTTCTGGTGCAGCAGGCGGTCATCGGTAACAAGTGGCTCTCCGGGAGAAAGTACTTGCAAGAACCTAAAGTTAGTTTTGTTTTTAGCGAAATCATTTAACCCGAATAGAAGAGAGCTCAGAGTCCCAGAGTAAAGGTCGAGGAGTAAAAGATCCTAGTACCACCCAATGGCGACGTGTGCCCGTAAGACACACGGCCATGTTAGTAAAGGTTTTGCCATGTCTAGACTCAACTTCGGCCAAGGAGTTGGAAAGGGGATTCCTACAGGCAGTCGGCTCTGATACCAACTTGTGACGCCCCCGATTCAATCGTACACTAATCATGCACGCAAATGTGTACGATCAAGATCTGGGACTCACGGGAAGATATCACAACACAACTCTACAAATAAATTAAGTCATACAAGCATCATAATACAAGCCAGGGGCCTCGAGGGCTCGAATACAAGTGCTCGATCATAGACGAGTCAGCGGAAGCAACAATATCTGAGTACAGACATAAGTTAAACAAGTTTGCCTTAAGAAGGCTAGCACAAACTGGGATACAGATCGAAAGAGGCGCAGGCCTCCTGCCTGGGATCCTCCTAAACTACTCCTGGTCGTCGAAGCGGGCTGCACGTAGTAGTAGGCACCTCCGGGGTAGTAGTAATCATCGTCGACGGTGGCGTCTGGCTCCAGGGCTCCAGCATCTGGTTGCGACAACCAGAAAGAAAGGAAAGGGGGAAAAAGGGGGGAGAAAGCAACTGTGAGTACTCATCCAAAGTACTCGCAAGCAAGGAACTATACTACATATGCATGCGTATATGTGTAAAGGGCCATATCAGTGGACTGAACTGCAGAATGCCAGAATAAGAGGGGGATAGCTAATCCTGTCGAAGACTACGCTTCTGGCAGCCTCCGTCTTGCAGCATGTAGAAGAGAGGAGATTGAAGTCCTCCAAGTAGCATCTCCAAGTAGCATCTCCAAGTAACATCTCCAAGTAACATCTCCAGTAGCATAATCCTACCCGGCAATCCCCTCCTCGTATCCCTGAGAGAGAGCGACCACCGGTTGTATCTGGCACTTGGAAGGGTGTGTTTTATTAAGTATCCGGTTCTAGTTGTCATAAGGTCAAGGTACAACTCCAAGTCGTCCTGTTACCGAAGATCACGGCTATTCGAATAGATTAACTTCCCTGCAGGGGTGCACCACATAACCCAACACGCTTGATCCCATTTGGCCGGACACACTTTCCTGGGTCATGCCCGGCCTCGGAAGATCAACACGTCGCAGCCCCACCTAGGCAAAACAGAGAGGCCAGCACGCCGGTCTAAACCTAAGCGCGCAGGGGTCTGGGCCCATCGCCCTGAGCACACCTGCACGTTGCGTGGGCGGCCGGAAGCAGACCTAGCCTAGTGGCGTTCCAGTCCAATCCGGCGCGCGCCGCTTCGTCGCTGACGTCTGAAGTGCTTCGGCTGATACCACGACGTCGGGATACCCATAACTACTCCCACGTAGATGGTTAGTGCGTATAGGCTCGTAGCCGACTCAGATCAAATACCAAGATCTCGTTAAGCGTGTTAGGTATCCGCGAACGCCGAACAGGGCCAGGCCCACCTGTCTCCTAGGTGGTCTCAACCTGCCCTGTCGCTCCGCCACAAAGTAACAGTCGAGGGCCGTCGGGAACCCAGGCCCACCTCTACCGGGATGGAGCCACCTGTCGTTTCAGCCCCCTCATCAGAATCACTTGCGGGTACTCATCGAGCTGACCCGACTTTAGTCACCATCTGTATAGTATGTATGTATGTATATACCCGTGATCACCTCCCGAGTGATCACGGCCCAATAGTATAGCAAGGCAGACTGACAAGAATGTAGGGCCAATGATGATAAACTAGCATCCTATACTAAGCATTTAGGATTGCAGGTAAGGTATCAACAGGTGTAGCAACAATGTCAGGCTATGCATTAGAATAGGATCAACGGAAAGCAGTAACATGCTACACTACTCTAATGCAAGCAGTATAGAGTAGAATAGGCGATATCTCGTGATCAAGGGGGGGGGGCTTGCCTGGTTGCTCTGGCAAGAGAGAGGGGTCGTCAACTCCATAGTCGAACTGGGCAGCAGCAGCGTCGGTCTCGTAGTCTACCGGAGAGAAGAGGGGGAAGAAATAATGAATACAATGCAAACAAATGCATATCGATGCATGACATGACAAGTAACGATGCTAGGTGTGCCCAATCGCGGTAGTAGGTGATACCGACGAAGGGGGGAAACATCCGGGAAAGTATTCCTGGTGTTTCGCGTTTTCGGACAGATGAACCGGAGGGGAAAAGTTGCGAGTTCGATAGGTTAGGGGTGTGTGGCGGACGAACGGACTTCGTATCCGAAATCGTCTCGTCGTTCTGAGCAACTTTCATGTATAAAGTTTTTCCATCCGGGCTACGGTTTATTTTATATTGATTTTCTAAAGTTTAAATCATTTTTAGAATTTATTTAATTAATTTAATCAACATTATCCAGAATAGTGTCTGCTGACGTCATGATGACGTCAGCATGACGTCAGCAGTCAACAGGGGTTGACTTGGTCAACCTGACGTGTGGGTCCAGTGGGACCCACCTGTCATACCCTGTTTAGGCTAATTAGGTTTTAGCTAAACTAATCACAGTTTAATTAGACTAATTAGTTAATTTGATTAATCTAATTATGATTAATTAACTTAATTAATTCCTTAATTAATTAATTAATTAATTAATTAATTAATTTTATTATTATTAATTTTAATTCCTTTTTTTTAATAAAACGTTCTGGGGCATGGGGCCCCCATGTCATTGGCCCCAGGGGGCCGATGCGGGCACGGGCGCGTGGGTGCCTGATACGGCACCCGCCCAGGCCAACCGCGGTGGCGGGACTGGCGGGGCACGGTGGGGTGCCGGCGACGCAGGGAGGCAGGGGGCGTGCGCTCGTGGAGCCAGGCAAGGACGGCGACGAGCGGGCACGATGGAGGCGGGGCCGCTGTGAGCGCGGCCGAGGCGCGGGCCCGGCGCGTCGAGCACGCACGCGGGCGCAGGCCGATGGCCGCAGGGGGTAGAGGGGCTCCGGGGTGCCGGAGCACGGCAACGAGCGGGCGAGGCGGTGTGGTCCGATGACCAAACGCGGCCACGGCGGGTGCGGTGGGGAACGAGGGGAAGAGGAGGGGGACCTCGGCCGAGCGAGGAGGCGCGAGGGGAGGGACGCGGGCGCGGTGAGCCGGCGCGAGCCGGAGCGCGTCAAGCGCGGCACCGGAGCGGGCTCCAGCCACGGCGACCGAGCGCGCGGGGGGGGGGAGATGGGATCGATCCCAGGGGGATCGGGGGCGCGAAGGGGGGGGGAAGCTCACGGCGGGGGGCGTAGGGTCTCGGGAAAGCGGGCTCGGGGGCGGTCGGGGGCGACCGGCGAGGAGGAGGGCGGTGAGGCGCTCGACGGCGACGGGGCGGTGGCGTGCAGCGTGGTGGTCGTCGGGGCGGCGCGGGACCTCCCCGATCCAGTCGAGTGGGGGCGCCTGGGAGGAGGCAGGGGCGGCGTCCGACGGGGTGGAGGTCCGGCGGCGGTGGGCGTCGTCAGGGGGCGGGGGGGCTCCAGGCGGCGGCGATGGGCGCTCGATCCCGATTGGATCGGGCGAGAGGGAGAGATGAGGGAGAATGTGGGGAATCGGGGGAGTGGGTAGTGGGGGATCTGGGGTTAGGGTTTCGGGGCGTGGGGGTTATGGGGGTGGCCGACTGGGCCTGGGATCGGCCCAGTTGGGCCAGGGTCCAGGGGGGGTCTCTCTTCCTTTTCTTTTTTTTGTATTGTTTTCTGTTTTCTTTTTATTTATCTTCTTTTCTGTTTTTATTTATTTATAATCACTTAGGCATTTTATAAAATTGTGAACCTTACACCATAATTATCTTTGTAATATTTGGCAACCACCGAACATTTTTGTTTTAATTTTTGAAAACTTTTATTGTTTTCTTTTATTTAAATTTTGAATTTGTTTCGGTTCTGAACTATCGAGAGTTTATCACAGTAACCGTGGTGACGTGGCATCATTAGCGGGGAATCACTGTAGCTTAATTATCCGGGCGTCACAAATTTCTTCTTTCATAGTTTCCTGCAAAATATTAGTCTTTTCTTGGACAGCGGAGGCTTTCTCAATAAATGCATCAATATTGGCATTGTATTCATAATTATCATAGCAATATTTAAGTATAGCATAATTTTCAGGTCTGTAAACAGCATCATCATAATTTTCACACTTTCCAAACAAAGATTCAATGTCATAAGCACCCTTAAAAGCAACGAATTCTTCTATTCGTTTCACATCATAGTAAAGATAGAGAACAACTTAGAATAGCAAATAAATCTATAACTAAAGATAGAGAACAACTTAGAACAACAAATAAATCTACTTACTGATAAAGCAAACAAGCACATACGAGAATATTCACCCCACGCTATTGCTCCCCGGCAACGGCGTCAGAAAAAGGTCTTAATAACCCACAAGTATAGGGGTCAGTTGTAGCCTCTTTCGATAAGAGTGTCGAACCCAATGAGGAGCTAAAGGTAGAACAAATATTCCCTCAAGTTCTATCGACCACCGATACAACTCTACGCACGCTTTATGTTTGCTTTACCTAGAACAAGTATGAAATTAGAAGTACTTTGAAGGTGTTGTAGGGTAGGTTTGCAAGATAATAAAGAACGCGTAAATAAAAACTAGGGGTTGTTTAGATAAAGAAACAACTAAGATAGTTTTAGTAGAGAGCTTTTTATCACAAGAAAGTTATTTCTCCCTAAGCAATCGATAACTAGACCGGTAATTATTATTGCAGTTTCATATGAGGGAGAGGCATAAGCTAACATACTTTCTCTCTTTGGATCATATGCACTTATGATTGGAACTCTAGCAAACATCCGTAACTACTAAAGATCATTAAGGTAAAACCCAACACCTAGCATCATGAGAAAAATGACGTGTTCACTGTCTGGAGTGCATACAAGCTTGCGGCAACTCTAAACCGCAACACATCGGTGGGAGCCTGAAACTCGTCTAGTGCTACTGGGAACAGAAGCATATGGGATGTTAATTGGAAATTGGATGTCCCCGAGAGAAGCAAGATTTTCGGTTGGAGGGTTGCGACAAGCAATTTGGCAACAAAAAGAGATAAGTGAAGACGCACAATCGTTCATGACAATGTGTGTGACATATGTGGGAACGGAGATGAGGATGAATTTCATGCAGTCATCTCTTGTACCAAAAGTAAGGCGCTAAGATTTGCTATGAGGAAAGTTTGGGGATTACAGGATGAAAAGGAATTTTCTTTTTCATACAAGGACAAACGGACTTCAAATTCTACTAGACAAAAAAAATATCAGAGATGAGAAGAAGAATACTTTTGCTGATGTGGAGACCCTGGTTCCTCCGAGACAGCTATGTGCACCATGACGGCAAGGAATCAATCTCGCGATCGGCACTATTCTTGGTCGGGTATGAAGAGGAAATGAAAAACCTATCTCTATCAGACATTAGGAATAAGGGCAAAAGGAGCTGGTCTCTATCGGCCGCAGCACCCACATGACCCACATCATATCTTTATAAGCACCTCTGAGGTACTGAGCGGACATATTTTGAGATTGAAAAAATCACTATAGAAGTCTCGTAGTTGATGGGCTCGGCATACAGCTGAAAGGATAGCGTGACATCCCGGCATAATAGAAATGAGAGACTACCCATATCAGTAAGGTGCACCTTCTTTTGTGGCATCCCATCCAAAAGGAACCTCAGAAGTAAATGTGTTTGCCTTGGAGCTATTTGAGGATGGGTGATCAATTGTGAATTTAATCCCGGGTGCGCATGAATGAGCACAAAATGTGCAAGAGAGACTAGTATTGATATATGGGTCAGTTTAAATCTCAGACGCAACGACCAGGAATCGATGAATTTGACCGGGGTGTTACAAATGGCAGACTAAAATGAATTCAAGAAAATGTGACCACCCATACCAAGTTTAGGACTTGAACTTGGGCGAGTTCACCTCAAAGAATCTAGACCGGCGAGCTCTCAATTCGCAACATACCCCAAAGCTTGGTACAGGGACAGAGCCAAGAATTTGGTATAGGGGGGGGGGGGGCGAGTTCCTAACTTGAGCTCTTAGATACTGATGAGCTTCGACCCAGCCAAAAAATATTCAAACTGTATAAAAGGCCAAAACTGAAAGCATGTTTTCATTGATGTAAACAGTAGAAGAAGACTACCAAATTGTCCATCTTCGACAAGACAACTTCATTTTGTATTAAATTTATATAGCAAAATTTGGTATGCTGTACTACGAATAATTGATTCCAATCTGATTTTCGTGTCCATCAATCGACGATCATTCATGTTAGACAAAATAAATTAAAATATTGAAGTTGATGAGAGGGGTCGTACCATATGGAGGCAGAGAGGGAGTCATGCATCTTTAGGTCTATGCTGGCTCCTTGTGATAGTGCTTCCCCTAATTCATTTCATGCTGGCTAAACCAATGATCAGGCTGATAATCACCTTTAGGAGGACTAGGGTTGTTCTCTTGGCTAGGTTGCAGATCGTTTCATTTGCATCATGTTTACATGGCTGACAGCTTGAACCAATTGGCATAAGAAAAAGAAAAAATAACCAATTGGCATAAAAAAATTATGAATTGATTCATCTCTCTTCATCTTCATGACTATAAAAACACAATTAGAGAATCGAAAATTTTCGAATTAGTTTTTCTTGTATGTAGTTCTACGAGTACATCATAAGACACAAACTCATCTAATCCTAAAAAATAAACTAACCCTTTTTCCTCGCTTGATCGATGTTGGCCGACCGGAATGTGCCTGTGGATCGGCGCAACGACGCTTGCCCGTCGCCTTCCCTTCTGGACGGTAGATGATCTACTAAGCAGCGGCAGCGGCGGCGGCAGCGAGTAGGTTTTTCGGATCGCAAGAAGCCAGGAACTAGCAGATTGGAAACAAGGGACCAAAGAAAACTACCGTGTACGTGCGTGAGCCTGGGTCCTTATGTTTCACGCTGGGCTGTTATTCTTTTCTTTTTCATCTTCTAATAGTTGGGCCTTTAACCTGCTACCTGTTGCAATGAATAAAACATGGGCTTTGACCTGCTGCCTGCAAGTATGTACATGGGCTACGAAAGGCACAGGGGTCAGGGGGGGCGAGACACCCACAAATCGTGTGCGTACACAGAAAAATGTACTAATATCTCATCGCTATTAAGGGGCAACGTGATCGTTAGGGGGGGGGGGGGGGGGGGGTCTCGCCCCCCCTCGTCCCCCCTTGGGTCTCCAGCCTTTTTTTAACAGGGGGAGGGACTGGAAGATCCTCGAAGCGGGCAAAAATATCAAGAGTTACAATACTGCACAACGGACCCCAAAGAAAATAAAAAAATTAACATGGTCCTCCCTTTATGCAACCAGGACCAAAATGATACAACAAAAGCGTAACTGAGTCCTGATGCTCCTGGCAACCTCGCCGGAGATGTTTTTGCCACCATCTTCAGCCAAATAATTGACATCTTCCAAATGGTGGTAGGGGCTGTGATGAGCTTGGCCCTGGGAGAGAGAGGTGGGCCGTGGAGGTGGTTGAGCATGGGAGCTCGGTGGAGAAGAGGAGATGTTACATGTGCTGGTCCTCGTCGCCATGGGGTATGGCGTGGTGCGATCGACGTCGGGAGGGGACATCGGCGCCGGCACCAGGTTGCCAGGCTCGTGCGAGTAGCTAGTGTGCTGACGAGCCAACGAGTAGAAAACTATCCTGCCGCAGATGTTTTTTTCCCATAAATAAATAAGAACCAAGTTTGACGATAGGCTTTAATTGACACGATCTCCAACATAGACATTTGATCAAAACTTTCAATATGTATACGTCACAAAAAAATAGTATGCAAGTTCTTTTCATAACAAATCCGAAAATAATAGTCACATTACAGATCTGAATAATTTTAAATATTTTAATAGTCAAAAGTTATACAAGTTTGATATCGCCCTCAATGCAGGACATGCTATATCCAAGCAACTTCACTATTTGATCTAAGAAGGCTAGTATTTCAGTTCAATTATTTCTGGTGCATCCAATCCATGCTGAGAATTCATTCTGTTACATTAATACATTATTATGCGACTTGGATTGCAGAAAACAAGCCAATCCATATAGTATGTGTTATCTGTCAGAGAAAAAACTGTCCCTCGTGCAGGAAAAAAGGGGGAAAAAGGGGCGAAACAGCCTAGAAACCACGACCAAACAAAATTTCTCCACCCTAAAATGGCCAATGTTTAAGAAGCCTTTTAATTTCATTTCTCATCTAACAAGATGGAGGCACATGCTGTTAGCGATGACAACTCTTCATGCGTCGCAGCTCCAAAGCCCTGCCATCTTATCCTACCCAGGCGATCAACCAGGTATATGTACCTGCAGTAGCAGAATTGAACAACCTTGTCATAACCAGAACCTCTGCTTCTAGTTTACTGAAAGCCTAAAGGGGAGGGAAACATTACCCGGTAAGAAGGTTTACAATTTGAAGCTCCTTCCTAAAGTCATAGTGGTCTCCAAAGGCATAGACGGCATGCCTTTGTGGATTGTCCGATTTCCTCATTGTCTTCAGGAATGCACGCCTCACAGGACTTGATGATAACAGCCATGAATCTATAAATGAGACCTGGAACATAGTGTTTTCCCTTCAGCTAGCAGCCTGGCATGATGTAAGGCATTTTTCCTCAGCCCATCAGAAGCTCTTAACTTAATTATCGCCAAAGAATTATATACCATCAATACTTATTTTCAAATGACGAGTCAAGACAAGTCTTCTAACAGACACCATGATGCAAGAATGTAAAATGACTACATGAGCGCATCTAACTCCAGAAAATAGAGACCAAATCACAATAAAGGAAGTAAAGTAATGAACATTACAAATGATATAACATATGTCCACACACTTAGACAGACAAAAAGAGAAATGACATACTTGCTGTTCAAGACCATTCCAAAGGAAAGGATGAATAATTTCGCTCAATTCACAAGGTGTTACATACACATTTGATGGAAGTTCTAGAAAAACAAATAAAGCACCATCTCATGTAGATTGAAAAAAAAGGGTAAATGGTAATTTGCATGGCTTTACATCACAAACATACTTCACACTGTGTAACAAACTGAGAATAATTACGTAAGAATACCTCGTACGCTTCAACTTTTCCATTAGCACCAAATGCATCAAGAAAGGGTAAGCTCCACGACTCTGCCATTTTCTGTTGACAAAAAAACTCTAATCAGCTACTGAGCCACTCCATTGGACATCCCTCCTTGAAGAGCATATATCGAAGTTGGCAATGTAAAAAATGAAACCAGAGCTCAGTATGGCAAGTAAGAATTCTATACTTGTGGGTAATGACTTAACCATCGATGAATTTGCGTTAATGCATATGTTACTTGTTTTTGTGCACCTGCCCATGATTCAACTACGAGTAACTTAATGTTGCCATCTGTATTTTGTGAACTTCACATGGTAATTTCTAACAATGAATACATGTAACAGAGAGAAATGTGAGGCTACACATTTTTGCAGCTTGGTGAGTGGTGACCTTGCACATAACAGTGGATTTTTGTTGGCACATCCTCTTATTTCTACATCCGTTTGGTGGTGTATGTAATGAATATATGCAAGACAAATGGATGCAACTTTTGGAAATATTCCACAAAGGAGCTGAATGGTGTGATCTCCATACTGCATTAAGCTCAGTCATAGTTATCTTATTACCTACAAACTATAGTTCCTGACAACAAAATGAACTATATCTACTAACCAGTAATTATCAATACTACTCGAAACAAAGGTATTCAAAAGAAACATATTTTGGATTTTGGATCAATGGTGGATTAGTATACACAAACAGAGCCCAGGAAACATGACCATAGCCGTAGAAAAGGGAAACGCGTCACTCATCATTTCAACTTGTTTTAGTTTGGCAGTCCCAGGTGGGCTGGAGCTACACCCTTTCTGGATAAGCTTAAACCTGGCTTGGCTCAGGAAATGCTAGAGGCTCTAGTGAATTATAGTTGAGCTAAAATGTTCTCAGGATATATGAGCTCATCTACCACTAAACTCGTTAAATCATAAGCAGAGACAGACAAAATCGCTTAATTGGTTATTTTCTAAATACCACGTTGAATGTATAACATCTGACAGTATTTATCCTTCTAATTTGCATCTGACAAGTGAAAAGCGAAAACATGAATGCTATGCACCTGGCATCATCATCAACAACAACAACAACAACAACAACAACAACAAAGCTTTTAGCCCCAAACAAGTTGGGGTAGGCTAGAGGTGAAACCCATAAGATCTCGCAACCAACTCATGGTTCTGGCACATCGATAGCAAGCTTCCACGCACCCCTGTCTGGCATCATTTGCTTTTTTTTTTTTGTATTTTCTTTGGAGATGCTTGACTGCAACTAAAAGACATGTGCTAACTTTAAAGTCACCGTAAACTTCTAATAAATCTTGGGAAATAGTTGAAGCAGTTAATACAGTTATTTCCGACAGTGTTCTAACTTCCAAAGAAACTTTTAATTAAATATTTACATATGTAAGTATGGAATATGTAGCAGTACAGCACCGAATGTGCTGCAGCCACTCATACCTGCGAGCTTGCACGAAACGAAAGGCACACCAGTGCCGCATCAGGAACCACCGGCACTGTACCACCAGCCCCATGACTACCGTCTAGCATAGGAGACGCAACAAGCGGCAGTTGCAATGCTCTGCCAGCAGGGGACTCCAAAGCAAGATTAGGGAACTTCACAGCAGCGACCTCTGGGATAATGGTCTTACTCGCCACCGCAATCTACACCATTTCAGTCACAATGTGAGGATCCAAATCTCCCATCATCCAACGTCACCAACAGTTACTGCTTACTATTCAATTAACATAACGGAGTACCAAATTATAGATGCCATTTATACCTTGCCGGCGTTCTTACGGATCTCGGAGATGTCCTGGAAGTACCCCCTGCTCATCTCATCAGTACTGCACTAGACCAATCAATCAGAGGCTCAGAACTAAACAACCACACAATGCACTCATACAGCAGAGCAATATAACCAGTAGGAATGATGTGAGGAGAAGAGCCTTACAGCCTGGCCTTTGCCTTTGCCTTCTTCTCCGCATCCTCGGCGGTCTCCTTGCTCCACGTCTGATCATCCGTTCATCCCAACATCACGAGAAAACCGAATGACTAAATAAAGCCTCTAATGGATTGCAGTCGCAGGGAGTAGCAGGGGGGCGTAGAGAGCAAACCGGAGCGCCTACCTTGAAGAAATCCAGGAATCCACGGGTGAACACCGCGCGAGAGGGCTGCGCGCCGCCGCAAATCCTCTCGCCAGCGGCGCCTGCGTCGGCGAGGCGGAGAAGCGGCCCCGCCGCTCGCCGCGCCCTCAGCATCATCGCCGCCGCTCCCGATCTAAGCTGGTGAGGAGGTCTAGCTGCAAAACCGAAGCGCCGAGCCCGCCTGTGCACGACCTCTTGAAATGTAAACGCAGCTGGAAAACGTACACTTCGTTTACGTGACCGATGCTGCGGTAACGAAATAACTCTATGCCACGGCCGGCGCCATTAGAAACCGCGGACTCCCAAAACCAGCAGCGCTGAACACAGGAAGCAAAACCCGCTTCCCCTCCGGCTCGATTCGATCCTTCTCCGCCCCCCGATCATGGCGTCCTCCTCCTCCTCGGAATTCGAGTAAGTACCCGCATTCCCAGTCTATGTCTCTTGATCGCCAGTCCAGCGCCGCTCACCGGTCGATCTCATGTACCCGTGTCGTCTCGGAGCAGCGATCCGTCGGCGAGGCGCCCGCCGCCGCCGCAGAGGAAGCCGCCGGTGCTGATGCTGCTCCCGCTCATCTACGCCCCCGTTTTGCCCCTCAGTACGCATCCCTCGTCCCCGTCCCTGCATTCCCGTGCCGTAATTCCTCGTTCGGGTCGTATTTTTTGCTAACTAGGGTTGTCTGCCCGTGCGTGAGAAACAGTCAGGATCGGGCTGCGGCATAACCCGGTGTGGAGGGACCGCGTCTTCTACGGCGTCCTCGCCGGCGCATTCGTGCATGGCACCTACCTCATGTACGTCCTCTGTCCGTATATTATTCACTTGTCCTAGCTGTGATTATTATTTATCTATGATAGGTGAGCACTGCCAGCTGCAGTGAGGATCTCTTGCTGGTTTTGTTAGCTACTCGATATGTACTATTAGGAGGCTGTCACTTCGACTACATGATGTATGTATGTCAATGCATAATTGTATCGGTGAGACCACTAGGAGAGGCTGTAATGTTGCGAGGATATGACATGGAAGCTGTTATAGTGTTCAACCACATGTAGTGTAGTACATAAGCCTAGGATAGCTATGTAATGTGTTATTCTCTGCTTCCTTCAATATAAAATGCTGCCGGCAAATTCAAAATAAAAATAAAAATGCTGCACGTATCTGCATCTGTCGGTTGTAGTATCATCTTTTGATTTTCAGCCTGTCTGGTGCTTGTGAGAAACCACATTGTGGGCACCATATACATAATATTTGTATTACTTTGACCGCGATTATTGAAGAAGAGAAAAAACAGAGAAGATATTTATAGTTCCTTGACCATGATTATAAGAGAAAAAAAAACTTAGAAGATACATGGTGCACAGTGCAAATTTTTAGGTTGCCTTCATCTTAACTGAAAGGGATGTGATTCGATGAACCAACCATGACCGACTGAGCACATGAAGCATGATTTCTCTAATGGAACATGAGCTCGATAATCTTCTGTTATAGTTTGCTTGATAGGATCATGGTTGGCTTTTGTTATGCCTTCTTCCAAGTTATGTTAGTGTATGATGTTATGTGTAGTTTCATGGCTGCTGTTCAAAAGTTAACAGTGGTACACATCGGAACTCTCATGGCACGTCAAGTGAAATAAACCGTTATCCTTGATTGCATGAAAGCTTAACATTGTTTGATGTGGTATTATAGGTTAGCCGTGTAATGTATTTGGCGAAGAGCTATGTTCACATGATCCATGTTAAGACATGGGTGGATGAGTCCATGACTTACCTGTCATTTTTGTTACTTTTGATTTGATGCAAATGGATATATATTGTAGTACGAGTGATGTTACTGATGGACTGTGTGCACTTTCCTAATCCATGCTCTTGTTATGAAATGCTCCATATGTAGTTCTACGTGCTAATTTTGGTCTCAGAGTCTCCAATATACCATGCATCTGAAAGAAGAATTTTGCTGTTAAGCTATAGTGGTGGCCATGGTTATTAGCATATAATGTTTATTGAATTTGTTTGTGTCTGGAAAAGGCGCCTTCAGCCTTCTTGTGGTTATTGCTTGTGCAAACTTGTCTGCCATGGTGTTGCTGGTAGTTACCTCGACTGCATTGGGTTATTTGATCATGCACAAATCCAATCCCTGATGTTTGCTGATGCTTTGATTTTTTTGAACCACTTCCAAACATAGCATTGGAAAAAAATAGTTGGCCACTTTAACGGACATGTTAATCTCTTATTCCTTATATGGAAATGCAGTGCTTTTTTTCTCAAATTTGTCAGAGCCTTTGCCACGTTTTATGAAATGGGTTTGTTCATGTCCGCAAGTTCGGAGATATAGTTTCTTCACGAACATAAGCTTATGTGGTTCTCATTGATGTTTTTCAGATCGGAACTGTACGACGTGGAGAGCAAGTGAATCATACCTTCCAAAGCTCCAGCTATGAGTTTGCGACAGCAATTTTTGACGATTGCAAGTCTAAAATTGATGATGAGTGACTGATTTTTCATATTAGCATGTTTGCCCTCTACCTGTTTCTCTTAATTCGATTCAAGGTTTGTGTTTGCTATACTGATAGAATGCTTGAGCACCCAGAATAATCTTGACTGCCAGAGCAATGCACCTGGCAACACTTGCAAATTCTCTATTCATCGCAGTTATTGTTCCTCCTTAAGCTGTTGGTCTGTTTGTTATCATGTGTTGGCATTTGTTTTTTTCCGGATCAAAATTAGCGAAGAAATGTAACACGCCTGCAACGGTTTGAAAGGATTTGCATTGAAGGCCAAAGAATTACCATCACACATGCGTAACTTTGAGCTAAAACAAACAGTTTAATTTATTTTTTTGCAGGAACAGTCTTATTGTCTTAGTTACCAGTCGTGTCTGATCCTTCCGTCAGGGTGCATTATCCTTTTGATGAAATCTATGTTGTATGAACGATATTGTTATCTGACTATCTAGTTCAACCGTTCTAGCTGGTTGTTGGATCTTTTTGACTCTCTAGCTCGTGTATTTTATTATGCTGACGAAGGCAAAACTTCTAGCCGTTCTTTAATTAGAGCATCTCTAGCCGTTAGACCCCTCAGGAGGCATAAAAATCGCCGCCTGAGGGCGAGCCAGCGGTACAATCGGTGCTGGGGCGGTTGGGCATCCAGCCGTCGCCCCCATGCGCTGATATTGGCTCGGTTTTCGGCCCATTTTCGACGAATAAAGGCCCCATATGGGCGAGAATTGGCCCATATTCGGCATGGTTCGTCGTGGCTCGACGTTGAATTCTCAATATAAATATTTTTTTTCATCACAGAAAATCAAATAGTTCAATACAAATTATATAGTTCAACAAATAAAAAATCATCGCACGTCGAGCTAGGCGTCGTCCTTGATCCTCCATAGGTGCTCCGTCAGATCTTGCTGCAGTTGGTGATGCACATGTGGGTCTCGGATCTCTTGACGCATACTGAGGTAGGCAGTCCAGGTTGCCGGTAGCTGGTGATCAACTTCGGCTAGAGGATCTCCTGCTCGCTCTTGATGATCATGTTGTGTAAGATGACATAGCAAGTCATGATATCCCATATTTGATCTTTCGACCAGGTCTTAGCAGGGTACCGGACAACATCAAATCAAGATTGGAGCACGTCAAATGCTCGCTCGACATCCTTCCTACAAGCCTCCTGCACCTTGACAAAGTGGGGCTTCTTGCCTCCTGGCACAGCGTTCGAGATAGTCTTCACAAATATAGACCATCTCGGATAGATGCCATGTGACGCCCCCGATTTAATCGTACACTAATCATGCACGCAAATGTGTACGATCAAGATCAGGGACTCACGGGAAGATATCACAACACAACTCTAAAACATAAATAAGTCATACAAGCATCATAATACAAGCCAGGGGCCTCGAGGGCTCGAATACAAGTGCTCGATCATAGACGAGTCAGCGGAAGCAACAATATCTGAGTACAGACAAAAGTTAAACAAGTTTGCCTTAAGAAGGCTAGCACAAACTGGGATACAGATCGAAAGAGGCGCAGGCCTCCTGCCTGGGATCCTCCTAAACTACTCCAGGTCGTCGTCAGCGGACAGCACGTAGTAGTAGGCACCTCCGGTGTAGTAGGGGTCGTCGTCGACGGTGGCGTCTGGCTCCAGGGCTCCAGCATCTGGTTGCAACAACCAGGTAGAAGGGAAAGGGGAAAAGAGGGAGAAAAGAAACCGTGAGTACTCATACAAAGTACTCGCAAGCAAGGAGCTACACTACATATGCATGGGTATATGTGTAAAGGGCCATATCGGTGGACTGAACTGCAGAATGCCAGAATAAGAGGGGGATAGCTAATCCTGTCGAAGACTACGCTTCTGGCAGCCTCCGTCTTGCAGCATGTAGAAGAGAGTAGATTGAAGTCCTCCAAGTAGCATCTCCAAGTAGCATCTCCAAGTAACATCTCCAAGTAGCATCTCCAGTAGCATCGCATAGCATAATCCTACCCGGCGATCCTCCCCTCGTCGCCCTGTGGAAAAGCGATCTCCGGGTTGTCTGTGGAACTTGGAAGGGTGTGTTTTATTAAGTATCCGGTTCTAGTTGTCATAAGCTCAAGGTACAACTCCAAGTCGTCCTGTTACCGAAGATCACGGCTATTCGAATAGATTAACTTCCCTGCAGGGGTGCACCAACTTACCCAGCACGCTTGATCCCATTTGGCCGGACACACTTTCCTGGGTCATGCCCGGCCGCGGAAGATCAACACGTCGCAGCCCTACCTAGGCTCAACAGAGAGGCCAGCACGCCGGTCTAAACCTAAGCGCACAGGGGTCTGGGCCCATCGCCCAATGCACACTTGCATGTTGCGAACGCGGCCGGAAGCAGACCTAGCCTAGTGGCGTTCCAGTCCAATCCGGCGCGCGCCGCTCAGTCGCTGGCGTCACGAAGTGCTTCGGCTGATACCACGACGCCGGGATACCCATAACTACTCCCACGTAGATGGTTAGTGCGTATAAGCTCGTAGCCAACTCAGATCAAATACCAAGACCTCGTTAAGCGTGTTAAGTATCCGCGAACGCCGAACAGGGCCAGGCCCACCTCTCTCCTAGGCGGTCTTAACCTGCCCTGTCGCTCCGCCACACAGATCCACATAGAGGGCCGTCGGGACAAAGGTCCTTTCAGCCCCCAATCCGTGAATCACTCGCGGGTACTCTTCGAGCTGACCCGACTTTAGTCACCATCTGTAAAGTATGTATGTATGTATAGTATATACCCGTGATCACCTCCCGAGTGATCACGGCCCAATAGTATAGCAAGGCAGACTGACAAGAATGTAGGGCCAATGATGATAAACTAGCATCCTATACTAAGCATTTAGGATTGCAGGTAAGGTATCAACAGATGTAGCAACAATGTCAGGCTATGCATCAGAATAGGATCAACGGAAAGAAGTAACATGCTACACTACTCTAATGCAAGCAGTATAGAAGAGAATAGGAGATATCTGGTGATCAAGGGGGGGGCTTGCCTGGTTGCTCTGGCAAGAAGGAGGGGTCGTCAACTCCGTAGTCAAACTGGGCAGCAGCAGCGTCGGTCTCGTAGTCTACCGGAGAGAAAAGGGGGGAAGAAACAATGAATACCATGTAAACAGATGCATATCGATGCATGACAAGACAAGTAACGATGCTAGGCGGGCCCTAACGTGGTATGAGGTGATGCCGGTTAAGGGGGGAAACATCCGGGAAAATATCCCCGGTGTTTCATGTTTTCGGGCAGAGGAGCCGGAGGGGGAAAGTTGCGGGTTCGATAGGTTAGGGGTGTGCGGCGGACGAACGGACTGCGTATCCGGATTCGTCCCGTCGTTCTGAGCAACTTTCATGTTGAAAATATTTTAATCCGAGTTACGGATTAAAAGATATGATTTTCTAAAGATTTTATTAATTTCTGAAATTTAATTAATTATTTAATTAATTCGAAAATGGATTTATGACGTCAGCATGACGTCGTGCTGACGTCAGTAGTCAGCGTTGACCATTTGACCTGGTCAACCTGACATGTGGGTCCCGTGGGACCCACCTGTCATACACTGTTAGGTTTAATTAGGGTTTAGTTTAATCCTAATTACAGTTTAATTAAAATCAACTAGTTAATTAAATTAATTAAACCGGATTAATTAACTTAATTAATTACTTAATTAATTAATTAATAGTTAATTTGTTAAACCATTTTTATTTTTATTAATTATATTTATTTTAATTTGCTTATTCATTCGGGACCCACATGTCATAGACACAGGGGGCGGCCACGTCAGCGTTGACCGGTTCAACAGGCCGGCCGGGCCCTTGGGGGCCCACGGGTCAGTGACCCACGCGGTGGCCCCAGGCCGGCCACGTCGGCGGGCGGCGTTGACGCGCCGGCGGCGACCTCCAGGACGGCGGCGCGGCACGTGACCTCACCGGAAACGCGCCACAGGGCACGGCTGAGGGTGTCTGGGGGCTCTACGGGACGGGCGCGGTGCGCCGCGTCCGATGGTGGCCGTGGTTGGCGCGGGGGTGGCCGGAGTTGAGCGCATCGAGCTCATCGGCGGCGAGGCGCTTCGGGCGGGGTACGGGAACGGGGCTAAGGGGCGCAGGGGGCGTGGCCAGGGACGGGGCGAGAGGGAGGCGCGGGGTGCGGCAGTGCGCAACCCGGCGTGGCGGCGACGGCGGCCCTCGGGCGCGGGCGTGCTCGCCGGGGCCGCGGCTCGGTGGTGGCGATAAGGGGCGCGGCCGGCATGGCGGACGCGAGCCCGTCCAGAGCTCGGGGCGTGGCGACCGCGGGCGCCGGAGCGCGTCGAGCGGCGACGGCCGTGGCAAACTAGGGGGAGAGGGGGACCGAAGGGGGGCAGCTCACGGGGGGGGGGGCGTAGGGTCTATGCAGAGGGCTCGGGGACGGTCGGGGAGGACCGGCGGGGAGGAGGTCGAGGCGGCGGCCGTCCGGCGATGTGGTCCCGGCGTCGGGGTCAACGGGATCGGGGCCGATCCCGATCCGGATCGGTGAGGGAGGAGAAGGGGATCGAGGGGGAGTGGGGGGAGGCGTCGGCTAGGGTTTCGCCGCCCGGGGGGTTATGGGAGTGAGGGGGGCCGATTGGGCCAATGGGCCGGTCGGCTGGGCCGGTTGGCCCAGTTGGCCAGAGGGTTTTCCCCCTGTAGTTATTAGGTTTATTTTCCTTTTCTTATTTTTCCTTTTCTGTTTTAATTCATTTTAAAATATTCAGACACTTTATAAAAATGTGTGCACCCCACCATAATTAACTTTGTAATATTTGACAACCCCCGAACATTTTAGATTTAATTTTTGAAAACTTTTATTGTTTGCTCGATTTTGAATTTGAAATTCGAACTAGGTTCCGAACTAACGCGAGTTTATCCACAGTAACCGAGGTGACGTGGCATCATTAGCGGGGATTACTGTAGCTTAATTACCCGGGCGTCACAATTCTCCTCCACTACAAGAAATCTCGTCCCGAGATTTAAGAGGGGAGTAAGGGGGGAAGGTCTGGTAATGAATATATCGGGTCTGCTCATCCTGGCTTGCTCTTCTCGAAGAGGTCAACCCAATATATTGATGCCTTCATACTTCTGCTTCAGGTCAAAATGATGAAGTCGTCATCCTTTCTTCGGGATCTTCAACGTACTTACGAATAGGTAAGGGGCAGCTCGGCTACGACAGAATGCTTATGAGGGAAACAATCTGGGGTTTACCCATGAATGAGCATAAGAGTACCTCTCGAATTGAACCAATAAAATATGTCGAGAGTAAGGTACGAAGGCTCAATAAGAGGTTCCAAGCGTATAGATAGTTGCTCGAAGTCTGAACCGGAGTGAGAAAGGGGTTCAGAGCAACGAGAGTAAGTATTGCGTCTGATACCAGAATAGAGCATTAGGAAGGTGACCCGTGAATTACATACGAAGTCAAGCGTGGGGAATAACTTTGGAAACCGGGGGTGTACAGGAGAGTCAGGTTTTGATCCTGTGGAACGGTGGGTTATGGGCCCACCATGTGGTTTAAAAGCAAGAAGGGTGATGACGTCTTGCACGATCATGTAAGTAAGGCATGTCAGAGGATAGCCCGTCAGTTATGTCGGCAACAACATCGGTACCAAGGGCGAGGGACGAAGAGAACCAATTCCTGCTCGTTGAATGAGGCGGACCAATAGGCAAAGTTCTCGTCCATCGATGACTACCGGAATGTCATCAACAATAGTAACAGGGTTACACCAGGCAAGATGGTACACCGAGGTGTTTACATAAGCAGGGATATTACTGCTTATATTATATAGATCACAAGAAGGTTTAAACAAACCAATGGAAAGGAAAAGTGATTATTATGTTTAAACAGAACAATGGAAAGGAAAATGTGTTTAAACACATCTTTCAGGGGTAAATCCTTCCCAAGGACAAGCAGAGCAAGATATCCATGACAGGATATAAAGTAGAAAACCATTTAGGTAAGGGGGAAGGAATCTCATGATATTACCCATACAACGATTTTAGGATAAGTGATAAATAAAATTTAGCATCGTGCTTCAAATGTTCCTGTTGAAAATCGGAGTACCATTGACATGCTTCGAGATAGCATTGACATGGTCTTCAGGTGAAGACCAGACTTTGGAAACACGAAGGATCCATCAGGAATAACTTGTAGAATAAGTCTTACAATTTTCTCATGGATGAATGGATAACCTTGCTGAAAAGGAATCTATAATGATAGGTCCTCCAGCCAGGGGGGGGTGCTAGGCATGACATCATGTTACCGGGTCATCAAAGGACAAACAACATAACTCCTGGAAAGTTGTCCCATCCATCATATCTGACCGAGATTCAGATCCGATTGGTGTCAGGATACCTCAGACTTAGGATACCTGAGAAGAAAGGTGCAACACCAATTGACGGGATGACACTGTAAGATTCTCGGGAAATGAACTATGAAGTGACTTCCGTTAACAAGAGTTCATCATTAACCCAAGGAGAGGACAAGGAGGTGTCTGGTGAACTCAACGACAATTCACCGAGATTCCCAAAAGATGGATTTCTACCATTAAGTGAACAAGGAGATAACATTTGTCAGATCAAATGATATAAGGAAGTATGCTCGAGGAAAACATACACAATTTAAACATTGGTTGAAAGGTGCGCCCGAAATATGGGTTGGGTTGCACGACCAATGTCAGAATGGTGATTCAATTAGCGAAGGACTTAGAATGAACTATCGCCCATTCACTTCAAAGCAATAGGGTTGCTAGAAGTTTTGAATTCACACGTCATAGCTCCATTGTCGGTATTCCGGTTGAAAACAATACGGGGACCAAGGAATGAACGAAGATGGCAAGAAGTATTATGATATCAAGAATTATTAAGAGGTGGTGAAATTCTCACCACATTCTTGACAAAAAGAGATGGTAATACTTCCGAGGTAAGGAAGATCAACTGCTGGGTAGCAGTGATCTCAAGGTTTACACAAAACACGAACAAGTTGTGTTGAACGAAAGGCAATAAAGTGGTCGATGAGAACAGGAATCATCGAGGGGCAAGGATGGTATTACCCATCATGAATTCAATTGAATTCCTGGAAGAGCTCATAAGGTTGATGATGATCACGACACAATTGTCGAGAGATTTCATGCAGATGTAGTCAATCAGCGACGACATCAAGTCAAAGGAATGATGAAGCAAGAGGTTATTGGAACCACAGTTACGACACAAACTCAAACTCAAGCTTGTTGTTGTAGGTGAAAGGGTATGACAAGGAAAATCGACGTAAGGTTAGTTCATCGTCGAAAATTGGTGCTCCGAGAATAAGGACCAGGTAGCACCAGTTAGAATCGTCACGACAATGATATAGCCAAACAGGCTAGGAATGGCGTGATCGGGTACAAACTCGTACTTATAGAAGCTTACTGAAGAGTTGTTGAACCGTAGAGCGGTCTCGGTTCAGTTATCGGTGTCTTTGAGTGTTCAGTAACACAGAGCCCGCGGAAAATTGGAATCAGTGGGAAGGTAGCACTTGATGAAGAACTCATAAAAAGTTATGCAGTTCCATGATAATCTCGAGATACCAGGGGGGTAATACTCGACACAAGATCAAAGTAAAGGTTGGACTGGTGTATTGATCCATAGAAGACAATTGTTTTAACTTGTCCGAGAAATGAGATCAAAGAAGAACAACCATGGTCGGAACCACGGTTGCAAGGGATCAATTCACAGATACCATAGGTTAGTTATCAAGGAAATAGTTATTGTTACAAGAAGCTTTCATGATAGGATATATATCGCGTCCATGGGCATGAACACAAGTTCAAGGTCGACTCCCACTTCTCCAATGCATACCCTTTCATTCACTTCTCGCTTTCGATGAAGTTATAGCGTTGAAATTTTATCTGGCAAAATACCAAAAGAGTACGACTCGTGAAAACTTTCGAGTTCACACATATTAAGGAAAGCATAGGTTCAACCCATCGGGGCATCTTAGAATCCTATACCAGAATCTTTTAGAAGTAATTAACTCAAGCTCGAAGGCAGAGCGTGGTTGAGAAAGCAGACGATACAATTTACCAAAGGCATTATGTATCCGAGAAAAGGCTCACAAGTTTATTGAATATGAAGGGCGTTGTCAGATAAAATCCAACAAAGGATCTGGTGGTCCACAAGGGATCTGACGTGAGCATCGGTACTCAACTAGAGGAAGCAGATTATAGAAACAACTGACTAACTCAATTGTCAAATGCAAAGGAATTATGATTTCCAAATCAAGGGATCAGAAGCAATGCTCTGATTAGGGGTGGATAAGTTGAATAGCCGTAGGGTACAATCAAAGACAATTGGATTGGTCGAGAACCAATTCCAGTAAAAAGAATGGCAGCTCAGCCGGAAAAGTAATTTATAAGGATCAATGATGATTGTGTGTATTCGCAAACATATTGAGTCAACAGACTCAAAATGGTAATGACAAGGAATGTCAATAAGATTTCTATACTTATGGGATTAATCATAATGAAAGCAAACAAGAAATTCCAGAGCAATAGGTTGCTGAGGATTTTCGGAATATCGGGTGGTATTTCGAAGACTTTTGTGTAACACATGAACAACTGGGGGATGGGCGGATACTCGATAAATGCGAGAATTAACCGTAGGGGTATTCAAGTGACAAGAACAGCAAGGCAGTAAGCTCAAGGGATTATCGAAACCACGACGAGTTTTTCAGGGTATCTTGTAATAACAAGACCACTGGGGATGGATGTAAGAATAACAAATGCAAGTAGTTATCCATAAGGGTTTGCGGTGGAAGGTGAATTGCAAACGCGATGAACACAAGTTCTCGGGTTAACAGCGGAGAGTATCTTCAGGGCCTTCTGGTGCAGCAGACGATCATCAGTAATAAGGGGCTCTCCAGGTGAAAATGTTAACGAGATCCTAATGTTAGATTTAGTAAAATTCATTTAACCCGAATAGAAGAGATGTCAGAGTCCCAGAGTATAGGTCAAGGAATAAAAGATCCTAATACCACCCAATGGCGACGTGTGCCCGTAAGACACACAACCATGTTAGTAAAAGTTTTGTAAAGTCTAGACTCAACTTCGGCCAAGGAGTGTGGAAGGGGGATTCCTACAGGCAGTCGGCTCTGATACCAACTTGTGACGCCCCCGATTTAATCGTACACTAATCATGCACGCAAATGTGTACGATCAAGATCAGGGACTCACGGGAAGATATCACAACACAACTCTAAAACATAAATAAGTCATACAAGCATCATAATACAAGCCAGGGGCCTCGAGGGCTCGAATACAAGTGCTCGATCATAGACGAGTCAGCGGAAGCAACAATATCTGAGTACAGACATAAGTTAAACAAGTTTGCCTTAAGAAGGCTAGCACAAACTGGGATACAGATCGAAAGAGGCGCAGGCCTCCTGCCTGGGATCCTCCTAAACTACTCCAGGTCGTCGTCAGCGGACAGCACGTAGTAGTAGGCACCTCCGGTGTAGTAGGGGTCGTCGTCGACGGTGGCGTCTGGCTCCAGGGCTCCAGCATCTGGTTGCGACAACCAGGTAGAAGGGAAAGGGGAAAAAGGGGGAGAAAGCAACCGTGAGTACTCATCCAAAGTACTCGCAAGCAAGGAGCTACACTACATATGCATGGGTATATGTGTAAAGGGCCATATCGGTGGACTGAACTGCAGAATGCCAGAATAAGAGAGGGATAGCTAATCCTGTCGAAGACTACGCTTCTGGCAGCCTCCGTCTTGCAGCATGTAGAAGAGAGTAGATTGAAGTCCTCCAAGTAGCATCTCCAAGTAGCATCTCCAAGTAACATCTCCAAGTAGCATCTCCAGTAGCATCGCATAGCATAATCCTACCCGGCGATCCTCCCCTCGTCGCCCTGTGGAAAAGCGATCTCCGGGTTGTCCGTGGAACTTGGAAGGGTGTGTTTTATTAAGTATCCGGTTCTAGTTGTCATAAGCTCAAGGTACAACTCCAAGTCGTCCTGTTACCGAAGATCACGACTATTCGAATAGATTAACTTCCCTGCAGGGGTGCACCAACTTACCCAGCACGCTTGATCCCATTTGGCCGGACACACTTTCCTGGGTCATGCCCGGCCGCGGAAGATCAACACGTCGCAGCCCTACCTAGGCTCAACAGAGAGGCCAGCACGCCGGTCTAAACCTAAGCGCACAGGGGTCTGGGCCCATCGCCCAATGCACACCTGCACGTTGCGAACGCGGCCGGAAGCAGACCTAGCCTAGTGGCGTTCCAGTCCAATCCGGCGCGCGCCGCTCAGTCGCTGGCGTCACGAAGTGCTTCGGCTGATACCACGACGCCGGGATACCCATAACTACTCCCGCGTAGATGGTTAGTGCGTATAAGCTCGTAGCCAACTCAGATCAAATACCAAGACCTCGTTAAGCGTTTTAAGTATCCGCGAACGCCGAACAGGGCCAGGCCCACCTCTCTCCTAGGCGGTCTTAACCTGCCCTGTCGCTCCGCCACACAGATCCACACAGAGGGCCGTCGGGACAAAGGTCCTTTCAGCCCCCAATCCGTGAATCACTCGCGGGTACTCTTCGAGCTGACCCGACTTTAGTCACCATCTGTAGAGTATGTATGTATGTATAGTATATACCCGTGATCACCTCCCGAGTGATCACGGCCCAATAGTATAGCAAGGCAGACTGACAAGAATGTAGGGCCAATGATGATAAACTAGCATCCTATACTAAGCATTTAGGATTGCAGGTAAGGTATCAACAGATGTAGCAACAATGTCAGGCTATGCATCAGAATAGGATCAACGGAAAGCAGTAACAGGCTACACTACTCTAATGCAAGCAGTATAGAAGAGAATAGGCGATATCTGGTGATCAAGGGGGGGGGCTTGCCTGGTTGCTCTGGCAAGAGGAGGGGTCGTCAACTCCGTAGTCAAACTGGGCAGCAGCAGCGTCGGTCTCGTAGTCTACCGGAGAGAAAAGGGGGGAAGAAACAATGAATACCATGTAAACAATGCATATCGATGCATGACAAGACAAGTAACGATGCTAGGCGGGCCCTAACGTGGTATGAGGTGATGCCGGTTAAGGGGGGAAACATCCGGGAAAATATCCCCGGTGTTTCATGTTTTCGGGCAGAGGAGCCGGAGGGGGAAAGTTGCGGGTTCGATAGGTTAGGGGTGTGCGGCGGACGAACGGACTGCGTATCCGGATTCGTCCCGTCGTTCTGAGCAACTTTCATGTTGAAAATATTTTAATCCGAGTTACGGATTAAAAGATATGATTTTCTAAAGATTTTATTAATTTCTGAAATTTAATTAATTATTTAATTAATTCGAAAATGGATTTATGACGTCAGCATGACGTCGTGCTGACGTCAGCAGTCAGCGTTGACCGTTTGACCTGGTCAACCTGACATGTGGGTCCCGTGGGACCCACCTGTCATACACTGTTAGGTTTAATTAGGGTTTAGTTTAATCCTAATTACAGTTTAATTAAAATTAACTAGTTAATTAAATTAATTAAACCGGATTAATTAACTTAATTAATTACTTAATTAATTAATTAATAGTTAATTTGTTAAACCATTTTTATTTTTATTAATTATATTTATTTTAATTTGCTTATTCATTCGGGACCCACATGTCATAGACACAGGGGGCGGCCACGTCAGCGTTGACCGGTTCAACAGGCCGGCCGGGCCCTTGGGGGCCCACGGGTCAGTGACCCACGCGGTGGCCCCAGGCCGGCCACGTCGGCGGGCGGCGTTGACGCGCCGGCGGCGACCTCCAGGACGGCGGCGCGGCACGTGACCTCACCGGAAACGCGCCACAGGGCACGGCTGAGGGTGTCTGGGGGCTCTACGGGACGGGCGCGGTGCGCCGCGTCCGATGGTGGCCGTGGTTGGCGCGGGGGTGGCCGGAGTTGAGCGCATCGAGCTCATCGGCGGCGAGGCGCTTCGGGCGGGGTACGGGAACGGGGCTAAGGGGCGCAGGGGGCGTGGCCAGGGACGGGGCGAGAGGGAGGCGCGGGGTGCGGCAGTGCGCAACCCGGCGTGGCGGCGACGGCGGCCCTCGGGCGCGGGCGTGCTCGCCGGGGCCGCGGCTCGGTGGTGGCGATAAGGGGCGCGGCCGGCATGGCGGACGCGAGCCCGTCCAGAGCTCGGGGCGTGGCGACCGCGGGCGCCGGAGCGCGTCGAGCGGCGACGGCCGGGGCGAACTAGGGGGAGAGGGGGACCGAAGGGGGGCAGCTCACGGGGGGGGGGGGCGTAGGGTCTATGCAGAGGGCTCGGGGACGGTCGGGGAGGACCGGCGGGGAGGAGGTCGAGGCGGCGGCCGTCCGGCGATGTGGTCCCGGCGTCGGGGTCAACGGGATCGGGGCCGATCCCGATCCGGATCGGTGAGGGAGGAGAAGGGGATCGAGGGGGAGTGGGGGGAGGCGTCGGCTAGGGTTTCGCCGCCCGGGGGGGTTATGGGAGTGAGGGGGGCCGGATGGGCCAATGGGCCGGTCGGCTGGGCCGGTTGGCCCAGTTGGCCAGAGGGTTTTCCCCCTGTAGTTATTAGGTTTATTTTCCTTTTCTTATTTTTCCTTTTCTGTTTTAATTCATTTTAAAATATTCAGACACTTTATAAAAATGTGTGCATCCCACCATAATTAACTTTGTAATATTTGACAACCCCCGAACATTTTATATTTAATTTTTGAAAACTTTTATTGTTTGCTCGATTTTGAATTTGAAATTCGAACTAGGTTCCGAACTAACGCGAGTTTATCCACAGTAACCGAGGTGACGTGGCATCATTAGCGGGGATTACTGTAGCTTAATTACCCGGGCGTCACATGCCATGAGCTAGGTAGTACCCCTTGTTGTAGTGCCGTCCATTGACCTCGAAGTTCACTAGAGGAGAATGACCTTCAACAAGCTTGGCAAAGACAGGGGAGCACTGCAACACGTTGATGACATTGTGAGTTCCTGGCATACTGTAACGCCCCGGATGTAACTTATCATATTTGTATTCCAACTCTTGCCATTTTCGGCTCTAAGTTATGATATTCCCTCGTGATTGGGTTTTGTCTTTGTTTTGCATTTTGTCCATGTCATGCATTTCATATCACGTCATCATGTGCATCGCATTTGTATATGTGTTCGTCTCATGCATCCGAGCATTTCCCCGTTGTCCGTTTTGCGATCCGACACTCCTATGTCCTCCGGCGTCCCCTTTTGCCTCTTTTCGTGTGCGAGTGTTAAACGTTCTTGGATTGGACCGAGATTTGCCATGTGGCCTTGGTACACCACCGGTAGACCGTCTGTCAAGTTTCGTACCATTTGGAGTTCGTTTGATACTCCAACGGTTAACCGAGGAACCATAAAGGCCTCGTGTGTGTTGCAGCCCAACACCCCTCCAAAGTGGCCCAAAACCCATCCAAACCTTCTCCATCCTCTCGCCCGTTCGATCATGATCGTGTAGCCGAAAACCGCTCCTCATTTGGACTCTCCTAGCTACCTCTACCAATAAAAGCATCTTCCCCTCCGAAATCCCGGATGAAACCCTAGGAGATAGCCCCGCCGCCGGATATTTTTCCACCCCCCGCCCGACGCATCCGCCTCCGTCGCCCGCGCCAATCGGCTAGCGACACGTGGCGCCGCGCCCACATCACCGCGCTTCCCCTCCGCCAGGCCCGCCGGGGCCCGAGGCCGGCCCGCACTCGGGCCACGCCCCGCGCGTGAGCCGCCGACGCCCGCATCGTTAGCGCTCGCCACGCCGCCTGTAGCTCCGCCGCCGCCGTCCGGGAAACTCCTCCACGGCCGCCTCCACTTCAGCTCCGGCAAGCCGCGCCACCATGCGGTGCCGGGTCGCCACACCGCGCCGACTCCGCAGCGCCCCGTCGTGCCGCAGCCTCCTCCGGCGAGCCCTCCTCGTCCGAGCTCGCTCCGGCCACCACCTTCCTCTACTCCGGCGACTCCTCCGGCCACACTCCGACGTGCCTAGACTTCCGTGCGCCCAGATCTGGATCGGATCCGAAACCCTAGGGTTGACCCGTTTTCCTCTAAGTCTTTTTCTGTTATTTTTTAGCCATGTTCATTGCATCATAACTCTGCCATCGTAGCTCCGTTTCGTGCGTGTGGCATATCAAAATGTTCGTTAGGATGTCCTCTTCATTTTGTTCCATTGCACCATGCTTGTTTGAGTCCATCTTGATGCCTAAAATGATGTTGCAAGAGTGCTATAAAATGTTAGTTCCTGATTCTTATCAGATTACGAGCATTTGTCATTTTTTCCATGATTAATGTGTGCTGCATATGAGCATGAGCTCTACATGTGTTTTGGGCTATGCCATGCCATCTTTACAGGGGTGTATTCCATGTATTTGTGTTATCAATGTGGTGACTAGCACAAGCATGCAAAGTAGCTCTCGTGATGTTGCTGATTTCAGGGACTTAGAATTCTACTAAGTCATTTCCCTGATGTTATTTTTATGCCATGTATTCATGTTGCTACAGAGAGATCCATGCCTATTTTGAGTATGTCCATTAAGGATGATTTAGGCATATGGTTATGCTCTATCCATCTATGTCTTTGTTTGCAATTATGGAATACCCTAGCATGACTCAATCTTGCTCTACTTTTGCTATAAGATGTTCCTGGCAGATTGTTTACGTGTTAATCAATTTTGCCAAGGTTGTTGTAGTTGATCCATGCATGCTATGAGATGGTTCTTATCATGTTTAGCTTCCTGATCATGTCTTCTTGCTAGGTGTATGCTTAGTTTGTCATGAAATGTCTTGTGGTGAGTGCATCAAGCTCGCAAACATGCCTACGTAACTCTGTTTTTGCCATGTACAGTTTTCTGCTAAGTCTGAATCTGTTAACGAAACTTGCTATGTTTACATGGGTGCCATCATGTTTTCTGTGCCCTTTTGGCTTATGGTTAGTAAGGGACTTTTGTTATATGCTTTGAGTAGATTCATGCCATGCCTTGTGTTGCTATGTTAAGTTCCTCTAACATGTTGATATCTTGCTCTAAACATTGCTTCCTCATTTTAAATCCTGACATGTTATTTTCACTAAGTCTGTGAAGCTGATATCTTTTGCACTTTTGCCATGCTTATTTGAACCTGCTATTGTGTGATTTAGCCGTATCTCAGTGTTTATCTTTTGTCAAGCATCTTGAGTAGATCACTGCCATGTGCTTTGTTGCTATGTTAAAGTGTAGTAGCTTAGTTTCTTGTTGCATTCTAGATGGCATTGTGCTGTTAATCGCAGAATTGTGCCATTATTGTTTTGCTTGCCATTTGCAAATCATGTATCCGATTCCGGTGATCTTTATATCGATTTCGACCGAAATCAACTCATCTTTCCAGCGGCGCTCTTGGTTTGCCAAGTTGAGGCCTGGTTCAATCTTTTCCTTCTGAAGCACGCATATGCATTGCATATTACATCCCGCATATCATGCCATGTTTTGCATCATGTTGCTTGTGCATTGTGCCGTGGTTGATTGTGTTTCCCTTGCTTGTGTTCTTGCCTTGGGTAGAGCCGGGAGACGAGTTCGGGATCGAGGAACCCGTTGAGTACGCTTACGAGGATCAAGCTTACGTCAACTCGGAGAACTTTGCAGGCAAGATGACCATACCCTCGAAATCACTTCTATTTTTGCTTGCTAGTTGCTCGCTCTATTGCTATGCCTATGCCGTGATACCTACCACTTGCTTTATCATGCCTCCCATATTGCCATGCCAAGCCTCTAACCCATCTTGTCCTAGCAAACCATTGTTTGGGTATGTTACCGCTTTGCTCAGCCCCTCTTATAGCGTTGCTAGTTGTAGGTGAAGATTGGAGTTTGTTCCTTGTTGGGACATGTTTATTGTTGGGATATCACTATTATATCTTGGTTACTTTAATGCACCTATATACTTGGTAAAGGGTGGAAGGCTCGGCCTTATGCTTGGTGTTTTGTTCCACCCTTGCCGCCTTAGTTTCCGTCATACCGGTGTTATGTTCCTTGATTTGTGTTCCTTACGCGGTTGGGTTATAATGGGAGCCCCTTGACAGTTCGCCTTGAATAAAACTCCTCTGGCAAGGCCCAACCTTGGTTTTACCATTTGCCACCTAAGCCTTTTTCCCTTGGGTTCCGTGGAATCAAGGGTCATCTTTATTTTAAACCCCCCTGGGCCAGTGCTCCTCTGAGTGTTGGTCCGAACCGAGCTGCCTGCGGGGCCACCTCAGGGAAACTTGAGGTTTCGTTTTACTTGTAGCTAGTCTCATCCGGTGTTGCCCTGAGAATGAGATACGCGCAACTCCTATCGGGATTTGTCGGCACATCGGGTGGCTTTGCTGGTCTTGTTTTACCATTGTCGAGATGTCTTGTAACCGGGATTCTGAGTCTGATCGGGTCGTCCTGGGAGAAGGAATATCCTTCGTGGACCGTGAGAGCTTGTGATGGGCTAAGTTGGGACACCCCTGCAGGGTTTTGAACTTTCGAAAGACGTGCCCGCGGTTATGGGCAGATGGGAATTTGTTAATATCTGGTTGTAGAAAACCTGACACTTAACTTAATTAAAATGAATCAACAGCGTGTGTAGCCGTGATGGTCTCTTTTCAGCGGAGTCCGGGAAGAGAACACGGTCTCGTGTTATGCTTGAACGTAAGTAGTTCTAGGATCACTTCTTGATCTTATAGCTTCTCGACTGTGCTTTGCTTCTCTTCTCGCTCTCATTTGCGTAAGTTAGCCACCATATATGCTAGTGCTTGCTGCAGCTCCACCTCGCTACCCTTTTCCTACCCATAAGCTTAAATAGTCTTGATCGCGAGGGTGTGAGATT
This sequence comes from Triticum aestivum, assembly GCF_018294505.1. Classification (NCBI taxonomy): domain Eukaryota; kingdom Viridiplantae; phylum Streptophyta; class Magnoliopsida; order Poales; family Poaceae; genus Triticum; species Triticum aestivum. The sequence goes on from NC_057794.1 coordinate 125,712,445, forward strand.
GCTGAGTTCCCGTGACTCACAGATTACTTCCAAAACCAGATGCATGTGCCGATGATGCCATTCCAAGGGATGCGACCGAACTCAAGTGGGAGTTCGACGAGGATTCGGGACGTTACTATGTTTCCTTTCCAGATGATCAGTAGTGGAGCCCAGTTGGGGCGATCGGGGATCTTATGCATTTGGGGCTGTCTTTATTTTGGTTACGTAGACGGACCTTAATTGTATTCTGGATGATGTAATGCTATATTTATGTATTGTGTGAAGTGGCGATTGTAAGCCAACTCTGTATCTCTTTCTTATTCAGTACATGGGATGTGTAAAGATTACCCCTCCTGCGACATGCCTACAATGGGGTTATGCCTCTAAATCGTGCTCCGACACGTGGGAGATATAGCCGCATCATGGGTGTTACAAGTTGGTAATCAGAGCCTTCCCCGACTTAGGAGCCCCCTGCTTGATCGAATCGCTGGCGTTGTTGAGTCTAGAAAAATATTTTTGAGTCTTATAGGATTATATATATATATATATATATATATATATATATCGGAGAGTAGGATTCTTTTTACTCCTCAGTCCCTTCGTCGCTCTGGTGAGGCTTCCTGATGTAGAGTTTTGACTCTTTTCTTCTAAAATTTTCACTAAATTTTTTTAGGATCACGCGGGTATCTTGGAATCGTTCCGATGGTTTTGTGATGAGAACATTGTTCTTGGTGCCTCCTGACATTTAGGGGTTGTGGCAGTATCCCGGGGAGTTGAGCTCCGAGGTGTTATCGTCACAATTTTATCGTTGCGGTTCTGGAATACCTGAGTTCGCCGACATCGAAAATCTCTTTTATGCAGTTGTTGGTGAGATAACCTTGATGCCACCCAGTACTGGGGCGGGAGTTCGGGAGTATTGCCATAACTCGTATAATGGATGCTTTTTCAAAGGTTGAGGTAAATGATTTTCGAAGGTTTCTTGGTTATGTGTTGAAGGATGGATATAGCTGGATGTAGGATTTGCTAGTTTTGGGTGAGATATTATGCTTCCCCTGTATCCCCAACACCTGATTGCATAACCAGAAAGTTTTGGGTGTTTCATAGGTGGGAATTTATGTAGCTCTAGTATTTCTTCCCGCAGATATTTGGTTTGTGATTGGGTAATCCTTACCAAGTATTTGTTCATATCCGTACCTTGTTGTTTTATTCATCTACCTCTATCTAAGTGGCTTCTCAATTTACGGAAGTGTGATGATTTACTTTGGAATTCATTCGTTCATTTTTGTTCGAATGTTAAGGCTACACGTTGCAATTTCGATCCATTGATTCATCTTGAATATATGTCTTTCAAGATGCTAACGGATGTCAACCTCTTCAGGATGGCTCCTCCAACGCGTCAGAATCCGGAACCTCCGCCACCACCTCCACCTCCGGAGGCATGGCAAGCTGTGATGGCCGCCACCAATGCCAACACGCAGATGCTTATGCAACTCTTGCAAGAGCGCAACCAAGGAAATCAAGGCCATGGCAGCAATCAAACTCAGTTTGCTACCCTCAACCAGTTCCTCGCAAACCAGCCGAAGTCTTTCAGTAACTGTGTCGAGGCCATAGACGCTGACGATTGGCTCATGGATATCTGTAAACATTTTGAGTGTAGCAACGTCAGGGTTGAGGACTTTGTCAAGTTTGCTTTGTTCCAACTCAAAGACCAAGCTGCTGAGTGGTATCGACAATAGAAAGATTCCAGAGGAGGTCGTGTGATTACCTGGGATTATTTCCGCCGAGACTTCAAAGCTCACCACATTCCTCAGACTGTTGTTGAGAGTAAGCGTGAGGAGTTCTGCAATCCGAAGCAAGGCAGCTTGTCTGTTTACCAATACAACATCCTGTTCTAGAGGCTCGCTCGCTTCGCCAAACAAGACATCCCTAATGAGAAGAGCATGATCTATCAATTCAGAGGTGGCCTCAGAGAAGATCTGCAACTAGCTCTTGTGCTTTTTGAGCCAAAAAAGTATGATGAGTTCTACAACATGGCACTAAAGCAAGAAGCTGCTCAGATCAAGTGCGATGCTTCCAAGAAGAGAGTCAGGGATGCAACTCCTTCTTCTTCTTCAACTCAAGTGGTAGCTAAGCAGCAAACGTACTGGTTGCCTCCTCCTCCGTTCCGTTAGCCATATCAGCAGAAGAGCAAAGGTGGCAATGGATCTTCCCACCCACCCAACCCAGGCTTTCAGAACAAAGCTTCATCTCATGCTCCAAGGTCAAGTGCTCCGTATCACCGTCCTCTCTCAAAGGTTACGTGCAACAAGTGTCAGCAGAAGGGTCACTATGCAAACAAATGTTTCAACCAGAGGCACCTTCCGCCTCCTCCTCCTGTGAGATCTGCTAGCAATGCAGTGGTCAAGCATAATCCCAAGCATGTCAAGGTCAACATGATGAACGCAGCTCAGGCAGAGGACTCTTCAGAAGTGATCATGGGTAACCTTCCTGTTAATGATATTCCTGCAAAAGTTCTTTTTGACTCGGGCGCATCGCATTCTTTCATGTCATTCCCATTTGCATCGGAGCACAACTTTGACACTAAGGCATTACCTAAAGCATTGCAAGTAGTTTCTCCGGCTAAGCGTTTGAGTTCTAGCATGATGGTTCCGGATGTTTCTATCAAGATGGGTGACTACAAATTTTTGGCTTCTCCAATTGTTCTTGGTAACTCGGATATTGATCTAATTCTCGGCATGGACTGGCTTTCTAAGCACAAGGCTCAACTTGATTGTGCTGCCAGGCAGATTCAATTGACACACTTGTCTGAGGATGTGATTGTCTTTGCCGCTCGTGATGATACCATTCGACTGTTATCTCTCAATGAGAAGGGTGAGTTAAATGCCATCTCTCAGATTTCAGTCATTTGTGAATATCAAGATGTCTTTCCATAAGAGCTTCCAGGAATGCCTCCTCACCGGCCAGTTGAATTCGTCATCGATCTTGAGCCTGACACGGAACCTGTTTGCAAACGTCCTTACAAGCTTGGACCAGAAGAGTTGAAGGAGCTGAAGAAGCAACTCGATATACAAGAGCGTATGGGTATGATCAGACTGAGTTCTTCTCCATGGGGTTGTGGTGTTCTTTTTGTCAAGAAGAAGGATGGCACGGACCGACTTTGTGTCGACTACCGCCCATTGAACAAGAAGACCATAAAGAACAAGTACCCACTTCCCAACATCAATGAGCTATTCGAACAACTCAAGGGTGTTCAAGTATTCTCCAAGCTTGACCTCCATATGGGCTATCATCAGATTCACATTCATGAACAAGATATCCCCAAGACAGCATTCAGAACAAGCTATGGTTCTTATGAATACACTATCGTGTCTTTCGGCCTTGTCAATGCTCCTCCAATGTTCTCTCGCATGATGAACTTCATCTTCAACCCTTACACAAATGACTTCGTCTTGGTCTATCTTGATGACATTTTGGTCTTTTCCAAGAACAAGGAGGATCATGCCAATCACTTGAGATTGGTACTCGACAAACTCTGAGAACATCGGTTCTATGCGAAGTTTTCAAAGTGCGAGTTTTGGCTCGATGAGGTTCTCTACCTTGGGCATATCATCTCCACCAAGGGCATAGCTGTTAATCCTGAGAAGGTGTCTGCAATTGTGAATTGGGAACCGCCTCAGAATGTGAAGCAGCTCCGCAGCTTTCTTGGGCTCGCAAGCTATTGTCGAAGATTCGTTGAGAATTTCTCTAAGATCGCGAAGCCTCTTTCCAACCTTCTCCAGAAGCATGTGAAGTATGTCTGGACACCTGAATGTGACGTGGCTTTCAACACCCTCAAAGAAAAGTTAGTCACAGCTCCAGTTCTGACTCCTCCTGATGAATCCAAACCATTCGAGGTTTTCTGTGATGCTGTCACATCCCTAGTTCTGGTATGACCTAGACTAGCTAGTCATTTGTGCATCATGTTTAAATTCCTTTTAATTTTGAAATGAGGATTTGTGAAGCCCTCAGAATCATTTCTGGAAATGACCCAGATAAAAATTTCTCCAAAAAGGTCCAAGAAAATGTTCATGTTGCTCTCTGAAAATTTTGGACAGAGATAAAAATCAAACCAACATTTTCAGGAGCTCATAAGTATTTTATTTTGGGAATTTGGAATTAATGCAGTAATTATTTTCTTTGGATATATATTGTTATATATATATAATATTGTCCAAAAATTATGCTAGTAGTTGAGGAGCTCTGGAATAATACCACTAGCCCCTACAAAAATTGGCATAAGAAAATAAAATGGTTTAGTATTTTTTATTAAACCAAACAAATGTCAGAAAAATAGAAAACAGAAACAAAATAGAAAAAAGGGAGAAACTTACTTGGCGCCTCTGGCCGGCCTGTTTCTGTTCTGGCCCAGCCCACCAGGGGCATAGCCGTCTTCCTCCTCTTGCCAGTAGGCAGAGGGGAAGCGGTGCCCAACACCGTGCGCGCCAGCATGCAACTGCCTGCCTGGCCTTTCCAGGCCTTCTCCTCACGCCAGACGTCGCCGCGCCCCCCCAAGCCTCTCTCGCTCTCTGTCGTGCCATTCCCTCTTCCCCCTCGCTCTTTCTCTCATGGCCGAGCACGCCCGTCGCCACCGCTCGCCGTTGTCACGCTCACCGCCTCCCCCTCGCCCTCTCTTCGTGCCCACGAGCTCCGCGCTGTTTCCCTGCATCGTCTCCCTCAGCCACGCAAGCCGGAGCGCCCCGAGGCGCCTCCATCGCCTTCGTCATCATCTCCGGCCACCGGAGATCGTATTCGCTGCCCCGCCGTCACCAGTGCGTCCCCGAGCTCGCCGTCAAGCCCACCGGGACCGATGTGAGCTCCTGCTCCTTCTCCCTCTCTCCGTTTAGCCGTTCGCGCGCCATAGCCCCGTCCACCACCACGGCCGTAGCTCTTTGCCGCCGTTCATGTCGCCACAGTGGCCACTGTCACCTAGGGCCGCGACCGAGCACACCACCGTGCTCAGTGCAATGCCAAGAGGTCGTCGAGGCACTCCGCAGCCCCTGCCGTGCCCCGTAGCTCGATTCCGCCCGAAGCCGTGCTCCGGCCGCCGCTGTGAGCTCCGCTCCGGCGAGCTCCGGCCACCCCGCGTCCTCCCGTCGCCTCCACTAGATGCGCGCGAGCACCAGCTCCTCGGAGATGGTCTCCGCGGCCCATTTGGTCACCGGAGGACCAAATCTGAGGCCCTTCGCCGCGTCTGGCCTCGCCGGCGTCGAGTCGCCGGCGGGTTTGACCCCGCTGACCGGGGTTTGACCTTCCCCCTTGTGTCACTAACGTGTGGGCCACCCCCTGACATTTTAGTTAGTATTAGTTTAACACTAATTAACCTAGGTTAGTTAGCTAGTTAGTCGCTGACCAGTGGGCCCGGCGCCCACTAATCCTAATTAGACTAAATAAACCCCTCTTGTTAACTAACTGAGTCACTGACGTGTGGACCCCACATGTCAGGTTTGACTTGGTCAACTCCATTGACCTGCTGACGTAAGCATGACGTTATGCTGATGCAATATATCATTTTCTGGTTTTAAATTAAATCAGGAAAATCCAGAAATTGATATAAACTTCAAAAATTCATAGAAATTCAACCGTAGCTCAGATTGAAATAATTTATATATGAAAAATTATCAGAAAAATGCAATCTATTCATCTGTACCATTTTCATGCATGACAAACCAACTTATACATGCTGTATATGAGAAAACACATGAATGGCATTTATAAAGGCTTATTTTGGAGTTGCATTTGAACCTTTGGTTCAAATGGACTTCAACCAAATGAATGCTAGTTGCATTAACTCAAACAACATCACATACTCATGCCATGTTCATGCATCATATTGTTGCATATGATTGTGTTTTGATTGCCGACACCGTTCCTTCTCGATAGGTCCTGCTCCGGAGACCGATCCAGAGTACCTATCAGAGGAGCAGTGCCCCCCTGTTGATCTACCAGGCAAGCAAACCCCTTTGTTCATTCCGATACAATCCTACTCTCTCGCTCCTGCTCTCATTTATTGCATTAGGACAACAACGATTCAACTGCTACTTTATGTTGTGGTAGTTGAACCCATTCCTCTGCATGACCTGTCATTGCCACAGTAAATAGTTAAAACCCACTAGCATGTGTAGGAGTTGATTGAGCCATGTTGTGTTCCTACCATGCCATGCCTGCTATTGCTTAGAGTTATGTTAGGTCTGATTCATCGGGAATGAATTGGAGTGTTACGATATGTTCTGGTGCTGAGAGTTAAGAGTGTGAACACAATTTGGTAAAGGTAGCGGTGAGAGGCCATGTAGGAGTACATGGTGGGTTGTCTCATTGGGACCGTCCTTAAGAACTGAGTTCTGTGTAAGTTTTCCAATGACTAGCTACTACCACACATTGGGCTCCGGGCGCTCCAAGCTCTCTCGACTTATTAACTGCCTTGATCTCTGTCCAGGAGTTGCAAATAGTTTTTGGTGTTTGTAGGTAGTGCTATTTTTCTACCGAGTGGCACCCGGCAGGGTGGACTTGGGACAGACTAGGCACCGTGGCCCGGTGTACCAAGTGGCACCCGGATGGTGGGCTCGGGAACCCTGTACACATCATTTGGGGCCGTGAGCGAAACCCCGGCCGGATCTCCTTGCGGATGGAACCCGAATAGGCGACAAACCTGGACTAGAGTCTTGTGTGGTTAGTCAGGTCGTGGCCGACACCCTCGCCAGGCTTCTGCTTGAAGGTTGCCGAGATACATGACGTGTACATGGTGATAAGTGGTGAGAGCGTGTGTGAAGAAGTACACCCCTGCAGGGTTATCATGATCTATTCGAATAGCCGTGTCCTCGGTTATGGACTTCTTGGATGCTTATGTGGTACATAGACAACTTAAAGAGGATACCCTAAAATGCTCAAGACAAGTGTGAGTGCTATGGATGGCCTTCTCGTAGAGAGACGGGGATGAATCCATAGTAGTGTATTGATGTGGTGATTAGTGGACTCGTGTGCGCTGGCTCATCTCAAAGAAGTTTCTCGTAGTCGTAGAACATGATAGCCACTGAGTCAAAGCTGGCTTGCTGCAACTAAACCCCACATTACCTTCTTGATACAAATGCATGTATGATAGGATCTGATGTGAGTCTTGCTGAGTACCTTTGTACTCACGTTTGCTTTATTTATGTTTTGCAGGTGAGACATCTGTCTCACTAGTAGTACCACTTGGACTTCGACGAGTAGCTTGTTACCTCAGCTATGATCTTGTACCCTTGGGAGGGACTTGTAGATAGTCAGGCTTCTTAGCCTTTTTCTTTTGTAGTTGTCTGTACTCAGACATGTAATGCTTCCGTTGCTTGTATGCTCTAAATGATGGGTCATGAGACCTCTGCTTGTATTATTGCTATGTGGCTCTTCTGGGCCTTTATCTATATGAGTTTGTGTTATGTTGTGATGCCATGTTGTACATCACATACTTGCATGTTATGCGTACGTGTGACGTGTATTGCTATGTGTGGGATCCGACAACCTAGTTGTTTATCCTTGGTAGCCTCTCTTATGGGGAAATGTAGTCTAGTGATTCCACCGAGCCATGGTAGTCCGCTACAGCCCGGTTTACCTGGAGTCCTGCTAGCCCAGCACTACTGCTTCGGAACACTTAGACTGGCCGGCATGTGATTCACTTCGTTCATGTGTCTGTCCCTTCGGGGAAATGTCACGCGGTGACATCCGGAGTCCTGCCTAGCCTACTACAGCCCGGTTCACCGGAGTCATGCTAGCCCAGTGCTATAGCCCGGATTCGCACGCTGCTGACTGACATGCTCGATGTTGATTCATGTATGCCTGTCCCCGTAAGTTAGTGCCACTTTGGGTTCACGGCTAGTCATGTCGGTCCGGGTTCTCTGTCATATGGATGCTAGTGATACTATCATATACGTGAGCCAAAATGCGCAAACGGTCCCGGGCCATGGTAAGGCGACACCCATGGGAATACCGTGCGTGAGGCCGCAAAGTGATATGAGGTGTTACATGCTAGGTCGGTGTGACTTAGAATCGGGGTCCCGACAGATGCTTCCCTGCAAGGTCTCGGTGTTGTATTAATGCAAGAGAAGAAAGTTGTGGCCTATACCTCTCGCCAGTTGAAGCCCAACGAAAAGAACTACCCCACTCATGACCTCGAGTTGGTGGCAGTTGTCCATGCTCTTTTAACATGGAGACATCTCTTGTTGGGAAGAAAAGTGGACATATTCACGGATCATAAGAGTCTCAAGTACATCTTCACTCAGCCCAACCTCAACCTCAGGCAGACTCGTTGGGTCAAAATGATTCAAGAGTATAATTCGAGTATCGAATATACTCCAGGAAAGGCCAATGTCATTGCAGACGCTTTGAGCAGGAAGGCTTACTGCAATAGTTTGATTCTCAAGCCCTTCCAACCGGATCTTTGTGAAGCTTTCCGCAAACTTAATCTCCAAGTTGTTCCTCAAGGATTCCTTGCCAACCTCCAAGTCTCTCCTACTTTGGAAGATCAAATTCGTGAGGCACAACTTCTTGATGCAATGGTGAAGAAGGTGAAGATTGGGATTGCCAAGAGCCAACCCAAGTACAAGTGCTATCGCCTTGATGACAAAGATACTCTATTCTTCGAGGATCGAATTGTTGTTCCAAAAGGTGACCTTCGTAAAGTCATTATGAATGAGGCTCACAATTCTCTACTATCTATTCATCCTAGAAGTACAAAGATGTACCATGACCTCAAGCAGTCGTATTGGCAGAATCGAATGAAGCGCGGGATTGCTCAGTTCGTGAATGAATGTGATGTCTGCAGAAGAGTGAAAGCAGAACACCAATGACCAGCTGGTCTCCTCCAACCTATTGCCATTCCAGAATGGAAGTTTGATCATATTGAGATGGACTTCATGACTGGATTCCCCAAGTCCAAGCGTGGCAATGATGCTATCTTTGTTGTCATCGACAAGATCACTAAAGTGGCTCATTTTCTTCCTATCAAAGAATCTATCACAGCAGCTCAGTTGGCAGAGCTATATACCTCCAGGATTGTCTCTTTGCATGGCATTCCGCAGTTGATATCTTCAGATCGTGGAAGCATCTTTACCTCTAAATTTTGGGATTCTTTTCAGAAGGCCATGGGCACCAACATTCGCTTCAGCACAGCCTTTCATCCTCAAACTAGTGGACAAGTCGAGCGAGTAAATCAAATTCTTGAAGATATGCTCAGGGCTTGTGTCATTTCTTTCGGCATGAAGTGGGAAGATTGTCTTCCATATGCCGAGTTCTCCTACAACAAAAGCTTCCAAGCGAGTACGGGCAAGGCCCCATTCGAGATTCTCTATGGCAGAAAGTGCCGTACTCTTCTTAACTGGTCAGAGACTGGTGAATGCCAACTTCTTGGCAATGACTTGATCACAGAGGCTGAAGAAAATGTGCAAAGTCATTCGTGAAAATCTCAAAGCCGCGCAATCGCGCCAGAAGAGTTACTATGATAGCAAGCATCGTGACTTGGCTTTCGAGATCGGAGACCATGTCTACCTCCGTGTCTCTCCAATGAAAGGTACTCGTCGCTTCGGTATCAAAGGGAAGCTTGCCCCTAGATACGTGGGTCCTTTCAAGATCATTGGCAAAAGAGGCGATCTCGCCTATTAACTTGAGCTTCCATCCAACTTTGCAAACGTGCACGACATGTTTCACGTGTCACAGCTTCGCAAGTGTTTCAAGATTCCTAACTGCACCATCAACTTCGAAGAGATTGATCTCCAAGAAGACTTGCCTTATCATGAGCATCCCGTTGTTACCCTTGAAGAAACTGAGTGCAAGACTCGCAACAAGTCTATCAAATTTCTGAAAGTGAAGTGGTCACATCATTCTAACCGAGAAGCCACCTGGGAACGCGAGGACCACCTCCGTTCCGAATATCCAGAGTTTTTCCAGTCCTAGATCTCGGGACGAGATCCTTTCGTAGTGGTGGAGTGTTGTAACGCCCCGGATGTAACTTGCCATATTTGTATTCCAACTCTTGCCATTTTCGGCTCTAAGTTATGATATTCCCTCGTGGATGGGTTTTGTCTTCGTTTTGCATTTTGTCCATGTCATGCATTTCATATCACGCCATCATGTGCATCGCATTTGCATACGTGTTCATCTCATGCATCCGAGCATTTTCCCCGTTGTCCGTTTTGCGATCCGACACTCCTATGTCCTCATGCGTCCCCTTTTGCCTCTTTTCATGTGCGAGTGTTAAATGTTCTTGGATTGGACCGAGATTTGCCATGCGGCCTTGGTACACCACCGGTAGACCGCCTGTCAAGTTTTGTACCATTTGGAGTCCGTTTGATACTCCAACGGTTAACCGAGGAACCGTAAAGGCCTCGTGTGTGTTGCAGCCCAACACCCCTCCAAATTGGCCCAAAACCCATCCAAACCCCCTCCATCCTCTCGGCCGTTCGATCACGATCGCGTGGCCGAAAACCACTCCTCATTTGGACTCTCCTAGCTACCTCTACCTATAAAAGCATCTTCCCCTCCGAAATCCCGGATGAAACCCTAGGAGATAGCCCCCCCCCCCCCGCCGGACGCGTCCGCCTCCGTTGCCCGCGCCAATCGGCGAGCCGTGGCTCCGCGCCCACATCGCCGCGCTTCCCCGCCGCCAGGCCCGCCCCGGGACGCACCCGGGGCGCGCCCCGTGCATCAGCCGCCGACGCCCGCATCGTCAGCGCTCGCCCCGCCGCCTGTAGCTCCGCCGCCGCCGTCCGGGAAGCTCCTCTGCGGCCGCCTCCACTTCAGCTCCGGTGAGCCGCGCCACCATGCGGTGCCGGCACGCCGCACCACGCCGACTCCGCAGCGCCCCGCCGTGCCGCAGCCTCCTCCGGCGAGCCCTCCTTGTCCGAGCTCGCTCCGGCCACCACCTTCCTCTACTCCGGCGACTCCTCCCGCCACACTCTGACGTGCCTCGACTTCCGTGTGCCCAGATCTAGATCGGATCCGAAACCCTAGGGTTGACCCGTTTTCCTCTAAGTCCTTTTCTGTTATTTTTAGCCATGTTCATCGCATCATAACTCTGCCATCGTAGCTCCGTTTCATGCGTGTGGCATATCAAAATGTTCGTTAGGATGTCCTCTTCATTTTGTTCCATTGCACCATGCTTGTTTGAGTCCATCTTGATGCATAAAATGCTGTTGCAAGAGTGCTATAAAATGTGTTCCTGATTCTTATCAGATTATGAGCATTTGTCATTTTTGCCATGATTAATGTGTGCTGCATATGAGCATGAGCTCTACATGTGTTTTGGGCTATGCCATGCCATCTTTATAGGGGTGTATGCCATGCATTTTTGTGATAAATGTGGTGACTAGCACAAGCATACAAAGTAGCTTTCGTGATGTTGCTGATTTCAGGGACTTAGAATTCTACTAAGTCATTTCCCCGATGTTATTTTTATGCCATGTATTCATGTTGCTACAGAGAGATCCATGCCTCTTTTGAGTATGTTAAGTAAGGATGATTTGGGCATATGGTTATGCTCTATCCATCCATGTCTTTGTTTGCAATTATGGAGTAACCTAGAATGACTCAATCTTGCTCTACTTTTGCTATAAGATGTTCCTGGCAGACTGTTTACGTGTTAATCAATTTTGCCAAGGTTGTTGTAGTCGATCCATGCATGCTATGAGATGGTTCTTGCCATGTTTAGCTTCCTGATCATGTCTTCTTGCTGGGTGTATGCTTAGTTTGTCATGCAATGCCTTGTGGTGAGTGCATCGAGCTCGCAAACATGCCTACGTAACTCTGTTTTTGCCATGTCCAGTTTTCTGCTAATTCTGAATCTGTTAATGATACTTGCTATGTTTACATGGGTGCCATCATGTTTTCTGTGCCCTTTTGGCTTATGGTTAGTAAGGGACTTTTGTTATATGCTTTAAGTAGATTCATGCCATGCCTTGTGTTTCTATGCTAAGTTCCTCTAACATGTTGATATCTTGCTCTAAACATTGCTTCCCGATTTTAAATCCTGACATGTTATTTTCACTAAGTCTGTGAAGCTGGTATCTTTTGCACTTTTGCCATGCTTGTTTGAACCTGCTATTATGTGATTTAGCCATATCGCAGTGTTCATCTTTTGTCAAGCATCTTGAGTAGATCACTGCCATGTGCTTTGTTGCTATGTTAAAGTGCAGTAGCTTAGTTTTTTGTTGCATTCTAGATGGCATCGTGCTGTTAATCGCAGAATTGTGCCATTATTGTTTTGCTTGCCATTTGCAAACCGTGCATCCGATTCCGGTAATCTTTATATCGATTTCGACCGAAATCAACTCATCTTTCCAGCAATGCTCTTGGTTTTCCAAGTTGAGGCCTGGTTCAATCTTTCCCTTTCGAAGCACGCATACGCATTGCATATTACATCCCGCATATCATGCCATGTTTTGCATCATGTTGCTTGTGCATTGCACCGTGGTTGATTGTGTTTCCCTTGCTTGTGTTCTTGCCTTGGATAGAGCCGGGAGACAAGTTCGTGATCGAGGAACCCGTTGAGTACGCTTACGAGGATCAAGCTTACGTCAACTCGGAGAACTTTGCAGGCAAGGTGACCATACCCTCGAAATCACTTCTATCTTTGCTTGCTAGTTTATTGCTCTATTGCTATGCCTATGCTGCGATACCTACCACTTGCTTTATCATGCCCCCCATATTTCCATGTCAAGCCTCTAACCCACCTTGTCCTAGCAAACCATTGTTTGGCTATGTTACCGCTTTGCTCAGCCCCTCTTATAGCGTTGCTAGTTGCAGGTGAAGATTGGAGTTTGTTACTTGTTGGAACATGTTTATTGTTGGGATATCACTATTATATCTTGGTTACTTTAATGTACCTATATACTTGGTAAAGGGTGGAAGGCTCGACCTTATGCCTGTTGTTTTGTTCCACTCTTGTCGCCTTAGTTTCCGTCATACCGGTGTTATGTTCCTTGATTTTGCGTTCCTTACGCGGTTGGGTTATAATGGGAACCCCTTGATAGTTCGCCTTGAATAAAACTCCTCCAGCAAGGCCCAACCTTGGTTTAACATTTGCCACCTAAGCCTTTTTCCCTTGGGTTCCGCGGACCCAAGGGTCATCTTTATTTTAAACCCCCCCGGGCCAGTGCTCCTCTGAGTGTTGGTCCGAACCGAGCTGCTTGCGGGGCCACCTCGGGGAAACTTGAGGTTTGGTTTTACTCGTAGCTAGTCTTATCCGGTGTTGCCCTGAGAACGAGATACGTGCGACTCCTATTGGGATTTGTCGGCGCATCGGGTGGGTTTGCTGGTCTTGTTTTACCATTGTCGAGATGTCTTGTAACCGGGATTCCGAGTATGATTGGGTCATCCTGGGAGAAGGAATATCCTTCATTGACCATGAGAGCTTGTGATGGGCTAAGTTGGGACACCCCTGCAGGGTTTTGAACTTTCGAAAGCCGTGCCCATGGTTGTAGGCAGATGGGAATTTGTTAATATCCGGTTGTAGAAAACCTGACACTTAAACTTAATTAAAATGAATCAACAGCGTGTGTATCCGTGATGGTCTCTTTTCAGCAGTGTCCGGGAAGAGAACACAATCTCGTGTTATGCTTGAACGTAGGTAGTTCTAGGATCACTTCTTGATCTTATAGCTTCTCGACCGTGCTTTGCTTCTCTTCTCGCTCTCATTTGCGTAAGTTAGCCACCATATATGCTAGTGCTTGCTGCAGCTCCACCTCACTACCCTTTTTCCTACCCATAAGCTTAAATAGTCGTGATCGCGAGGGTGTGAGATTGCTGAGTCCTCGTGACTCACAGATTACTTCCAAAACCAGATGCAGGTGCCGATGACCCCATTCCAGGGGATGCGACCAAACTCAAGTGGGAGTTCGACGAGGATTCAGGATGTTACTATGTTTCCTTTCCAGACGATCAGTAGTGGAGCCCAGTTAGGGCGATCGGGGATCTTATGCATTTGGGGTTGTCTTTGTTTTGGTTCCGTAGTCGGACCTTGATTGTATTCTGGATGATGTAATGCTATATTTATGTATTGTGTGAACTGGCGATTGTAAGCCAACTCGGTATCTCTTTCTTATTCAGTACATGGGATGTGTAAAGATTACCCCTCTTGCGACATGCCTACAATGCGGTTATGCCTCTAAGTCGTGCTCCAACATGTGGGAGATATAGTCGCATCGTGGGTGTTACACATACCAAAGAAGGAGTATCAAATCCAGAGCTCCTGTGTGGCCACCACCTCAAGTACCACACTGCAACCGCCTTTGTACATCCCCTGCCAAGCAAATGGGCAATTCTTCCATTTCCAATGCATGCAGTCAATGCTTCCGAGCATCCCAGGAAATCTTCTTACTGCATTCTGTGCTAGGATCCGAGCAGTGTCTTCCGCATTGGGTGTTCGCAAGTATTGCGGTCCAAACACTGCCATCACTGCCCGATAGAACTTGTAGAAACACTCAATGGTGGTGGACTTGGCCATGCGCCCATAGTCGTCGAGTGAATCACCGGGAGCTTTGTATGCAAGTATCCTCATCGCTGTCGTGCACTTCTGTATCGAGGTGAATCCAAGTTTGCCGGTGCAATCCTTCTTGCACTTGAAGTAGCTGTTGAACTCCCGGATGGAATTCACAATCCTGAGGAAAAGCTTTCGGCTTATCCGATAACGTCGCCGAAATGTTTTGTCGCCATGCAGTGGAGCATCGGCGAAGTAGTCAGAGTAGAGCATGCAGTAGCCTTCGAGAGGATGCCGGTTCTTTGCTTTCAGCGCCCTGGCACCGAGCCACCTCGCTGCGGCTTTTCATTGCTTGCCAGCATGCCAGCGAGGGCGGCGAGGACCATGAGATGTTCCTCTTCCTGGATGTTGGCCTCGGCTTCCTCCTCCAACAGCGCGGCGAGCGCTTCCTCGTCATCCGAGTCCATTGCTGAGGTAGGGAAATCGCTGAACACCTTGCGGGCGTGGTGGACATGTACCCGCCGAAACTGCCCCTCCACGGCCGGAAACGGGAGAAAAAATCGCCCAGCTGCTGGTGGAAGGACTGCCTCGGCAAAACCTCTGCCCTTTTTCCGACAGGGATGGGCTATCTAGCGGTGGCGGGGCGGTGGGCGGCACCAGGATATAGCCGGTTGGTGGCTGAGCGCACGGGGGGTGGGAGGCGAATCAAGAAGAAAGACTTGACTTTTCGCCTGATGGTGCGGGCCGGACGTGCTTTTCCCTTGCGCCGGAGCCCCCGAGCGCCCCCCTAGTGCGCCGGGTTCGGCCTGCCATCGTCGGGCCCAAAAACGGGCCGAACCGGCGGATTTTGGCGTCTTGGGGCGTGACTGGGGCATCTGTTTGACACCGACGCCGAAAAAGTCGCCCGAGGGGCCTGTTGGGGACGCGGCTGGAGATACTCTTACCCTCGGTCTTGTCGAGACCAAAGCTGCTGGTTGTCAGGATTGTGATTTGCGTTCTTATAAATATCTTTGGATTATATAAAAAAGTTAAAGTAATGCCAGTTGAGATGTGTGCTCTACACCATGATATTGGATCCTACTTCGGATAAGATTGGTTATGAGATGTACTTATATGTATTTATACCCTTTTTGAAGGAAATGGTATTGGCCTGCTGACTAAGACGTAGAAGAATTGCCGTGTTTTGAGAATGGAAATCATGAACTGGTTGAGCTCTCACTTTGTCTCCTACATTAGCACCCTCTTCCAAGTTATATGTAGCCAAGTGCTAGGCTTAGTTAGGTTTAGTTAGGTATAACTTTTTAGAATCATACTCCTGGTCATGTTTTTTTTGTGGAGACACTCTTGTGATCGTCAAACACAAATATGAGGCCAAAATCACTATTCTAACCTTGTCCTTGTCAGGACACTTGCTCACAAAATGAATGCCGCACGAAATTATTTCATGACTTGACCCTTTTAGAAACGCCACAGCCTGTGGCGTTGCTGATCCACACCGAAACGCCAAGCTAGTCAGCTTTGCCATGGCCCATGATCAGGGTGAGCTGGTGTTGCTTGCTGACGTGGCACTGATCCACACCGAAGCGCCGAGCTAGTCAGTGTTGCCCTGGCCCATGGTCAGGCCGAGCTGGCGCTATCACTGACATGGCAGGCTTGAAACACAAGGCCATGGCGTTTCTACTCTGGTAACGCCATGCCCTATGGCGTTGTTGGCCTGGATTAAGTAATGTGCGCGAGGCTGTGGGTGGAACCCAGTCGCGGCCCTAGTTGGGCTCTTCTTCCCCAGCCGCGGCCGCCAAAGATGAACTGGCACTCGTCCCTCTCTCGTTCTTCACCTAATCCCTCCCAAATCCTCTACTTTGGCCATCAAAAGGAGTAGATCAGGCCGTCCCTAAGTTTCCTGAGGTATTCTCCTCCCGTTCCTCCAATTTTTTGAGTCAAAGATTGGCTATTGTAGATACATTTTTGAAACATGGCAGAACCCTAAGATGAGTTTTTGTGATTTATTTGAAGAATAGTTGGGTTGGATTATGTTTATAAATAAGATATACTACTTGTGTTGAAGTATTTGTTAGGGTACTTGTGTAGTATTGGATTTAGAGATAGAAAAAATGTATTATGTTTAATCTTAAGATTTGGTTCCTAATTTGTTTGAATAAATTGTTTGGGATAAATTTGATTGAAAAGAGTTAGTGTTGGTAATGTGGTTGGCGATTTGTAGTATTTGCTTTAGAGATTAAAATGTGTATGTATCTGCGATTGTGTATGTAATTTGGTTAGAATTTTAGGCATTTGTATTAACATGCCCTAACTTACTATGTAGGATGTATCAGCTGGATGAATATCCTGGCCTTGATGATTTCTACAAGGAGAAGCACCGTGTCGCACTAGTGGAAAGAGGGGGGGGGTAATTATCTATCTTTATTCGTGTATTCATATTGTCACAAGTTGAGAGAAGTAACAAGTTGTGCATTTGTTTTTTTAGGTTCCTCCAATACTTCGGTTGAGGGACCACAATCCGCGTGAATCCCTACGAGCCTTATTTCATAAGAATGAATCTTCTTTAGTTTGTGCTCAACTTTAAAGGCACGCCGCCATGGATGAACTCCACGGTCATTACCTCCCTTATGGACCGTTGGAGGCTAGAGACGCACTATTTTCACCTGCCTTCCGGTCGAGGGTATTGCTCTTACCGGGAAGGTGAGGTCTGAAGGGTGGCGACAACGGGTTGCAGGATTGGTTGGTGTTGAACTTGAACCTTGGACTCATGAAACCAAGAAGGATCCTAGGCCATCCGGTGTGTTGTTCTCGTGGTCAGCCGATCATTTTTACAAGTGCCTAGAGGATGCCAGTCCAGCGGTTGTGGATAACAACACGTCATGGCTTACTTGTGGAATCTCTTGACCCAAGTGGTGTTTTCGGATGCCACTGGGGACACCGCCTCCTTGTTGTTCTTGGACTCTCTTCGTAACTAGGATGTTAAGTGGAGTTGGGGGTCGGCGGCACTAGCCTTATTGTACCGCCAGGCAATGCTTACTATGTTCCATTTTCATTATATGAATTTGATGCTTGCGTGTGATCATTTAACATGTGTACAAATGTGCAGTTGGACAGAGCATGTCAGAGGAGTAAGTCAAAATCTTTTCTTGGCGGTTTTGTGTGGGCCTTACAAGTTTGGATGTGGGAGCATCTCCGTGTTGGCCATTCAGTCACCATTGCTCTATACGAACCTTGGGAGTGGCCTTTCAATGGGGATGAGGAGCGGTACCCCACAATCGCGTACACATGGTCTACCGTCTAAGTGTCGAGTGGCAGCCGCTATGTTGGCTCATTGCATTGTCTTCCACTTCAACTCTTTTCTCAACGATAGGTAACAATCAGGCTCACATCATCTACTAGGGTTTGGGTCGTGGAAGTGTCACGACAGATGTCCTCATGGAAGGACTTAGTTGTGGAGCCATTGTGACGAGGTTAGCTTAAAGGGGTTAAACGGGACAAAGGACACGGAGAGTTTATACTGGTTCGGCCCCTTGCAGTGAAGGTAAAGGCCTACTCCAGTTTGTGGTGATATTGCTAGGGTTTCGATTACCAGGGAGCAAACACGCTTTGCCTGGCTTTCGATTTGATGTTTCTTGCCCTAAACCGCTGCCGGGTCGTCCCCTTATATACATGGGTCGACGCCCTGCGGCCCACAGAGTCTCGGCCGGCTCATACAACGTGTCCAGCTCGGTGACGTATCTTACATGCCTTACATTATAAGTCTACACGTCCATGGCGGTTTACACTTACGGGCCTGAAGCCGCCTCTGGACTTGGGCCTCTTACAAGCCTATCTATGAACCGCCATCTTAGTATACCCTTGGGCTTCATTATAGATGAATCATCATAATAGTTGACCCGGCCCCTCCTGGGCGGGTCATACCTGATAGTCATATCCCCAACATTAGGCCCCAAGTTGATTTGAACCCGTTCATGTCAATCTTCGATACTTAGACAAATCCTTCTTCATCTGCTGATCGTAACCCGCCATGACGTCATCTTCAGAAATTTTAGCAACCCGCCATGACGTCATCTGCCATTAACTTTACACATGACATAACGTATCTTTAACGTATCTTTATCTTTAATGACCTTCCGAAAATCGAGGCGTTCAATCGGTTGGATAATCGTCATTTGGCCTCGTCGTTTTTTGCGCCCGCCTATCTACTCTTTCCCTTATAAATAGGGTCAAACCGCCCTGAGGGAGTCCTGGATTAGGGGGTGTTCGGGTAGCCGGACTATACCTTCAGCTGGACTCCAGGACTATGAGGATACAAGATTGAAGACTTTGTCCCGTGTCCGGATGGGTCTTTCCTTGGCGTGGAAGGCAAGCTTGGTGATGCGGATATTCAAGATCTCCTACCATTGTAACCGACTCTGTGTAACCCTAACCCTATCCGGTGTCTATATAAACCGGAGGGTTGTAGTCCGTAGGACATCAACTCCATATACAACAATCATACCATAGGCTAGCTTCTAGGGTTTAGCCTCCTTGATCTCGTGGTAGATCTACTCTTGTACTACCCATATCATCAATATTAATCAAGCAGGAGTAGGGTATTACCTCCATCGAGAGGGCCCGAACCTGGGTAAAAACATCGTGTCCCTTGTCTCCTGTTACCATCCGGCCTTGACGCACAGTTCGGGACCCCCTACCCGAGATCCGCCGGTTTTGACACCGACATGCCCCTTACTCATTCTCCTCTCTTCTCCTTCATGTCTTCTTCTTCCTCCTCGCGACGCACTAGTGTGCCCGAGCTCTGCCGCCTTCGACCTCTGTCTCCTGCATCGACTCCGGCCGCTGCATCACCCTGAATCAGACCAGAACACTACGGCACTCCTCCGCTGTCTTATCAGCATCAGTAAGTCTCCTTTTTCCGCGTAACATATCTATTCTTAGGGTTTCAGTATTCATTAGTGTTCATCATCGTTTCTTCCCTTTCTCCTTTCTAGATTGCATAGTTTTGATCTGAAAATAACATAGGTCCTGTGCGGTAGCAGTTTTAGCACCCATTTTTGATATTAGAACACATCCTTATCGCGACAGATCTCATCTGGGGCACCTCCACTTTTATGCTGCCGCCTCTGTAGGTTTAGAATTTATTTCCTTTTTCTGAATAGTTGCTGATCCGAATTTATAGCTTTAACTTGTGGAACTTGTTTGCCCCAACACTTAGCAAATTTTGCTGTTATCAAAATCTTGAATACCAGTATGCGTCATGGCGGCTTACATATCTGGTTTACAATTAATCATATATCATTAGTCCTCAATTAAGCCTCCATTCTGAACGTATACTGCAGCTGTTTACTTGTGATTTCACTAACTAATTTGAACCGGCAAAATACTTCCTCCCTTTAGGTTTTCCTTCTTTCACCATGCCACCAAAGACAGTCTATACATGCAATTGGGTCCCCTCCATTTTCACTGAGGGCACGTTCAAAGACTTTGTCAAAGTCGGGTACTTGCCCGCAAAGAGTGTTATGCATTACTGCACCCCTGAACCGGGCCAGGAAAGACCTCAGCCAAAGGATGGCGAAGTCACTGTATTCACGGATCACATGAACCGGGGCTTCTCACCGCCCGGCTCTAAATTTTTCTGGGATGTTCTGCACTTCTTCCAGCTCCATCCACAAGACATCGGACCCAATTCCGTGTCAAATATTTGTAACTTTCAAGTGTTCTGCGAAGTATATCTTCAAGAGGAGCCCAACATCGACCTCTTTAGAGAGTATTTCTATTTGAACCGCCAAAATGAGTTCACCAACGGACCCAGTTTGGAACTTGGTGGAATATCAATTCAACGCAGAAGAGACGCCATTTTCCCTTATGCACTCCTACCGAGTCACCCAAAGGATTGGAATCAAACATGGTTTTACTGCAAAGATACCTCTCTGGCTGACGAGAATCCGCTGCCGGGTTACCGTGTCGAGCGCCTGGACTCAAAGTGCAATCTTCCTGAGAAGCTTACCACCGCAGAACGGGCAAAAATTGCTCCTACCATTGCAAAGGTTACAACTCTGCTAGGAAACGGCTTAACTGGTCTTGACCTGGTTAGGTGCTAGGTTTCTTGGCGGATCATCCCTCGGAGTCGCCGATCCGGCTTAATGTGCACTTACACTAGTGATGTAAAGGATCCATTGCGCCACAGCTCTACACCATTACCTGATGAGGCAGTAAATGAAATGGTTAAATCCCTTCTGAATGAAGATCCAGAAGATTGCCTAAAAACGGGTCTGGCCCCTTTCTGCAAGCTTAACCTGCCATCAGATGTGACTCTCTGAACTTATTTACCTTTACCTCATTATTCAAGCATTTTACTCAACCTTTGATAACTTGTACAGTCTAAGTCTGATTTTTGGAAAAAGGCATATGAGCATGAAGCTGCCAAGAAAGCCGCCAGGAAAAACGTCAAGAAGACCAGTAAGAAGAAGAAGAAACCAAGTGCCTCTGATCTGCTTAAGATGGATGACACCTCTGAGTCGGAGGTAGCCCTTGACTCTCTCGGCTTTATTTTCAACCATCTCATTGACACTGACTATTATCAGGATGACACGGGAGCCAGCCAAGCAGTTGAAGAAGAGGTAACTGATAACCCACAAGTATAGGGGATCACAATAGTTTTCGAGGGTAGAGTATTCAACCCAAATTTATTGATTCGACACAAGGGGAGCCAAAGAATATTCTCAAGTATTAGCAGCTGAGTTGTCAATTCAACCACACCTGGAAACTTAATATCTGCAGCAAAGTGTTTAGTAGGAAAGTAATATGATAGTAGTGATAACGGTAACAAAAGATAACCGTAGTAAAAGTAATGTTTTTGGTATTTTGTAGTGATGATAGCAATAGCAACGGAAAAGTAAATAAGCAAAGAACAATATATGGAAAGCTCGTAGGCAATGGATCGGTGATAGAGAATTATGCCGGATGCAGTTCATCATGTAACAGTCATAACCTAGAGTGACATAGAACTAGCTCCAGTTCATTGATATAATGTAGGCATGTATTCCGAATATAGTCATACGTGCTTATGGAAAAGAACTTACATGGCATCGTTTGTCCTACCCTCCCGTGGCAGCGGGGTCCTTACGAAAACTAAGGGATATTAAGTCCTCCTTTTAATAGAGAATTGGAACAAAGCATTAACACATAGTGAATACATGAACTCCTCAAACTACGGTCATCACCGGTAAGTATCCTGATTATTGTCACTACGGGGTTAACGGATCATAACACATAATAGGTGACTATAGACTTGCATGTAGGATCAAGAACACTCATATATTGATGAAAGCATAATAGGTTCAGATATGAAATCATGGCACTCGGGCCCTAGTGACAAGCATTAAGCATAGCAAAGTCATAGCAAGATCAATCTCAGAACATAGTGGACACTAGGGATCAAACCCTAACAAAACTAACTCGATTACATGATAGATCCCATCCAACCCATCACCGTCCAGCAAGCCTATGATGGAATTACTCACGCACGGCGGTGAGCATCATGAAATTGGTGATGGAGGATGGTTGATGATGACGATGGCGATGGATTCCCCTCTCCGAAGCCCCGAACGGACTCCAGATCAGCCCTCCCGAGAGGTTTTAGGGCTTGGTGGCGTCTCCGTATCGTAAAACGCGATGATATCTTCTCTTTGATTTTTCTCTCCCCGAAACTCAATATATGGAGTTGGAGTTGGAGTCGGAGAGGCAACAGGGGGCCCACGAGGTAGGGGGGCAGGCGCGCCCCCCACCCTCGTGGAGAGGTGGTGGGCCCCCTGGCCTTCATGTTTTGCAGGTATTTTTCTTATTTTCTGAAAAGTGGCTCCGTGAAGTTTCAGGTCATTCCGAGAACGTTTGTTTCTGCACATAAATAACACCATGATAATTCTGCTGAAAACAACGCCATTCCGGGTTAGTTCCATTCAAATCATGCAAGTTAGAGTCCAAAACAAGGGCAAAAGTGTTTGGAAAAGTAGATACGACGGAGACGTATCAACTCCCCCAAGCTTAAACCTTTGCTTGTCCTCAAGCAATTCAGTTGATAAATTGAAAGTGATAAAGAAAAACTTTTACAAACTCTGTTTGCTCTTGTTGCTGTAAATATGTAAAGCCATCATTCAAGTTTTCAGCGAAGATTATAACTATCCACATTCACAATAACGCTTAGGTCTCAAGTTTACTCATATCAATGGCATAATCAACTAGCGAGCAATAATAATAAATCTCGGATGACAACACTTTCTCAAAACAATCATAATATGATATAACGAGATGGTATCTCGCTAGCAGTTTCCGAGACCACAAAACATAAATGTAGAGCACCTTTAAAGACCAAGGACTAACTAGACATTGTAATTCATGGTAAAAGAGATCCAATCAAGTCATACTCAATGTAAACCAACAGTAATGAATGCCAATGACAGCGGTGCTCTCCAACTGGTGCTTTTTAATTATAGGGTGATGACTCAGCATAAAATAAATAAATAGGCCCTTCGCAGAGGGAAGCAGGGATTTGTAGAGGTGCCAGAGCTCGGTTTTTGAAACAGAGGTGAATAATATTTTGAGCGGTATACTTTCATTGTCAACATAACAACCAAGAGATGGCGATATCTTCCATGCTACACACATTATAGGCGGTTCCCAAACAGAATGGTAAAGTTTATACTCCCACTTCCACCAACAAGCATCAATCCATGGCTTGCTCGAAACAACGAGTGCCTCCAACTAACAAGAGTCCCAGGGGGGGTTTTGTTTGCAATTATTTTGATTTAGTTTGCATAAAGCATGGGACTGGGCATCCCGGTGACCAGCCATTTATCTCGTGAGTGAGGAGCGGAGTCCACTCCTCTTGAGAATAACCCGCCTAACATGGAAGATACAGGCAGACCTAGTTGATACATGAGTTATTCGAGCATACAAAACATGATATTTATTTGAAGGTTTAGAGTTTGGCACATACAAATTACTTGGAACGGCAGGTAGATACCGTATATAGGTAGGTATAGTGGACTCATGTGGAATAACCTTGGGGTTTAAGGAGTTTGGATGCACAAGCAGTATTCCCGCTTAGTACAGGTGAAGGCTAGCAAAAGACTGGGAAGCGACCAGCTAGAGAGCGACAACAGTCATGAACATGCATTAAAATTAATCAACACCGAATGCAAGCATGAGTAGGATATAATCCATCATGAACATAAATATCGTGAAGGCTATGTTGATTTTGTTTCAACTACATGCGTGAACATGTGCCAAGTCAAGTCACTTAAATCATTCAGAGGAGGATACCACCCTATCATACCACACCATAACCATTTTAATAGCATGTTGGCACGCAAGGTAAACCATTATAACTCATAACTAATCAAGCATGGGATAAGAAACTATGATCTCTAGTTGTCATTGCAAACATGTTTATTCATAATAGGCTGAATGAGGAACGATGAACTAATCATATTTACAAAAACAAAAGAGGTCGAGTTCATACCAGCTTTTCTCATCTCAGCCAGTCCATCATATATCATCATAATTGCCTTTCACTTGCACGATCGAATGATGTGAATAATAATAATAGTGCACGTGCATTGGACTAAGCTGGAATCTGCAAGAATTCAATAAACATGAGAAGACAAGGCAATATGGGCTTTTTTGTCAGATAAACAATAATGCATATAAGAGCCACTTCAACAATTTAATTATGGTCTTCTCCTATCGACCCCCAAAGAAAAGAAAAGAAATAAAACTATTTACACGGGAAAGCTCCCAACAAGCAAAAGAAGAACAAGAAATCTTTTTGGGTTATCTTTTTAATTACTACTACAAGCATGGAAGGTAAACTAATTAAAAGCTACAACTATTTTTTTGGTTTTTCTTAAGGTTTATTAAACACACAAGAAGAAAGCATAAAAAGGAAAATAAACTAGCATGGATGATACAATGAAAAAGTATGAGCACCGACATCTAGCAATGAGTGTGTAAACATAAATGTAATGTCGGTGGGAAATACGTACTCCCCCAAGCTTAGGCTTTTGGCCTAAGTTGGTCTATGGCCATGGCTGGCCTGGCGGATATCCATAATAGTAGTTGGGGTCGTACTGAGAAGAAGAAGAGGAAGACTCCGATTGCCACTGACTGACAATCATCTCCGGATCCCACTGGTAATTAGACTGTCGTGAAGGATCAACTTGTGGTTCCGGCTCTGGCTCCTCAGCTGGTGCAGGGTTCCGGTAGGTGTGAATAGCCTTCAACGGAACAAGGTACATGCCTAGAGATAAATCAAACAAAGAAGGAGCAGGCAGGGTAATAGTCTCAGGATGGTGTTTATTAAAGAACAATTGATATTTAAGCTCTCCTTCCCTATTCTTAACAATAAAATCATGTGCCACCATACTTTTATAATCTATATAAACACGAGGCAACACTTTTTCTTCCTTCTCATAATGCCTAACATGCATGTTAAAATGTGCAGCTAGGCGTGAAGCATAGATGCCTCCAAAGATGGGGCCCTTTGTATGGTTCAGACTTAACCGTTTGGCAATAATGCTGCCCATACTAACAGAGTTATCACCATATAAACTGTGGAGCAAAATAATAATATCAGGGATACTATTTCCATAGTTTCCACGACCAATTAAGCAATGACTAGCAAATAATGCAAAATAACGTAAAACAGGAAAATGTATGCTAGTGATTCGTGCATCGGAAACCTTCCTTGTTCCCCCTACAGTGATAGTATCAATAAACCCCTCCACATCATTGTGATGTGGTTCTTCTGTCTTGCCCTCAAAAGGAACTAAACAAACCCGACAAAAATCATAAAGTGACATCTCCTTATGCTCATCATATAAATAAAACTCCACCATAGGTGGTGAGCTCCTAGATTGGTAATGAAAGTTTTGCACAAAGATATTTGTGAGTAAGAGATACTAATTGCATTGGTCGTGGAGGAAAGCGGTAAGGCCTGCATTCTTAGCCAATTCATGAAAATCTTCATAAATCCCGGCTGCTCTCAAGAAATCCTCGGAAGGCCATTCACATGCCCGAACCTCCGTGGTGCGAGGCAGATTATACTTAGGCTGCGATGCCTTTTCCTTTGAGCTTTGGCTCGATGAGCCCCTCAAAAGTCTCCTCATCATTTTCTAAAAAATTCTGAAATTTTTAGTAACTTCAAAATAAAAGTAAACCAAACTCAATAATATTGATAGCAACTACTCCTACAAGTGCCTAGGGCCTATATCATGCATCAAAACTACTCTTGACCATATAAATTTGACATGCAAGCTCAAGAACAGGGTCACCTAAGCAGCAAAAATTTGCAATGAATAAAGCACTAGAACAAAAACTAATTGGACCAATGGAGGAGTCACATACCAAGGAACAATCTCCCCAAGCAGTTTTGTGAGAGGTGCTTTGAGCAAGGAGATCGAAAATGGCAGCAAAGTGAGCTAGAACTCGTGCTTGAGCTAGATATTCATGTTTGTGGGAGGAAGATGAAGTGTGTGGGCGCATGAATAAGTGGAGGAGGGCCACCGTGGGCCCATGAGGAAGGGGGCGCGCCTAGGGGGGTAGGGCGCGCCCTCCACTCTCGTGGGCAGGTGGTTGACCCCCCTGCTGTGTTCTTAGTGCCAAATATTCTCAAATATTCTAGAAAAAAACATATTTAAATTTCAGGGCATTTGGAGAACTTTTATTTTCGAGGTATTTTTATATTGCACGGATAATCAGATAACAGACAGAAAAATATTTGTTTTTATTTTATTTAATATAAATAACAGAAATTAAAAGTGGGGTACAGAAGGTTGTGCCTTCTAGTTTCATCCATCTCATGATCATCAAAAGGAACCCACTAACAAGGTTGATCAAGTCTTGTTAACGAACTCATTCCGAATAACATGGAACCGGAGAAATTTCGAATAACACTATGTTACCTCAACGGGGATATGCACATCCCCAATAATAAGAATATCATATTTCTTCTTGACAGTAGGAAGAGGAAATACAAAACCTCCAAATATAATCGATGGAATTTTTCCAATAGAGTTGATACTATGAACTTGAGGTTGTTTCCTCGGAAAGTGTACCATATGCTCATTACCATTAACATGAAAAGTGACATTGCCTTTAGTGCAATCAATAACAGCCCCTGCAGTATTCAAAAAGGGTCTTCCAAGAATAATAGACATACTATCGTCCTTGGGAATATCAAGAATAACAAAGTTCGTTAAAATAGTAACGTTTGCAACTACAACAGGCACATCCTCACAAATACCGATAGGCATAGCAGTTGATTTATCAGCCATTTGCAAAGATATTTCAGTAGGTGTCAACTTATTCAAATCGAGTCTATGATAGAGGCATAACACTAACACCGTCTCCAAGATCACATAAAGCAGTTTTAACATAGTTTCTTTTAATGGAGCATGGTATAGTGGGTACTCCTGGATCTCCAAGTTTCTTTGGTATTCCACCCTTAAAAGTATAATTAGCAAGCATGGTGGAAACTTCAGCTTCTGGTATCTTTCTTTTACTTGTAATAATATCTTTCATGTACTTAGCATAAGCATTGGTTTTGAGCATATCAGTTAATCGCATACGCAAAAAGATAGGTCTAATCATTTTAGCAAAGCGCTCAAAATCCTCATCATCCTTTTTCTTGGATGGTTTGGGAGGAAAAGGCATGGGTTTCCGAACCCAAGGCTCTCTTTCTTTACCATGTTTCCTAGCAACAAAGTCTTTCTTATCATAACATTGATTCTTTGATTGTGGGTTATCAAGATCAACAACAGGTTCAATTTCTATATCATTATCATTACTAGGTTGAGCATCATCATGAACATTATTATTAGCATTATCACTAGTTTCAGGTTCATTACCAGATTGAGTTTCAGCATCAGAGATAGAAATATCATTTGGATTCTCAGGTGTTTCAACAATAGGATCACTAGAAGCATGCAAAGTCCTATCATTTTTCTTTTTCTTCTTTTTAGAAGAACTAGATACATCTATGTTATTTCTCTGAGAATCTTGCTCAATTCTCTTAGGGTGGCCTTCAGGATAGAAAGGTTCCTGAGTCATTCTACCAGTTCTAGTAGCCACTCTAACAACATTATCATTACCTTTACTATTCAATTCATTGAGCAAATCATTTTGAGCTTTAAGTACTTGTTCTACTTGAGTGGTAACCATAGAAGCATGTTTACTAATAAGTTTAAGTTCACCTTTAACATTAGCCATATAATCACCCAAGTGTTCAAGCATATTTGAATTGTATTTCAATTGTCTACCAAAATAAGCATTAAAATCTTCTTTCTTAGCCATAAATTTATCAAACTCATCTAACCATGGGCTAGCAATTTTAGTAAATGGGATTTCAGCTTTATCATATCTATAGAGAGAATTTACCTTTACTACCTGTGTCGGGTTATCAAGACCATGAGTTTCTTCAATAGGTAAAGGATTAAGATTATATGTTTCTTCAACAGGCGGTAAATTAAGACCATGTATTTCTTCAATAGGAGGTAAATTCTTAACATCTTCAGTTTTAATACCTTTTTTTTCATAGATTTCTTTGCCTCTTGCATATCTTCAGGACTGAGAAATAGAATACCCCTCTTCTTCGGAGTTGGTTTAGGAATAGGCTCAGGAATTGGCTCCGGAGGTGTCCAATTATTTTCATTTGTCAACATATTATTCAATAGAATTTCAGCTCCATCCAGTGTTCTTTCCCTGAAAATAGAACCAGCACAACTATCCAGGTAATCTCTGGAGGCATCGGTTAGTCCATTATAAAAGATATCAAGTATTTCATTTTTCTTAAGAGGATGATCAGGAAAATCATTAAGTAATTGGAGAAGCCTCCCCCAAGCTTGTGGGAGACACTCTTCTTCAATTTGCACAAAATTATATATATATATATATCCCTTAACGCAGCTTGTTTCTTATGAGCAGGGAAATATTTAGCAGAGAAGTAATAAATCATATCCTGGGGACTACGCACACAACCAGGACCAGAATCAAACCATATCTTAGCATCACCTTTTAATGAGAATGGAAATATTTTAAGGATATAAAAGTAACGAGTTCTCTCATCTTTAGTGAACATGGTGGCTATATCATTCAATTTAGTAAGATGTGCCACAACAGTTTCAGATTCATAACCATGAAAAGGATCAGATTCAACCAAAGTAATTATATCAGGATCAACAGAGAATTCATAATCCTTATCAGTAACAAAGATAGATGAAGTAGCAAAAGCAGGGTCAGGTTTCATTCTAGCATTTAGAGATTGCTTACTCCATTTAGCTAATAACCTTTTGAGTTCATTTCTATTTTTGCAAGCTAAAATTGCTAAAGAAGCTTCTTGATAAAAAACATAACCCTTAGGAATAACAAGTGATTCTTCATCATCACTTTCATCAGATCATCATATTCAATATTTTCAATCTCTCTAGCCCTAGCAAGTTGTTCATCAAGAAAATCACTTAGTGGCACAGTAGTATCATGCATAGAGGTAGTTTCATCGTAAGTATCATGCATAGCAGAAGTGGCATCATCAATAACATGCGACATATCAGAACGAATAGCAGAAGCAGGTGTAGGTGTCGCAAGCTTACTCATAACAGAAGGTGAATCAAGTGCAGAGCTAGATGGCAGTTCCTTACCTCCCCTCGTAGTTGAGGGATAGATCTTGGTTTTTGGATCTCTCAAGTTCTTCATAATGATAAGCAGATATATATCCCAGATGACTCAAAGAATAGAGCTATGCTCCCTGGCAACGGCGCCAGAAAATAGTCTTGATAACCCAAATTTTCGAGGGTAGAGTATTCAACCCAAATTTATTGATTCGACACAAGGGGAGCCAAAGAATATTCTCAAGTATTAGCAGCTGGGTTGTTAATTCAACCACACTTGGAAACTTAATATCTGCAGCAAAGTGTTTAGTAGCAAAGTAATATGATAGTAGTGATAACAGTAACAAAAGGTAACAGTAGTAAAAGTAATGTTTTTGGTATTTTGTAGTGATGATAGCAATAGCAACGGAAAAGTAAATAAGCGAAGAACAATATATGGAAAGCTCGTAGGCAATGGATCGGTGATAGAGAATTATGCCGGACGCGGTTCATCATGTAACAGTCATAACCTAGAGTGACACAGAACTAGCTCCAGTTCATTGATATAATGTAGGCATGTATTCCAAATATAGTCATACGTGCTTATGGAAAAGAACTTGCATGACATATTTTGTCCTACCCTCCCGTGGCAGCGGGGTCCTTACGGAAACTAAGGGATATTAAGGCCTCCTTTTAATAGAGAACCGGAACAAAGCATTAACACATAGTGAATACATGAACTCCTCAAACTACGGTCATCACCGGTAAGTATCCCGATTATTGTCACTTCGGGGTTAACGGATCATAACACATAATAGGTGACTATAGACTTTCAAGATAGGATCAAGAACACTCATATATTGATGAAAACATAATAGGTTCAGATCTGAAATCATGGCACTCGGGCCCTAGTGACAAGCATTAAGCATATCAAAGTCATAGCAAGATCAATCTCAGAACATAGTGGACACTAGGGATCATACCCTAACAAAACTAACTCGATTACATGATAGATCCCATCCACCCCATCACCTTCCAGCAAGCCTACGATGGAATTACTCACGCACGACGGTGAGCATCATGAAATTGGTGATGGAGGATGGTTGATGATGATGATGGCGATGGATTCCCCTCTCCGGAGCCCCGAACGGACTCCGGACCAGCCCTCCCGAGAGGTTTTAGGGCTTGGCGGCGGCTCCGTATCGGAAAATGCGATGATTTCTTCTCTCGGATTTTTTTCAGAGATGGCAGGGGGCCCACGAGGTAGGGGGTGCGCCCTAGGGGGGCAGGCGCGCCCCCACCCTTGTGGAGAGGTGGTGGGCCCCCTGGCCTTCATCTTTTGCAGGTATTTTTCTTATTTTCTGAAAAGTGGCTCCGTGAAGTTTCAGGTCATTCCGAGAACGTTTGTTTCTGCACATAAATAACACCATGGCAATTCTGCTGAAAAGAACGTCAGTCCGGGTTAGTTCCATTCAAATCATGCAAGTTAGAGTCCAAAACAAGGGCAAAAGTGTTTGGAAAGGTAGATACGACGGAGACGTATCAGTAACTATCATTTCCTCTGACTCAGAACCTTTGCCAAGACAGAAACTTCGGTGAGTAACCCGGAAAGTAAGGTTTTCACACCCCTTGGCTTATTTAGATCCTTGCTTTCTTTTGAAACGACAGCAACACGAGAATCTACGTCAGACCCGGACCAGCGGAGGTGAAGAATTATCCTCTCGCTTACCAAACACCCCTGCTCCTCGAAAACGCCAAAATGAGGTTCTTTAGACCTCAACTCTTTTTATTTACTGGCAGGTCTCTTTCGCCAGCCACTCAATTCCTTTGATTCAAACTTCCAGGAGGTTCTCGTTCTTCCTCTGGCAATTCATCTCAGACCCAGCTACCGGCTTTCAAGACTGCCCCTAGGTAAGAACAAATACCTTTCTCCTATACTTTTATATCCTCACCATTATACTGACTTGTCCTGACTCTTTCAGTGGGCAAGCAAAGCCTAACAAGAAAGCAAGGGTGACCAAGCCAGCTGAAGACCCTAAAGTTGCTGAACCGGACCAGCAAGCCTCTGCACCAGAAGCCTCTGAACAACAACCAGAAGATCCTACTTCTAACACTCAAGCTGAGATTCCTGATATCTCTATTGATCAAACCAACATTGACTCTTTAAATATTGAACCGTCAAGCTCATTTAAGTCGCTAGAGACTTACACTGATGACATCCTGATCACTGGCACTGGTTTTACTGAATCGGTGAACCCAACTGTCTTAGCCCAACATTCTACCAAGCAAGAAGTGAACGAGAGACGGAAAGTGAGATTTGATGTCTCCCACTATGCTTAATTGAGCAGTAGTGAATTATTGTCTGGTTATCTTAACCAAGTACACTCCAGCCATGACTTGGAAATTGAGATGGTGAAGCAGATGCACCAGAAATATGAGGTATGTCATCCGGCTTACATAAGTTATGTACATCCTGCTAGCCCCAACTCTTCTGATTATGATAAGAATGAATAATCTGTGGACTTAGAAGAATCATAAGCTTCTGTCCTAGACTCCCCCCAAGTCCGGTTTAATACTAAACCGGATGCTGAAATAGCGTAATTTTGCATTCGTAGTCCCCAAGGGCCGGTTTAATCAGTATGATTGAGCCGGTCCTATTTATCACTGTGTAAGAAAGTAAAGCTTAACTACATAGTCCCCATGAGTCGGCTGAGGTTGTTTACGACACATCCAGCTCATCATTACTAAGATACAAGCAATATTCATTAGCCCCCAAGTGCCAAGTAGTGTTGCTTGCAAAGTGCTTGGGACTTTATTCATAATAGTCGTTTCTTTAAAAAATTGTTTTGACAGACATTAGCCCCCAAGTGCCAAGTGTTGTTGCTTGCAAAGGACTTGGGACTTTTATTGTTGTAATCCTGATATAAATGTATTTGTAACTCTGTGCTTCATATAGGCTGCTACTGCTGAACTGGAGTCTCAATTGAACAATGCAAAAACCCAGCTGGCGGCTCAGGAAACCGAGACCTGTAAAGCTGAGTCAAAATTCCAGTTTAGCATAGCTGAGTCGGAAAAACTGAAGACCCATTTTAAGGCAGAGAAAAAGACTTGGGTTGAAGAAAAGACTGCTTTAATGCAGCGGGCCAAGAAAGCAGAAGCAGCTCTTCAGGAGGTGACTACTGAGCTCTCCGGTTTAAAACACCGTGTATCCCGGATGGTTTCTACTATCTTCGGTGAGTCGCCTTGTTATTCATCCAAAGTGAGTACTTGTCACAATAATGTAAACTGCCATTTAACCAATCTGTAACTTACTCAGGTCCCAGGAGTAGCAACCTTAGCCAAGACACACTTGTGAAGCTCAAGGCGGTCTATACTCTTGTCGAGCAATTGTATACTGGAGCTGAATGTACATTGGCTACCATCTCCTCGGCTAATCAATGACCCAATCTGTTAAGCGATGTGCTGAAGAAATTATCAATCTTGCCCACCAGGATTCAAGAGATAAAACGGTCGCGTGCGAGAACCGGCACTGTGACGGCCTTGAGCCGTGCTAATGCATGGGTGCCGGAGTTAGACCCGGCTGATGTAGCCAGTGGATATCCAAGTCTGAAGGAGGACAATACTTCTTTTGATCAACAGGACTTCGTTGCTTGTGTTAAAGCAATCCATCCTCATGCGACAGTCGTTGCCGAAGAAACCAACCTCTCCAAATATCAGCCGGCTTACGACGCAGAGAACCAAAAGATGCATACGCCCGCGTACAAAGTGATGGACTTAATTTCGCTGATTCGTAAGCACACTTCCGCTCATGAAATTAACTGATCCAATCTGATTGATGACGAAGCTGAATTCTTTGCCTTGCGTGGCTTTGACTAGTCAAAACCAAACTTCCAAACGGTGGAAGAGGAAGAAGAACCGACAAGGGATGAACCGGAGGCCTCCCATCAGCAAGGTCAAGAAGATTGAATCGCCAGGCGGTTTAGAGACTTGATCTTTGAAAAAACACTTGATCTCATTTTGGCTCATGGAGCCATGTAATAGGATAGTTAAAACTTAGATCTACCATGCCATCGTGCACGTTTTTGTTTTTCATAACCCTGCTGATCCACCGGTTCTTAAAACCATTATGGGTATGATAGTCTTTGATATATGCAGATTTGAATGATTATTATCCTGCACACAAAGAAAAAACACAAGTGCCCTGGCGGCTTACCGCTGGGAGGGTCATGATACCCAATTGAAACCACTGGGGACAAATAGTCCATAACCAGAGCCGGTCTGATACTTGCTAAATAAAATTGCATACCTATAGTATATGCTTAAACTGTCGGCTTATCAGCTTTCATGCAGCTAGAAGTGTTAGAATTAACTCCAAGCATGGGATTCCTTATGCTCTGACGACTTAAGTCTGTCCTCCTGACGGGTTGTAAAACCCAAAATATGCTTCAAATATGAGCCATAAACAGGGCAGGTAGGCCCGATTTATAAAAAAACAGAAAAGAACGAAAAAACCATTAAAGAATACACAGAAGAAATTCGAGGCTTTTCTAGGCTGCCGAGCCGAAGTGTCTTCTTCAATGAAACTAGCCTGAGCCACTAGATTGTTCGTGCTGCCGTGAGCCTGACTCACAGTGTGCCCAATCAACATTTGAACCCTGGATAAAGTCTGGTCTTGCTCAAAGACTTATTAGGAGTACGCGAGGCCAGAGTAACAACATACATCACGGGCCGATTTATCCAAGTTCCAAGGAAGGTGGCTTATGAAGCCTGGATTCATCCTGACTATCTGTAAACCGTGCTCTCGCATGACAAGTCGCCGTTTGAACCTTAATCGAGCTCAGATCTTGGTCGAATACGCCATAAAGACTGATCATTAAGAGTTCAGTGGGTCAATCAGGATGACCTGATGGAGTTGAAGTAGCTGGTGTACAGGTAGGATAACCCGGTCAGAGTTTGTTCTCTTTGGTCGAATACGCCTATGTTTGAACAAACCTGGTCAAGAGGGTAGTAACGCTATGTTCTCTTTGGTCGAATACGCCTATGTTTGAACAGGAAGCCCCCAATTAACATACTTACAAGTGTGGCGTTGAGCCGATCAAGAAGGTACCAACAGCTATGTTCTCTTTGGTGAATACACCTATGTTTGAACAGGAAGCCCCCAAGTGACCATATAATTTTTTGGCATTGCGCCGATCAAGAGGGTACCGATAGCTATGCTCGATGAGCAGGAAGCCCCCAAATGATCATCAGTGACCTATGTTTGAGCTGTGCTGTGCATCCAACTCTCTTTGGTCCCTGAGGTTGTGGGCGTTGGGCCTCTTAAATGATGATAAAGACTCAATTTCAAAGAAGTGAAACGAAAGAGGCCCTGAATTGTTAGGGATGCCGGCTTTATTATACTACTTATAATATATACATCAGATAACTATGTACATCAGGAGAGCCGAAGGCTCAAGTATAGTAGGGTCGAAGATGAGCAATGTTCCACAGCCGATGGGTCTCCTCCTCTGATGTGCGTGAGTCCTTGTTGTCTCTAACGTCGATAAGGTAGTATGACCCATTATGTAAATTCTTGCTGACCACAAAAGGTCCTTCTCAAGGTGGTGACAACTTGTGCATATCTGTCTGATCCTGGATGAGCCGGAGCACTAAGTCGCCTTCTTGAAAGGTTCTGGTTTTGACCCGACGGTTGTGATAACGCCATAGATCTTGCTGGTAAATCATCGAACGAGCCACCGCAAGATCACGCTCTTCATCCAATAGGTCAAGTGCGTCTTGACGCGCCTTTTCATTGTCAGCTTCAACATAAGCCACCACCCGAGGTGAGTCGTGACGGATGTCACTAGGGAGAACTGCCTCTACCCCATAAACCATGAAAAAAGGTGTGTAACCCATAGACCTGTTGGGCATTGTATTGATGCTCCATAACACTGAGGGTAGCTCCTCCACCCAACAAGCCGGTGTTCTCTGCAAAGGAACCATAAGCCGGGGCTTGATACCTCGCAGAATCTCCTGATTTGCTCATTCTGCCTGCCCATTGGATTGAGGGTGAGCCACAGAGGAAACGTTAAGCCGGATATGCTCCCATTGACAAAATTCTTCCATAGCACCTTTTGAAAGATTAGTGCCATTATCTGTTATAATGTTGTGCGGAAAGCCAAAACAGAAGATCACCTTCTTCATGAATTGAACCGCCGTTGCAGCATCACATTTACTGGTCGGCTCTGCTTCAACCCACTTAGTAAACTTATCAACTGCCACTAAGAGGTGGGTCTTCTTATCCTTGGACCTCTTAGAAGGCCCAACCATATCAAGCCCCCAAGTTGCAAACGGCCAAGTAATTGGAATCATCCTCAATTCTTGAGCCGGCACATGAGCTTGTCGTGAAAATTTCTAGCAGCCGTCACATCTGCTTACCAAATCCTTAGCATCAGCATGAGCCGTCAACCAATAGAACCCATGACGGAAAGCCTTGGCTACAAGAGATTTAGAGCCGACATGATGACCACAATCTCCTTCGTGGATCTCTCGTAAAATCTCACAACCTTCTTCCAGAGAGACGCAACATTGAAATGCCCCTGTGACACTGCGATGGTGCAACTCCCCATTGACAATCATCATTGACTTAGACCGTCGGGTTATCTGTCTGGCCAAGACCTCATCCTTTGGCAACTCACCCCGAGTCATGTAAGTCAGATACGGAACCATCCAATTAGGAATAGCATGAAGAGCCGCCACCAATTGTGCTTCCGGGTCAGGAACAGTGAGGTCCTCCTCCATGGGTAATTTGACTGATGGGTTGAGTAAAACATCCAAGAATGTGTTAGGTGGTACTGATTTATGTTGTGAACCTAGCCGACTTAAATTGTCAGCCGCCTCATTCTTCCTTCAGTGAATATGCTCAACTTGGTAACCCTTGAAGTGACCTGCAATGGCATCAACCTCTCGGTGATAAGCCGCCATAAGCGGATCCTTAGAATCCCAAGTACCAAAAACTTGCTGAGCCACCAGATCTGAATCGCCAAAGCACCTCACCCAGCTTAAATTCATCTCCTTAGCCATCCGAAGACCATGGAGCAAGGCCTCACACTCAGCTACATTGTTAGTACAGGGGAACATTAGCCGGAGGACATAAGAAAACTTGTCACCTCGTGGGGAAGTCAAAACAACTCTAGCCCCCGAGCCCTCCAGTTGTCTGGATCCATCAAAGTGAATAGTCCAATATGTGTTATCCGGCTTTGCCTCAGGTGCCTGCAACTCTGTCCAATCATTGATGAAATCCACAAGTGCTTGGGACTTTATGGCCATGCGTGGCACATACTTTAAATCGTGAGGACCTAGTTCAATGGCCCACTTAGCAACCCGGCCTGTGGCTTTCCTGTTTTGGATGATATCTCCTAGAGGAGCAGAACTAACCACAGTGATGGGATGACCTTGGAAATATTGCTTAAGTGTCCGGTTTGCCATGAAAACCCCATATACAAGTTTCTGCCAGTGTGGATACCTTTGTTTGGATTCGATAAGCACCTCACTGATGTAATAAACTGGTCGTTGAACCGGGTACTCCTTGCCTTCCTCTTTCCTTTCCACCACAATGGACACACTGACAACCCGACTATTAGCAACCACATATAACAACAGAGGCTCCTTATCAATAGAAGCAGCAAGCACGGGCAGCTCAGCCAATTGTTTCTTCAGATCCTCAAACGCTTGATTAGCAGCATCACTCCAAACAAAGTGATCCGTCTTCTTCATCATCTGGTGACGGGGGATAGCTTTCTCACCCAGCCGGCTTATGAAATGGCTTAAAGCTACAATACGACCCGCCAGACGTTGAACATCATTGATACACGCCGGTTTAGCCAAGGAAGTAATGGCTTTGATTTTCTCTGGGTTAGCTTCAATGCCTGTGTTAGAAACCAAAAATCCCAAGAGCTTGCCTGCTGGTACTCCAAAGACACACTTAGCCGGGTTAAGCATCATCTTGTAGACCCGGAGATTGTCAAACGTCTCCTTCAAATCATCAATCACGGTCTCCTTCCCTCTTGACTTGACCACAATATCATCTACATAAGCATGAACATTGCGTCCAATCTGATTGTGAAGGCAATTTTGTACACACCGCTAATAAGTCGCCTAGGCACTCTTGAGCCCAAAAGGCATACATACATAGCAGAGGGCTCCAAACAGAGTAATGAAAGCCGTTTTCTCCTGGTCCTTAACCGCCATCTTGATCTGATGATAACCTGAATAAGCATCCAAAAAACTCAAACGCTCACAACCTGCCGTAGCATCAATGATTTGATCAATACGAGGGAGAGCAAACTGATCAGCTGGACAAGCCTTGTTTAAGTTCGTGTAATCCACACACATTCGCCAAGTGCCGTTCTTCTTAAGCACTAGCACCGGGTTAGTCAACCACTCAGGATGGAAAACTTCAATAATAAACTCGGCCGCCAAAAGCCGGGCCACTTCCTCACCAATGGCCTTCTGCCTCTCCTCGTTAATTCGGTGAAGGACTTGCTTGACCGGCTTAAACTCCGGATCAATATTAAGAGTGTGCTCTACGAGTTCCCTCGGTACACCCGGCATGTCTGAAGGTTTCCATGCAAAGATGTCTCGGTTCTCTCGGATGAACTCGATGAGCGTGCTTTCCTATTTCGGATCCAGGTTAGCGCTGATGCTGAACTATTTAGATGAGTCTCCAGGGACAAAGTCAATCAATTTAGTATCATCTGCCGACTTAAACTTTAATGAAGGATCATGCTCTGTGGTTGGCTTTTTCAAGGACATCATGTCTGCCGGGTCAACATTATCATTGTAAAATTTCAGCTCCTCCATTGCACAAACTGATTTTGCATAAGCCGCATCCCCTTCCTCACACTCTAGGGCCACCTTGCGACTCCCATGCACTGTGATGGTGCCCTTGTAACCCAGCATCTTAAGCTACAAGTAGACATAACGGGGCCTCGCCATGAACTTAGCATAAGCCGGCCGCCCAAACAGAGCATGATAAGGGCTTTTGATTTTGACTACTTCAAAGGTTAAAGTCTCAGATCGGGAATCATGCTCGTCTCCAAAGGCAACTTCCAAAGCTATCTTACCCACCGGGTAGGCCGACTTACCCGGCACCACACCATGGAAGACAGTGTTTCACAGCTTAAGATTCTTAGTCAGTCCCATGCGATGGAAGGTCTCATAATAAAGGATGTTAATGCTACTACCTGCATCCATGAGCACCTTAGTAAACTTATAGCCCCCAACCTGAGGCGCCACCACCAGAGCCAGGTGAACTGGATTATCAACCCGGGGCGGATGATCCTCACGACCTCACACAATAGGCTGCTCTGACCACCGTAAGTAACGTGGCACCGCTGGCTCAACGGCATTCACAGCTCTCTTGTGAAGCTTTCGATCCCGTTTACACAAACTGGTGGTGAAAACGTGGTACTGCCCACTATTCAACTGCTTTGGATTGCTCTGATAACCAGACTGTTGCTGCTGTTGACTTCCCTGATTACTCTGCTGATTGTAACCACACTGGTTACTGTGACCTTGAAACCCGAAACTTGAACCTCCACCCTCCATGACCCGGGCCATGAGAACCGGACCCTGATCCGCCATTCGGGCCATTGTGGCACTGTATGGACTCCCTAAAGCTTCTCATGATGCTGCAATCTTTCCATGAATGAGTAGCCGGCTTCTGATCCGTTCCATGTTTTTGACACGACTGATTTAACATTGCTTCAAGGTCAAATCCTGCCCTTGGAACTAGTTGTCCCTTACTACGCTGGTTATAATTGCGCGCACCGGTGTTAGCCACAAAGTCATCAGCTTTGCGCTTACCGTTGCCGCCCCTGATTGGTAGAGTTGTACTGCTGTCTTTTCCTGTCGTTACTCTTCTTTCCCTTTCCCGA
This sequence comes from Triticum aestivum, assembly GCF_018294505.1. Classification (NCBI taxonomy): domain Eukaryota; kingdom Viridiplantae; phylum Streptophyta; class Magnoliopsida; order Poales; family Poaceae; genus Triticum; species Triticum aestivum. Next base: position 125,751,459 of record NC_057794.1, read on the forward strand.
TCTTTCACCTTCAGAGTCGGTGTCCTTGGTACCATCAGAATCAGCATATTTTACAAGAGCCGCCATCATCTCCCCCATGTCGTTGCAATGACGCTTGAGCCGCCCAAGCTTCTGCTTGAGTGGAATGAACCGACAATATTTATCCAACATCAGAACCGCTGAACCAACAATTATATTATCCGAAGAATGGATGATGGTCGAAACCTGGTGCACCCAGCTGGTTGTTTATTCACCCTCCGCCTGAACACAAGAAACCAAATCCACAATTGACATAGGCTGGTTGCACGTGTCTTTGAAATTCTGGATAAACCGGGTCTTCAGCTCCGCCCATGACCCGATGGAGTTAGTCGGCAACCCTTTCAACCAGGTGCGAGCCGTCCCCTCTAACATCATGGTGAAGTACTTAGCATACACAGCCTCGCTGGCCATCTCATAACTTTCCACCCACGCCTCAGGGGGTTGATCGGCCATGTAATTAGGCACCTTACTAGGGCCTTTGAAGTCTTTGGGCAGACACTCGTTTTGTATAGCTGCCTTTAGACATGGTACACTGAAAGCCTTAGAAGTCACACCTACCTCAATTGAAGCGGTCGGGTAAACCGACGCGTGCTGATGAGCCGCCAGTTGAGCCGCCAGCTCAGCCTCCCGACGTGCTCTAGCTTGGTCCACCAAATCCTGTGCATTGACTCCATTGCGCGCCAGGTCATGCCCGTGAGGCTGGTTACGGTGCTGTTTAATACTTGAGACCGCTGGTGAGTTAATGTGCCTGATGTAGCTCCGACTTGGGTGAGGGATTGCATGGATCCGATCACGACTATAAGAATAAGACTGCTGCTGCACCAAAGCTGTTTGAAGAAGCTCCCTGGCCCTTCGGGTTTCAACCGTCATTGGGGTTTCACCCTCATCTGGTAGAGCCGCCAATCACGTAGCTGCAGCAATCATGTTGTCCAGAGGGGTGGGGTAATGACCCGGTGGTGTTATCACATGCTGAGGCGGGGTGTTGTTCATACGTGACAGGCTTGGCGGTTCAACTATTTGATTTACCAGCGGCGGGTTACTGGCCCCCGCTCCAGGGGTGTTGAAGAGGTCCCTCGACTCGTAAACCAGGGGCAAACGACTCCAGTGCTTTCTCCTCAATACTTCGTGCAAAGCGTTCTGATCTACCCTAAGCCGATATGAATCTGCTTGAATCCGCTATGCTTGGGCGTCCAAGACGGCTTGCTCTGCAGCCATCTTAGCGTTCTCTACCACTAAGTCTACTTTAGCTTGCGCTATTCCATCATGCAATTTAGCCACTTCTACCTTTTGTTGCTCCTGGTTGTCTGGGGTCACCTCAACCTCCATCAGAGTCGCCAGAGTGTCCAATAGATCTGTTAAGACTTGAGCCGGCGGGCGAGCTGAACCGCCAGCCCTGGCTACCGTGACCGCAGCCGCACTAGAAGTCATAGCCGCGACGGCTGTCGAGCCAAGAACCGACTGGATGCCCGCCATGAAGATCGCCACCCTGTTTGGTGGCTCACGGGGGTCTGGAATGCTATCGCCATCGGAACAGCCCCCAAGTCGTCCATCTTGCAGTTGATACATTGAATTGGTCTCGCCTGTAGACTCATCCTCAGAGCAGATTTCCGTCTCACCGCCAGAGACAGAGCCTCCCAACTCAACCCCATGGGTGAATCCAACGAAGACATGCTTTACAGCGGGTTGAGCCCTAGCTGGTCATGCATGCTGAGCCGTCTCGATGATGTCGGTGCAGATGTCCGGCTCAGGGCCCGGCTCGCCAATCTTGTCAATGAAGACGTGGATTCTGCCAAAGGGGACCTGGTACCCATACTCAATTGAGCCAGCCTCTGGGCCCCAGCCTGCATAGTCGATGTAGAGCTTGCCGCGACAACTCTTGGTCATCCGGCCCACAGCGTATCCCTTGAGCCCTTCGACGCTGCCCTTTAAGAACTCAAAACCACCATGCGCTAGCCCCATGGTAGGCGCCAACTGTCATGGAAGTGTCACGACAGATGTCCTCATGGAAGGACTTAGTTGTGGAGCCATTGCGACGATGTTAGCTTCAAGGGGTTAAACGGGGCAAAGGACACAAAGAGTTTATACTGGTTCGGCCCCTTGCGGTGAAGGTAAAGGCCTACTCCAGTTTGTGGTGGTATTGATAGGGTTTCGATTACCATGGAGCAAACACGCTTTGCCCGACTTTCGATTTGATGTTTCTTGCCCTAAACCGCTGCCGGGTCGTCCCCTTATATACATGGGTCGACGCCCTGTGGCCTACATAGTCCCGGCCGGCTCATACAACATGTCTGGCTCGGTGGCATATCTTACATGCCTTACATTAAAAGTCTACATGTACATGGCGGTTTACACTTACGGGCCTTAAGCCGCCTCTGGACTTGGGCCTCTTACAAGCCTATCTATGAACCGCCATCTTAGTATACCCTTGGGCTTCATTATAGACGAATCGTCATAATAATTGACCCGGCCCCTCCTGGGCGGGACATACTTGATAGTGATATCCCCAACAGTTTGGTTCAAGTCAACATGAAAGAGAGGAGACTTGACCACCTTAGTTGCAAACACTTTGAGTGATTAGAGTTTTGAGGATGCAACAACCTCCTTATATGCACCCCAATGGAAATTGGGCTTGATAGGTATTGTCTTCATTCGACACTTGTGTGCCATCCCAATATCATATCTTCCTACAAATATAACTTGGTCACTTGGATCCATCCACTTTAATCTAGTTCGTATTTCCTCCACAACCTCTTCATAACTAGGACTCTCAACAAATATCAACACTTCCTCATACTTGTCAACAATATCAACATTCACAAATGCCGCTTTGTCAACATAATGAAGATCCACAATCTTCTCCATCTACAAAATGGGAACATAAGTACAAGAAATAAACAATGCAAAATATAACACATTGCATACAAAACCACTAAGAACAGCATTGTTCATCCAAATTAAGCATTACCCAGACCCTAACCCTAACCCTAAATCCTGACATTAAGCATAACCCAAACCATAAGGTTTGTTCATCAACGTCACTATTAGTAAACACTACTAGAACAACAATACTCATTAGTAAACACTACAAACATCATATTATGGAACAATGTTCAAAACTAGGGTTAGGAACCTGATGTCTACTACAGAACCTTCTTCTTGTAGACGTTGTTGGGCCTCCAAGTGCAGAGGTTTGTAGGAGAGTAGCAAATTTCCCTCAAGTGGATGACCTAAGGTTTATCAATCCGTAGGAGGCGTGGGATGCAGATGGTCTCTCTCAAGCAACCCTGCAACCAAATAACAAAGAGTCTCTTGTGTCCCCAACACACCCAATACAATGGTAAATTGTATAGGTGCACTAGTTCGGCGAAGAGATGGTGATACAAGTGGTATATGGATAGTAGATAATAGTTTTTGTAATCTAAAAATATAAAAACAGCAAGGTAGCAAGTGATAAAAGTGAGCTTAAACGGTATTGCAATGTGTTGAAACAAGGCCTAGGGTTCATACTTTCGCTAGTGTAAGTTCTCTCAACAATACTAACATAATTGGATCATAAAACTATCCCTCAACATGCAACAAAGAGTCACTCCAAAGTCACTAATAGCGGAGAACGAACGAAGAGATTATGGTAGGGTATGAAACCACCTCAAAGTTATTCTTTCCAATCAATCTGTTGGTCTATTCCTATAAGTGTCACAAACATCCCTAGAGTTCGTACTAGAATAACACCTTAAGACACAAATCAATCAAAACCCTAATGTCACCTAGATACTCCAATGTCACCTCAAGTATCCGTGGGGTATGATTATACGATATGCATCACACAATCTCAGATTCATCTATTCAACCAACACAAAGGACCTCAAAGAGTGCCCCAAAGTTCTACCGGAGAATCACGACGAAAATGTGTGCCAACCCCTATGCATAGGTTCATGGGAGGAACCCGCAAGTTGATCACCAAAACATACATCAAGTGAATCACGTGATATCCCATTGTCACCACAGATATCCACGGCAAGACATACATCAAGTGTTCTCAAATCTTTAAAGACTCAATCCGATAAGATTACTTTAAGGGGAAAACTCAATTCATTACAAGAGAGTAGAGGGGGGAAGAAACATCATAGGATCCAAGTATAATAGCAAAGCTCACGATACATCAAGATCGTAACATCTCAAGAACACAAGAGAGAGAGAGAGAGAGAGAGATCAAACACATAACTATTGGTACATACCCTCAGCCCTGAGGGAGAACTACTCCCTCCTCGTCATGGAGAGCACCGGGATGATGAAGATGGCCACCGGAGAAGGCTTGCCCCCTCCGGCAGGGTGCCGGAACGGGTCTAGATTGGTTTTTTTGTGGCTACGGAGGCTTTTGGCAGCGGAACTCCCGATCTATTGTGCGTTCTGGAAATTTTAGGGTACGTGGAGTTATATAGGCGGAAGAAGTACGTCAGGGGAGCCACGAGGGCCCCACGAGACAGGGGGCGCACCCTAGGGGGGGCGCCCCCACCATCGTGAGCACCTTTTTCCGTCCTTGACGTGGGGTCCAACTCCATCAGGTGTGTTTCCTTCCAAAAATAACTTCTCCAGTTGATTTCGTTCCGTTTCGACTCCGTCTGATATTCATTTTCTTCAAAACACTGAAATAGGCATAAAACAACAAATCTGGGTTGGGCCTCCGGTTAATAGGTTAGTCCCAAAAATAATATAAAAGTGGATAATAAAGCCCAATATTGCCCAAAACAGTAGATAATATAGCATGGAGCAATCAAAAATTATAGATACGTTGGAGACGTATCAAGCATCCCCAACCTTAATTCCTGCTCGTCCTCGAGTAGGTAAATGATAAAAAAAGATAATTTTTGATGTGGAATGATAGTTGGCATAATTTCAATGTAATTCTTCTTACTTGTGGCAAGAATATTCAGATCCATAAGATTCAAGACAAAAGTTCATATTGACATAGAAATAATAATACTTCAAGCATACTAACTGAGCAATCATGTCTTCTCAAAATAACATGGCCAAAGAAAGCTATCCCTACAAAATCATATAGTCTGGCTATGCTCCATCTTCACCACACAACATATTTAAATCATGCACAACCCCGATGACAAGCCAAGCAATTGTTTCATACTTTTGATGTTCTCAAACTTTTTCAATCTTCACGCAATACATGAGAGTGAGCCATGGATATAGCACTATAGGTGGAATAGAATGGTGGTTGTGGAGAAGACAAAAGGGGGGGGGGAAGATAGTCTCACATCAACTAGGCGTATCAACGGGCTATGGAGATGCCCATCAATAGATATCAATGTGAGTGAGTAGGGATTGCCATGCAACGGATGCACTAGAGCTATAAATGTATGAAAGCTCAACAAAAGAAACTAATGGGTGTGCATCCAACTTGCTTGCTCACAAAGACCTAGGGCAATTTGAGGAAGCCCATCATTGGAATATACAAGCCAAGTTCTATAATGTAAAATTCCCACTAGTATATGAAAGTGACAACATATGAGACTCTCTATATGAAGAACATGGTGCTACTTTGAAGCACAATATATGAGACTCGCTATATCATGGTGCTACTTTCAAGCACAAGTGCGGAAAAAAAGATAGTAGCATTGCCCCTTTTTATTTATTTTCTTTTTTGGCCTTTTTTTTCTTTGGCCATTTTTTGGGACAATGCTCTATTGAATGATGATCATCACACTTTTATTTATTTACAACTCAATGATTACAACTCGATTCTAAAACAAAGTATGACTCTATATGGATGCCTCCGGCGGTGTACCGGGATATGCAATGAATCAAGAGTGACAAGTATGAAGAAATTATGAACAGTGGCTTTGCCACAAATACTATGTCAACTACATGATCATGCTAAGAAATATGACAATGATGAATGTGTCATGATGAACTAGATGGTGGAAAGTTGCATGGCAATATATCTCGGAATGGCTATGGAAATGCCATAATAGGTAGGTATGGTGGCTGTTTTGAGGAAGGTATATGGTAGGTGTATGATACCGGCGAAAGGTGTGCGGTATTAGAGAGGCTAGCAAAGGTGGAAGGGTGAGAGTGCGTATAATCCATGGACTCAACATTAGTCATAAATAACTCATATACTTATTGCAAAAATCTAGAAGTTATCAAAGCAAAGTATTACACGCATGCTCCTAGGGGGATAGATTGGTAGGAAAATACCATCGCTCGTCCCCGACCGCCACTCATAAGGAAGAAAATCAATAAATAAATCATGCTCCGACTTCGTCACATAACAGTTCACCATACGTGCATTCTACGGGAATTACAAACTTTAACACAAGCATTCTTTAAATTCACAACTACTCAACTAGCATGACTTTAATATTATTGCCTCCATATCTCAAAACAATTATCATGCTTCAATCTTTTCTTAGTATTCAACACACTCAAAATAAAGTTTGACAAATCTTGAATACCAAGCATATTAGGATTTTAAGAAAATTACCATGGTATTTAAGACTCTCAAAATAATCTAAGTGAAGCATGAGAGTTCATCTATTTATTCAAAATAAAACTACCACCATGCTCTAAAAGATATAAGTGAAGCACTAGAGCAAATGACAAATTACTCCGAAAGATATAAGTGAAGATTAATGAGTAGTCGAATAATTGTGAAACTATGTGAAGACTCTCCCATTCAATAATTTCATACCTTGATACTTTATTTAAACAGCAAGCAAAACTAAATAAAATGACATCTAAGAATAGCAAACATCATGTGAAGAAGCAAAACTTAGGATCAACCGAAACTAACCGATAGTTGTTGAAGAAGAAAGGTGGGATGCCAACCGGGGCATCCCCAAGCTTAGATGCTTGAGACTTCTTGAAATATTATCTTGGGATGCCTTGGGCATTCCAAAGCTTGAGCTTTTGTGTCTCCTTAATTCCTCTCATATCACGGTCTCCCTAAATCTCAAAAGCTTCATCCACACAAAACTCAACAAGGACTCGTGAGATAAGTTAGTATAAACCATTGCAAAAACCTTATCATACTCTACTGTAGAAAATCACTAAAATTATTATTCAACATTTCATACTAAATTCCACTGCATATTTAATAGTCCTATCCTCAAATAGAATCATTAAAGAAGCAAACATATGCAAACAATGCAAACATAACAGCAATCTGCCTAAACAGGATAGTATGTAAAGAATTCTGCAACATCCATACTTCCCTAGCTCCAAAAATTATGAAATAAAATTCCCACTGTATTAAATTTATCAGAGCTTAATATGAACAAGGTTTCAACATTTTATCACATTCTGACTTTTCTAGGGAATTATTGCAACAGCGGTAAACTTTCTGTTTTCAAACAGCAACATGTATACTTGTAACATAGGCATAGTAAAGGCTATCAATGCCACTTTTATTGAAATAAAAGGTGCAAAACATTGTTCTAAATAACATCAAGCAAATCCTAACAAAATAAATTGACTCTCCAAGCAAAACACATATCATGTGGCGAATAAAAATATAGCTCCAAGTAAAGTTACCGATGAACGAAGACGAAAGAGGGGATGCCTTCCGGGGCATCCCCAAGCTTAGGCTCTTGGTTGTCCTTGAATATTACCTTGGGGTGCCATGGGCATCCCCAAGCTTAGGCTCTTGCCACTCCTTATTTTATAGTCCATCGAATCCTTACCCAAAACTTGAAAACTTCACAACACAAAACTTAACAGAAAACTCGTAAGCTCCGTTAGTATAAGAAAATAAATCACCACTTCAAGTTACTGTAATGATCTCATTCTTTATTTATATTGGTGTTAAACCTACTGTATTCCAACTTCTCTATAGTTTATAAACTATTTTACTAGCCATAGATTCATCAAAATAAGTAAACAACACATGAAAAACAGAATCTGTCAAAAACAGAACAGTCTGAAGTAATCTGGACCAAAAGTATACTTCTGGAACTCATAAAATTCTCAAATAAATTGCTGGACCTAAGGAATTTATCTATTAATCATCTGGAAAAAGAATTAACGAAATAGCACTCTCCAAATAAAAATGGAAGCAATTCTCGTGAGCGCTAAAGTTTCTGTTTTTGACAGCATGATCAACAAGACTTTCCCAAAGGTTCTACTTGGCACAAACACTAATTAAACACATAAAACAACATATAAACAGAGTCTAGATGAATTATTTATTACTAAACAGGAGCAAAAAGTAAGTAACAAAAATAAAATTGGGTTGCCTCCCAACAAGCGCTATCGTTTAATGCCCCTAGCTAGGCATGATGATTCCAATGATGCTCACATAAAGGATAAGAATTGTAACATAAAGAGAGCATCATGAAAAATATGACTAGCACATTTAAGCCTAACCCACTTCCTATGCATAGGGATTTTGTGAGCAAACAACCTATGGGAACAATAATCAACTAGCATAGGAAGGTAAAACAAGCATAACTTCAAAACTTTAAGCACATAGAGAGGAAACTTGATATTATTGCAATTCCTACAAGCATATGTTCCTCCCTCATAATAATTTTCAGTAGTATCATGAATGAATTCAACAATATAACCAGCACCTAAAGCATTCTTTTCATGATCTACAAGCATAGAAATTTTATTACTCTCCACACAAGCAAAATTCTTCTCATGAATAATGGGAGTATCATAGGAAACTCGAATACTATAAATTGTTTCCATATTAAAAGAGTAAGATTCAGAGAAGGGGTAATCATAATCATGACAAGTTTTATAAATATAATCAATACTTTTTATAGCATAAGTATTATCACAATAATTATCATAAGTAGGAGGCATGCTATCATCATAACAACTTTGCATATCAAAACTTGAGAGGCTAAAAATATCATCTTCATTAATCATAGCTTCCCCAAGCTTGTGGCTTTGCATATCATTGGCATCATGGATATTCAAGGAATTCATACTAACAACATTGCAATCATGCTCATCATTCAAATATTTAGTGCCAAACATTTTATAGATTTCTTCTTCTAGCACTTGAGCACAATTATCCTTTCCATCATACTCACGAAAGATATTAAAAAGGTGAAGCGTATGAGACAAACCCAATTCCATTTTTTATAGTTTTCTTTTATAAACTAAACTAGTGATAAAACAAGAAACTAAAAGACTCGATTGCAAGATCTAAAGATATACCTTCAAGCACTCACCTCCCTGGCAACGGCGCCAGAAAAGAGCTTGATGTCTACTACACAACCTTCTTCTTGTAGACGTTGTTGGGCCTCCAAGTGCAGAGGTTTGTAGGACAATAGCAAATTTCCCTCAAGTGGATGACCTAAGGTTTATCAATCCGTAGGAGGCATAGGATGAAGATGGTCTCTCTCAAGCAACCCTGCAACCAAATAACAAAGAGTCTCTTGTGTCCCCAACACACCCAATACAATGGTAAATTGTATAGGTGCACTAGTTTGGCGAAGAGATGGTGATACAAGTGGTATATGGATAGTAGATAATAGTTTTTGTAATCTGAAAATATAAAAACAGCAAGGTAGCAAGTGATAAAAGTGAGCGTAAACGGTATTGCAATGTGTTGAAACAAGGCCTAGGGTTCACACTTTCGCTAGTGTAAGTTCTCTCAACGATACTAACATAATTGGATCATAAAACTATCCCTCAACGTGCAACAAAGAGTCACTCCAAAGTCACTAATAGCGGAGAACGAACGAAGAGATTATGGTAGGGTATGAAACCACCTCAAAGTTATTCTTTCCAATCAATCCGTTGGGCTATTCCTATAAGTGTCACAAACAACCCTAGAGTTCGTACTAGAATAACACTTTAAGACACAAATCAATCAAAACCCTAATGTCACCTAGATACTCCAATGTCACCTCAAGTATCCGTGGGTATGATTATACGATATGCATCACACAATCTCAGATTCATCTATTCAACCAACACAAAGGACCTCAAAGAGTGCCCCAAAGTTCTACCGGAGAATCACGACGAAAACGTGTGCCAACCCCTATGCATAGGTTCATGGGCGGAACCCGCAAGTTGATCACCAAAACATACATCAAGTGAATCACGTGATATCCCATTGTCACCACAGATATCCACGGCAAGACATACATCAAGTGTTCTCAAATCTTTAAAGACTCAATCCGATAAGATTACTTCAAGGGGAAAACTCAATTCATTACAAGAGAGTAGAGGGGGGAAGAAACATCATAGGATCCAAGTATAATAGCAAAGCTCGCGATACATCAAGATCGTAACATCTCAAGAACACGAGAGAGAGAGAGATCAAACACATAGCTACTGGTACATACCCTCAGCCCCGAGGGAGAACTACTCCCTCCTCATCATGGAGAGCACCAGGATGATGAAGATGGCCACCAGAGAAGGATTGCCCCCTCCGGCAGGGTGCCGGAACGGGTCTAGATTTGTTTTTTGTGGCTACGGAGGCTTCTGGTGGCGGAACTCCCGATCTATTGTGCGTTCTGGAAGTTTTAGGGTACGTGGAGTTATATAGGCGGAAGAAGTACGTCAGGGGAGCCACGAGGGCCCCGCGAGACAAGGGGGGCGCGCCCTAGGGGGGGCGCCCCCACCCTCGTGAGCACCTCGTTCCTTCCTTGACGTGGGGTCCAAGTCCAATAGGTGTGTTTCCTTCCAAAAATAACTTCTCCAGTTGATTTCGTTCCGTTTCGACTACGTCTGATATTCCTTTTCTTCAAAACACTGAAATAGGCATAAAACAGCAAATCTGGGTTGGGCCTCCGGTTAATAGGTTAGTCCCAAAAATGATATAAAAGTGGATAATAAAGCCCAATATTGCCCAAAATAGTAGATAATATAGCATGGAGCAATAAAAAATTATAGATACGTTGGAGACGTATCAGAACCACATGAAAAAAACATCCAAATAGACAAATCCAACCAGTAAAAAATTGTGAGATGAAGGAGATTACCTCAAGGAACGGAAATGACACCAGATCCACGGACCAACGCAATCGATTTGAGAGGGTTCAAGTGGGGAGACAAAGGGAAAAAAGGCAAGAGCTCGGGGTAGGATGGTGGGGGAGAAGAGAGTGAGTGGTGAGTGGTGAGTGAGATCCCCACGACCACTTAAAATATCTAGATTAGAAACACCACAACCTGTGGCATTTCTAGCAACGCTGGCTGGCTCGGAGTTTCTAGCCTGCCACGTTGCGATCAATGCAAGCTCGATCTGACCATGGGCCAGGGCAGCAACCCTGCCTAGCTTGGCATTTCTATGTGGAGCAGCAACGCCACGAGCAGCAGCGTTTCCAAAAAGGATCAGATCATTAAATAAATTCGTGCAGACACTACAATAAAAATACACTTCCGTGATGATACGTGTTTGTCACAGTAGGTCGTTTTTTTTGTCATGCATATACATCCATGACAAATTTATGACAGAATCAAGATAGTCATACCTATGCTGTCGTAGAAGTGTTCCATGACATTACCAAAATTATCATCACAGAAGTGTCCACTTCCATGACGATAAATCACGCGTCACAGAAGTGCTTTGTCAAGGGTGACCGACACGTGGCATCCACCGTAACGGAACGCCGTTAAGCTATCGGGTCGGGTTTTGGATCCGATAACCCGTTAACAGCCCCGACCAATGGGAAATTTCCACGTGCAAAATTCTTATTGGCCGGATGAAACACGTGTCAGCTCGTCAGTGGGTTAGATAGGCGCCTATGATACATCGACACGTGGCACGGCCCAACAGAGGCCCATTCCTGTGAAAAGGCCGGCCCATTTGACATGGTCAAAAGGTGGCGGGCCGGCCCATGGAAAGCCTGTTAACGGCCTGTTCGCATATAGCCCATTTACAGCCCGCTAAACCAAGGCCCGTTACGCCCTATCCAAATTAGGCCCAGTAGCATCATCTGGGCCATCCAATATGATTCCAGCCCATTTTCACTTCTGGCCCATGTATGGCCCATGACGTATTTCGGCCCATATGAGGCCCTATGTAACTCTTGGCCTATTAACGGCCCGTGGTGAAACTGGCCCGTAATGAACAGTGTATCACTTTACACCCATTAACGGCCCGTGGTGAAACTGGCCCGTAATGAACAGTGTATCACTTTATACCCATTAACGGCCCGTTATTCCATTGGGCCGTTTCCAGCCCATGTTGTCTTTCGGCCTTCTCAGAGCCCATTTATTCTTGGGCTCATTTCCAGCATTCGTTTACTTATGGCCTGTTACTGTCATTTTCTGCTTGTGGGCCAAATTCAGCCCGTGGTTACAGTCGGCCCATTTGTGGTCAGTTAATACGTTGGGCCATTTTCATAGCGTCATCAAATACGACCTATTAACGATGGCCCGTTACGGTCGGCCCATGAACGGACGATTCCAACTCTAGCCCGTTTACGGCCATAATGCGGCCTGTTATTGGCTCATGTTTGGCCAATCGATCATACGGCCCGTATAAGGCCCATTGATGATATGGCCCGTAGAAGGCCCATTGTTTCTACGGCCCGTAGAAGGCCTACTGTTTCTACGGCCCGTAGAAGGCCCACTATTTCTACGGCCCGTAGGAGGCCCAGTGTCACTACAGTAAATATTAGCCCATGGTTATTGTGGCCTAGTTTTAAAAAATAGGTTATTGCAGCCACTAGTTAACCGCGGAAAAAGAACTGCAATGACTACAAGCAAACAAATAAACAAGACAACAAGGAAATAAATAAGCAAACAACTAACGCTAGGCTATCACGGCTATTACACATATTACATCCACTGGGCATCAAAGTCCGCCACCAGTGCAAATATAGGGAACAAAGCAGCATATCATATACACTAGCCATCAAAATTGGCCACCAGTGCAAATAAACGTGGCAGCAAAACAAGAGCATAACTGAAACAACTTCAGAAGAGCTCAAGAAACGTTATCCTGGGTATCCACCATGCTGGCAATAAGCTTAGCAAGCTGATTAGCTTTGTCCTATTTGGCGCTAAAATCCTCCAACGCTTGCTATTGCACCAGAAAGTATGCATCTAAATGCTCCAGGGACTTCCACAGTCCTTCCGCTTCTTGTCGCAGCACAGCTGATCGATGTCTTTCAGCTTGTAGTTGAGACTCAAGAAACTGAACTGATTCAGACAGTGAGTTTGAATAGCTTGTGCAAGCAGTAGTGGCCAGTAACTCCAACACTAAACCAAGACAGGATGTGTCACTATCCTGAACCTTATCTGCATTACTTCCTTTACCGTTGCTTAATAAGGCACTCTTCCCCAATATTCTGTCAGCATTCTAAAAGAAGAAACAAGCAGACACATAACAAGTTTAGCATGTACTAGTATATGAAACTCATTTCGGTGAACCAGTTCATTAGTAAGGTGGACAGGATTAAACTACCAAGTCTTCTATTGCCAAGTACTAGTACATAATAAAAGCATCAAACAAACATATATCTATGTCCTATGGTAGCAATGGAATCTTAAATTAGAATAGTTGTTCTTCAGGTTTAGGCACTTGTTCTACATGAACAGAGTATAGTAAGACGCAAGAATATAATACTTAAAAATAGAAAATGAGCTCATAGACCTTACCACATTCTTGGTTCGGGACGAGTACAGAACAAGGCGTTCCCAGTCATCGTCCAGTAAATGTGTCTCAGGAGAACGTAAGGGAATTTGATGAGTTTCTTTGCTGGTGAAGTACGTTTTCTTCAGGTAATTCTGACACTGCCACCAAGCATTCTTGAAGATAGCAGAGGTATTAGCACTGGTTACCTCATCCTGAGTTTCCAAATCGGTCCTTCTCTATAGAGAAAAATGGGAAAATTTGCTGTATTATAACCATCATGGAGGTAGGATGTATGGGACGAAGCAAAGTAATTGCCATGAATAACATTACTTACACATAACTCCTGGACAAACACCTGCAACTGGCATTTTCCTTCATCTTCAGTATAATATTTCCAAGATGGGAAGATACACACATACGATTTAACAACATCAAATGCGATAGATGCTAAACTACGACTAGCTGGTTGTGCTTCCTCCATAGGAATAGGCGTACTAACTGGTGGAGTTGGGGTTCGCCGTGATAGTACTGGCCCTTTGGGCACTGGAGCTGCCTTACTAACTGCTCTTGTTTGGGAGCTCTGTGGTGGAGATGGTGCTGTGTCAACAGGAACTGGGTTACTATCGGCTGGGGTTGGGGTTAGATTGGGTGAAGCTGGTTCTCTGTCCATCGTAGTAGGGGTACAATCTGCGAGAGTTTGGGTTATGTGTGGTAGGGCTGGTTCTTGTGCATGTACAACCGGGGTGCTATCTCCACCAAGAGGTAGCACTATTTTATTTGAAGACCGTGTTTTTAGTCCGCTAGATACTGGCATCACCCGCTCCAATTAAAATGGCTAATAAACAGGAAACATAGTTGAATGTACAGACATTGTATGAGAGACAGATGCAATAGATAGTGTGGAAAAAAGAGGGCATGAAATAGTTGACATGTATATTGTTTAACTAAAACAGATAGCATGACATAATTTCACATATATGATGTCTATCTAAACTGGATAGCATAGCATAACATAACTCAAAGATATGATGAATAACTAAACAGGATCGCATGACATAATTCACCTACAGGTTATCTAAGTAATCAGGATCACATCATTTAACTCACATATGTGATTTGTATGCTAAACAGAGGGCATTCGATATGATGTCTAAACTAAGAACATGGTGTTGAATATTGTGTATATGATGTCTAAACTATGCAATGCAAGACACCGTATGCATGATATGAGCAGTATAACCGTGTCAAGTTAGAGCATACGCCTCAGTGGGGGAATAGGACTGGTCATCTATCTCTGAATCCATCTCTAAGGAGCTATCGGGACCCAACAAGAGATCTGCTTCGCAAGTAGCACTGTCTGCTCTGAAGGCCTTGTTTTCACTCCAGATTTTTCCATCTCCCACCCAAATGGCTGATTCACAGGAAGAGTACTTTAATGTACAAACATTGTCGACAAATGGAAATGTAATGAAGAAAAGGATGGGCAAGATATCATTCAAATATATGATGCCTGGTTAAACAGGATGGCATTGCACATTTCACATATATTATGGCTGGCTAAAAGACATGAGACTGCATAATTCCCATATATGATATAGAAACTAAATAGGTGGCATTACAGAACATGTCTAAACTAAGCGGATGACATATATGATGTCAAAAGTAGGCACTGCATGGCAACATATGCATGATATGACTAACATCATCATGCCAAGGTAGAGCAAACACCTTGGGGGCGGGGGGGGGGGGGGGGGGTAAATATGAGTGGTCAGCGGCGTTCGAATCCGCCTCAGAACAGATATCTTCCTCTCGATTACAATCTGGAGAGGGGTGGGGAGGGTTTGCCATTGAACCCACCATGGAGCGATGTCTGCATGACATTGTATTGCCGTGCAAAACTCTTCTCTTTTTCTCTACATGTTCAGCATGACTGTGTACAATATCTGACATGCATACGAAAAAATATGGTGAGATTATGTAAGGAGAGCATGCAGAAATTTAGAGTGATGGTAACAACCAGTGGATCGATGTTTTTCTGTTGAACCAAAATAGCCCTAATGGATCGACGTGAATGTATAGTAATAAGTGATGCAACAAGTGTACAACCTCTTTGCCGTAGCCGTGTCAACCTTAGCATCATTGGGTTGGTCGCTGAAGCAGTTGAGGTAGAGGTGGATGTCGGAGGTGTGGAGGAAGATCTGAGGAATCTGTAGACGGCGTCCAGGGCACTGCTCTGTTGTGATGGATCGTTCTGTCGTTGGAGCAGCTCCGGTGAGCCGTAAGACATCAAGGCTGAAGCAGCACAAGACAGACATCGTCAATCTCAAGTGGGATTCTAATAGCATCTCCAATAGATGATGTAAAATGGATGTAAAATTAACATCACCAAAAACTACCTGACTACAACAGATGAGGTAAAAACTGTTGACTCTGAACTTAACTGTCGAAACTGAAATTTACTGTGGAATCTGAATGCTACTGTCGAAACTACACAATGGTAGCAGAGAGGCACTTGACATGTAGTTTAGGGAGGGCCTGCAGTTCATTTTCAACCTGCACCCCCTGAGCTTCCAGCCACCACCGGCCGAACCGCCGGCCCCAGCGCCGCCTCGCCGCCCCGAAACAACTCGCCACCGCCGCCCCGGCCAGCCCTCTAGCCCCCCACCCCCACCCTGAACCCTAAGATAGATAGTGGGGTACCTCTCTGGCAAGCCCCCGTCCCCGCCGTGGGTGGTTCTTCCTTAACTCCGGCGAGCCCCCCAACCCCTGAAAATCGACTGACCCAAAAGTCAATTCAGTCGACTGAAGTGTGGCTTAACCGGAGCAGAGCAGCAGCACAAGCGAGGGGGAGAGCAGCAACAGCAGCAGCTGGGCGAGCGAGTGATCGAGTGAGAGCCGGAGCAACAACAGCAGATCCTGCTGGTATGGACACCGCCGCCGAAGGGGCCTCGCACTGGGGGAGAGCCGCCATGGAGATGTCGCGCGCGGCACCGGCTTCAAGGTAGCCGCTCCATGGGGGTGCGGGATGGAGCACCGTCGGCATCGGGAGGTCGAGTTAAGGAGAAGGTGCGATGCAATGAGTGTACAACCTCTTTGGTGGCGCTGAGTAGGCCTCGGCTTCGTCCGAGGAATCAGTGAGGATGTTGCGGTTCTGGTGGAGCAGGTTAAGGCGACGCTGTGGGGCTGGAGCAGCCGCGATAGATGACACGATCGTCGGAGCAACTCCTTGGAGGTGGAGGACGGGGCGGCTGAACTGGCGGGACAGTGAGATGGATGACGGATCCTCATCCGGGGAGGTGGACGAGGGACGTCGAGCTGTTGCGGTGGACGACATCGTCGGGGAAGAGGCTCCGGCTGGGCAGAGGTGACGTGACGGACGGAGGAGGGTGGGGTTTCGCGGCTGGAGCGGAGAGGTTATGGCGGCCTGGGATTTTGAATGGCGAAAAGGGGGCGATGGGAGGGGGTGAAGCATGACTTAGGAACGCACTTGTCCAAAATGTAGGGTGTGTTACAAAAGTACCCACCACCGATTTGAACTAGCGGCCCTTTCGGCTCAGGGTTAGAAGGGGGATTTCGTGTGTCGGGATTTGGCAGCTGGAGGGAGTTTTTGCGCGCGTTTTAATTTCGGGATAGCAAGCCACTGGTTGTGAAGGCGCCAGTTTTGGGAGCACGATATCTGAATTTTCGGGATATAACAAGATGCGGGTTGAATTTAGGGACAAGCCTAACGTGTAGTAATATTGTACTTGTACGTACCAAATCAATTCACAGTTCCCTCAACCAAAAAGAAAACGAAAAAAATAAAACTATTCACACCACACAAAGAGAGAGTCTTGCCCCGTTTTACTATACAAATGCTATTCAAAGCTACTCCCTCCTTCCATCTATATAGGGCCTAATGCGTTTTTCGATGCTAACTTTGACCAAATATTAGAGCAATGATATATGACATGCAACTTACACAAAGCACACCGTTAAATTCGTCTGTGAAAGGTTCTTTCAATGATATATTTTTCACATTGTGCATGTCATGTACTATTAATCTTTCCAATAGTCAAAGGCGGTCTTAAAAATCTCATCACGCCCTATATAGATGGAAGGAGGGAGTACGAATCCATGTTATGTCTGATTAAATTTTTTCGCTTGCTGTATAATGCATGTAACCTACTCATACCAACATTTTAGTGCATTCCAAATGTCTATACTACCGCTGCAATTCGAACTAAATTTGAATTTGTTTCTCTATTTCAATAAGAATCTACAATCATGATTGTTGCCAACTTCAACCATCATAGTTTCCTTGCTATCCGCCAGATATAAATCAGATGGCCTATAATGCAGGATGGCAGGCACACCATTATCAACAACTCCGTTTTTTTATAAGAGTAGAGATAAAATGTATTAAATGTAGTATACCATGTTCATAACCACACCATGTGTATCACCGTTATATATATTCACACATCCGTCGGTTTGAAACACTATGATAAATTCTTCAAATATCTGAATTCGCTTTTTATAATGAAGTATATATGATCTCTATTCATCTTTTAAACCCACACAACCCTCTTATCTTTGTAGCTAGCGCTAACTTTCTCTTGTGCATGCACACGCCCGCATCCCTCTCACCCCCCTCAGCATTCTCTAGCTCCATCGCGCAAATTCGTCTTTTCACTTTAGGTCGTTCACCCACGGTGTGTGTAGGCCCCCCAGCTCCTTCTTTACGGCACACATCGATCGAAATGCCTCTCTAGCCAGGTGTGCCTAGCACAAACACAAGCTTCCCCTCTTCTCTTGTCACTGTCCATGCCTCACTCCCACCACTCTTTTCATCGTTCTCGTACTCACACACTCCTCCCCCTCGATATAGTATGCCTCTCGTACCACCTCCTACATGCATCCCTCTCTCTCTATCCTTCTCCTCGTGCCTTATTTGTTCTAACACACACGTGCATGTATAATGATCGATCTCCCAACATATACCTAGATCGACTTTAACTACCCCCCCATCGATCGACGTACCTCACAAGTTATGTCTCTCCTTTCTCTTACAAAGGGCGATTGATCTTCCTATGTAGTTACGTCTGCTTACCACAGCCACATCGTCCCCCCTCATCATTCGTGCATGCCTCCTAACCCGTCTCTCACACGCACGTGCACAGACAACAAGCAGCCATCTCCTCTCTTATTGATATTGCGGGCGTGCCCTCCGTTTATCTAGCAAGCCCATCCCACCATTTGTTAGAAGCAACTCCACTACCACCCCCTCCAACACTCTAGCTCTGTCTCTCTCCCAACCTTATTCATCTCCTGCACATATGCATGGATGCCGATCGATCTCCCTTAATACATGAGGCAGATCGATCTCCTTAATACATGAGGTAGGCCTCTCTCCTCCTCCACACATATACCAGCCATTGTACCTCTATAGTTAATGGGGGGGGGGGGTGTTGCTGCCAATGAAAGCATGAATCAATTTTAATTTAACACCTTCTCACAACTTTGTCTTCAGTTGTGATGTAATTATTAGCTCTGATCTGCTAATAATTGACATGCATTAGCAAGGAAGTTAGTTTTTTATTGTTTCCGAAAGAGCATCGATGGCAAGACACGCGAAACAAAAGCTGAAAGCTCACACCATTGTACAATTTCATGTCACTGGAAAAATTATTTGTATAGTATGTCAATTATGTAAACAAATGATGGAAGCTTGATAGCATTGCCAGAAGCCTCTTCATCATCCGGGTCCATGTGCCATGCACAAAATTATACTCCTTCGTTCCTAAATATTTGTCTTTTTACAAATTTCAAACGTGCATATTTTAGAGTGTAGATTCACTCCATTTGCTTCGTATGTGTACTCCCTCCGTTCCTAAATATTCTATTCGTCTTAACAGAGATTTCAACAAGTGACTACATACGGAGCAAAATGAGTGAATCTACACTCTAAAATATGTCTATATACATCCGTATGTGCCAGTCCATTTGAAATCTCTAAAAAGACAAATATTTGAGTAGTCACTCGTTGAAATCTCTAGAAAGACAAATACTCCGGAGTATATTTAAGAACCGAGGGGGTAGTACACAACCGCATGGGAGACTCAGGCCGGTCGTTGCGTCGCATTAATAGTGAGTAATGAGCAGTCAAATCATAAGCCCCACCTTTCCCACTGTAAGTTGCTCTGAAGAAGCAACCATCAATACACTCTTCTTTGAATCCGCTCATACTACTTCATCCGTCATTGTTTATACAACGCGCTTTAGAAAAAAGAAAAAAAATCCATGGGACCAAGGCGACTAGCAATCGGCCTGAAAAATAGCATTGGTAGTTATAGCACGGTGTCTATTACTAGAGGGAATAATGTGTACACACATGCATGCAGTGCTTCCACCCCGGGTACACACATGCATGCGCTCCGTAGTAGTTCAGTACATGTAGAAAAGCAAGACACCATCGACATAATCACCCACGTCTACGCACAAATCGTCCACAAGGACTACTACATGCAAGAGGAGGACGATAGGACGCCAGCCTTCTTGGAGCGTAGGGCAACCTTGGATGGCACTATTCAGAAGCACGTTGAGCTCGCCGCCAACGCCGCTGCTCCTCACACGTCGGTTGGTGACCCGGCGCACTAGGGCGTGAGGATGTCGTTGAACGTTGATGGATCCGTATGTATTTTTATCTTCCCGTCAAATCCATGTAGTAGTATATGATACTACAGTAATTATCTTACCTTTCGCATCAACTTCATAATTTTCGTACGTACTCCATGCATGAACGGCGCCAGAACCAAACTTCTCATTACTCTAGGCAAAATCGTTATTTTCTATCTATCGGTCGCGCCATGGAGCAGAACCAAATTTTACAAGTTACGAGTTCAAAAGGAAAAGCCTGCCGTGTTCGCGTCGCACCCCCACACGGTTGGTCCGGCACGCCGCTCAAGCGGGAATGCGTGCGGTGTTGCATTTTCACTTACAAGTGGGACCGTAGTTGAGCAAACCGACTATCGGCAAACCCCCACCCCGCCCACCGCGCGATGGCTGAGAAAACAGGAGGGAGAAGAGATGGCTGTAGCACGGACTCCAAGAAAATTGGTGTCGGATGGGACTCGTGTGGGTGGCGTGTGCCGTACTGCTAGACGTGAATGCTAGTTATGGCCCATGCCACCCCACTATATCGAGCCTATATCGAGGTACGTAGAACAAATTTCCTGCAGTCCGTGCTCAGCCCTCCTCTATCTCTCTTCTCAGCCAGCCAGCGGACGCGCGGAGCCCATCGTCTGTTTTCTCACATGCGGCCCCACATGTCAGTGAAAACGCAAGAGGACCCACTGAACCTGCACATCTTTCACCTCGACGTGCTGGTGATGAAAAACAAATCCAATAAAGATCTTCGGTGGCCGCTTTTGGAGTTACTCAAGAGTAGTAAGATTCTATTTACAGTTTAACCCAAGATGCACATCTCGTGGCTTCAACTACCACTCTATTTTCTTTCATGACACGACCTGGATGCTGGATGTCCCACGTGTCGGCAAAAGGAGGAAGAACCCGACCAAATCTTCGGTTCTGCTCTCGGATTAGACTAGTTGTGCTAACTTAAAAATTTTATTGTGTACTCCCTCCGTTCCAAAATACTTGACTTCCATTTGTCCAAAAATGGATGTACCTATATACTAAGACATGTCTAGATACATATATATTTTGACAAATAGAAGGCATGTATTGTGCAACGGAGGGAGTAGAATGGATGCAAGTTTTTGTATTGGGAAGAAGAGTACATCCATATATTGATAGAGCACAATTTAGTAGATGTTCTATCACTTTTAGCTAGCACAGACGCAAGATCGAGCCTCCGCAGATCAACAATGAATGCATCGAGAAGGCACTAATCCAACTTACAGGAGTAGTAAAATGTATTCTTGTGGTTCTTGTTTTCTTTGGTCTTGCTTTTCTAGTCAAAATTATCGTTGGAGTTCGTGCAAAACGGAGGTGCGTTTGGGGTCGTGCGTTGGAGTTGGCCTTACAAGTGGGACCGCAGTTAAGGAAACCGACTATCGGCAAACCCCCACCTCGCCCGCCGCGTGATGGCTGAAGTTAGAGAAACGACGAGGTTGAAGAGATTGCTCTAGCACGGACTCCAAGAAATAATATGGTGTCAGATGGATGTCGTGGTGGTGGCGTGTGCCGTACTCCTGGACGTGAATGCTTGTTCTAGCCCATGCCACCCTACTACTCCTACTACTTACTCCTACTACTATATAGTATACTAGTATCAAGGATTCGAGGTGCTGGTTATGTACAACGAACACATTAACATATGGCTACAGTAAAAACACCCGCCCGACGCGCGAAGCATGTGAAGCTAGTACAAATAGTGTACTACTATTGTTGATTGGCCTCATCCGATAACCTGTTGCAATGCACGTACAATTATGTATTCGAAAATATTTTTTTGCCTCGTCGCACCACTCACTCAGAGAAGCGACTCGAAAGTCATTCATAAATTTAGTAAGTTTATCACAGGCATATCATTTTATTACATACAACAGGTCATCAACCCACATCGACAACGAGGATACATTATAAATACTAAAGTTTTCACCACACAACAAATAACAAGCCATGAAATGAACTTCAACTCAACCATTCCGCGGCGTTGGAAACGCTTGCTTTGAACCACAAGTGATTCTCTGGGACGGGCCATCCGTTGTCGATCTGGAGACCAACGCAGGACTGATCATCCAGGCTGAAGCGGCCTACTATATCAGTACCAGGGTAGGGAACCACCCAAATGTCCGAGGTATAGACACAGTTGCTTCTCATAAATGTGTCAACAGCAGTTGGATCGCCTTTCACCATCATCGGATAGTTTTGTCCAAGGAAGAGCGAGTTTTCTCCAAGACTATCAATTCTGTGCCAGGGAGAAGGAGTTGGCGCTAGCACACTAGTATCCATCCCGAATACCATGCAACGGGTGTTGGAATAGGTCCGGAGAGTGCGACCATGGGAGACACCTGCTTCCTTAGCAGTAACATCATCAGTGGGCTGTATACACACAAGAAGAGGTGATCCATCGGAATTAGTTGCCAGGCGCCACAGAGTATATGGGCGCTGCTCGTGATCATCACCATCGGCATCTCCCCCTTGGTTATAAAATTTTCAAGTATAGGTGGTGGGATGTTCACAGGACCTTGGAAACACAAGAAGAAGGTTAATTAGTAAAGGGAAACTTGCTAACCCGCATGCATGTGGATGAAACAATTATAATTACGGTGGAAGACAAACGTACCGAAACTACTAGGATGCCATGCAAAAACAGTGCCACGAGTGGTGGCAGCAAACACAAGGCCCTCGTATTGAATTGCATCACAGTACTCATCCGTGTACAGAAACTGATTTTTGAGCAATATCCATCGAGTCGAACCACGAAGGACGGCAACAAGCTTGTCGAAGATAGCAACAACTTGATAGTTGTTGTAATTCCAAGAGCGGTTGGGAACTCGACAAATTGCTATCTTCTGTAGAAGACAGTCACCATGATCGTATTTGAACGTGTGTACATTACCGGTGTGCTCAACCTCTGGGCAGTGTGCTGAGATTTTTGGAAGTGGAACCCGATGACGAGTGTACACATTCACAAGTTCCCACTCGCAGTTGGACCCAATGTAAACAACCCAATCTCCATTTGCGCCCGCCCAAGCCTTTCCCTCAAGCGATGGCATCTTAACATCATACGTATCATTATCAAGCGGCATCAACTGGCACAGGGCGAGGCCTCCGTCGTGCCGGCGCCAGTCATCAGGGTCACGGCGAAGAAGATAGGGGAGATCAAACCGCTCCTTGACTCTTGGGTTCTTTGTAATGATGTTATTAGTTGAGTCGAGAATGGGCTTGAACGAACCTGCCATGCTAGCCAAGGTGATGACGTCGCACCGATCAATGAGTTCCTCCACCACGTCATCTTTCAGATCGGGGCAAGAATAACGGGGTCGTTTCCGGCCTGTTCCCTCCATGGAGAAGACGATCGAACAATGGCAGAAGAAAGGGTGAAGGGCTGAAGGAAAATGGAGGAGGGAGAGGAAGAGCGTGCGACAGCAGTTCCAAATCGAGAGGGAAAGGCGAAGAGTCGGTGGACGGTTGCGAGTTTGCCACGGTTCACGAAGAGGCGCCCCGGCCTACACGTCCGTTCGGAAATACTCCTACTACTCGCCGTCGTCTCACTGATATGTTGGAACGGGACCACATGTCAACGAAACATGGTGTGTTTTTTCTCGTGCAAAATGCGATCTGGCCGCGTTGGCCCGAGGTGCCGCATTAGTTATCGACCTTTATTTTTTAATGGCGTGCCGATCAGTTTTGAAGCACGACTAACTGGTACTGTACGCAGAGAAAATGGGTTGTATTTGTCCTCCATGGTTTAGAGGCTGACTTGTGGGCCTAGCAAGTTGACGCGTACACAATCAGGAGATGATTGTACGTGGAGAGGATGACAGCAGGGACCCGCCAAGGTCATGGCAGTACGCAAGCAAGTGCCTCCTTATTTCAAGCCAATAAAAAAATGGCTCCTCCTAGTGGATTTCTAACATCTGGGTCCCATGCCATTGTCAACGTAGTCAATAAACGAGAGAATTGCACAACGAGCGGCTGACACCAGGGACCCAGCAGCTCGTCCAGTTATTTTTGTTTTGGGTTAATTTGATAAATGCCACTCCAAATCTGGTGTATCCGAGAAATGCCACTGCAATTTCCAAACTTTGAAAAATGCCATTTCATGCCATTTCTAGTGGCATTTTTCGAAGTCTGGAGTGGCGTTTTTCAAAGTTTGCAAACTGCAGTGGCGTTTTTCAAAGTTTGCAAAAATTGCAGTGGCATTTTTCAAAGTTTGGAAATTGCAGTGGCATTTTTATGAATCGCCATAATTGGAGTGGCATTTATCTAATTTGTTTTTGAGACGGAAGCAGGGTGTCAACTGGGCTGTGCGGGACACTCTGGCCTGTCTAGACAGCCTTTTCTTTTATGTTTACCACAGACCAGCCCAGTAGTTTTTTTTCTTTCTGAAAATGGCTAGCCCAGTTCTTTTGTGATTTGTCAAGTAAGTCGCTTTATCAGGCCTGTTGGGCTGCAAATCTTTCAAGACGAGGAGAGCTTCATTCGGCTGGCCGAGAAAATGGCCTATCAGTAATGAGAAATGGGCTGTACATTTTTAAAACACATCAAACCGGCAATTATTTTCAAATATCTTTTTTTCATTTCGAGATTTTAAATTGCATTGATTTTTATGCATGGACAATTTATTGGATTTTATATTGATATACATTTATTTTTAAAATCAGTCTGAATGTGACTCGAAATTTCGGGATTAAAAACAGTTCAGACCGCACCGACATATGCAAAATTTCGTATAATTTTTTAACCGTGGCCACAATATGGGCTGTAATGCTAACATAAAGAATATGGGCTCCAAAAAAACCCGTAAGAATTAGCAAATGGGCTGTAAATTATTTGAAATAATGGCAGATGGGCTGTATGCTGTTTTCCACAGATTTGAGGCTTTCCACAGATGGCCTGTATACTGTTGGATGTCCATCCAACGGCCGTCGTGCTTCTTCAATCTCTGCTCTTCCTGCTCCAGCCGCTCAAACAAGCGCCGGCGGACTGCCTGCTCCCTCCTCCCCGCGGCCGGCTGTGCTGCCGCGCAGGACTCACCGCCCCACCGTACTCCCATCGCTGGCCTAGCCATCCCTCTACTCACCCACACCTGCTGTTATTCTCCGGCGACGGCAGACGAACCAGTAAACCCTCGTACAGTCGTACTCCCCTCCGCGTGGGAAACAAAAACAACGGCCGAGTCTTCCCTGCCTCCGTGTCGTTCCCTTCCTAGGCCTCGCCGTCGTCCACCGCCCTGGTGCTCTCGGCGTGGCGTGGTCAACGTGGTCAACGACCGACATGCATCTGAAGTGGACTGTACGTGGAGAGGCTGACAGCTGGGTCCACGGCCGCACGCAAGGAAATGCCTCCTTATTACGCGCAAAATAATGATTTCCTCCACCTGACATCTGGGACCCACCGAAAGGGCCTCTGTATTTCGCGAAAAAAACGTTACCGCCGCTGACAGCTCGGACCCACCAGCTATATCTTCGCACGCAAGGAAGTGCCTCCTTATTACGCACAAAAAAATGAATACTCCCCTGCTAGCTGGGACCCAGTATAGTGGGCCTACTAAGTTGACGGGGACGAAGGGCTTTGTCAACTTAGTCAATATGCACGATTCTAGCTCGACTGACCGTACGATGTCCATCCAACGGCCGTAGTGCTTCTTCAACCTCTGGTCTTCTTGCTCCAGCCGCCCAAAGCAGCGCCGGTCGTGCCGCCTGCTCCTGCCTCCCGTGGCCGGCTGTGCTGCCGCGGAGGCCTCACCGCCCCCATACTACTCCCACCGCTGGCCAGGCCATCCCTCCACTCCACTCACCCACACCCCCTGTTATTCTGTGGCGACGGCAGCGCAGCCGAACCAGTGAACCCTCGTACTCCTCTCCGCGTGGGCATCCACTGCCGCGTCTTCCCCGGCTCCGCGTCGTCCCCTTCCTAGGCCTCGCCGTCGTCCACCGTCGTGGTGCTGTCAGCGCGGCGTGGTCAATGTGGTCAACGACCGAATTCCATCGGAAGAATACTGTACGTGGAGAGGCTGACAGCTGGGTCCACGGCAGCCGCAAGGAAGTGCCTCCTTATTACGCGGAAAATAATTATTCCTCCACCTGACAGCAGGGACCCACCGGACTCCCACCAGTATATCGCGAAAAAAACGTTTGCCCCTGACTGCTGGGACCCACCCGACGGGCCACCGTATTTCGCGAAAAAAACGTTCCCCCTGCTGTCAGCTCGGACCCACCGGAAGTGCCTCCTTATTACGCACAAAAAAATGAATACCCCCTGCTAGCTGGGACCCACCTTGGTGGGAGGCTGACTTGTGGGCCTACTAAGTTGACGGGGACGGAGGGCTTTGTCAACTTAGTCAATATGCACGATTCTAGCTCCAGTGACCGTACGATGTCCATCCAACGGCCGTAGTGCTTCTTCAACCTCTGGTCTTCTTGCTCCAGCCGCCCAAACCAGCGCCGGTCGTGCCTCGTGCTCCTGCCTCCCGTGGCCGGCTGCAATGCGGCGAAGGCCTCAGCGCCCCCTACTACTCCCACCGCTGGCCAGGCCATCCTTCTACTCACCCACACCCCCTGTTATTCTGCGGCGATGGCAGCCTCACACCGCAGCGAACCAGTGAACCCTCGTACTCCTCTACGCATGGGCATCCACTGTTGCGTCTTCCCTGGCTCCGCGTCGTCCCCTTCCTAGGCCTCGCCGTCGTCCACCGCCCTGGTGCTCTCGGCGCGGCATGTTCAACGTGGTTAAGGAACGACTTCCATCGGACGTGGACTGTACGTGGAGAGGCTGACAGCTGGGTCCACGGCCGCAGCAAGGAAGTGCCTCCTTATTACGTGCAAAATAATTATTCCTCCACCTAACAGTGGGGACCCACCGGACGGGCCACCGTATTTCACGAAAAAACGTTTGCCCCTGACTGCTGGGACCCACCAGCTACATCTTTGCATGCAAGGAAGTGCCTGATAGTCGGGACCCACCTGGTCAAAGCGTACGTAGCATTGTCATTCTGGTCGCGAACGTGTACGTACATACTGGTCGATGTAGAGGCGCACACATGTCGTAGTAGAGGCGCGCACGTAGCATGTACACGTACGTACAGCGGCCAGGATGCAAGAAAGAAAATATGTCCACGTATGTGTACATACGGGCGGGGTCTCGAACGCCTACTCGCGCATACGTACGGCCAGGGCTCGTGTACATGGCTGGGTCGGAAGGTAGAAACAACGTCGTCGTCGTGTTCATGGGGAGGCAACGGAATGCGTCGTGTTCATGGGGAGGCAACAGAATGTGTCGTGTTCATGGGGAGGCAACGGAATGTGTGGGAGCCAACCGGCTGGGTCGGAACGGAATGCGTGGTCGTGTTCATCGGGAGGGCTTGGACGGAACAGGCGATGGAAACGAGGCCTGGCGTACCGCAAAACGGAGAAAACGGCCTTGTGTTCGACCGACCACGTTCGAAACGGGATCCTGTTCATCGGGAGGGGTCTGGCATACCGCAAAACGGAGGAAACGGACCTCCTACGGTCGAAACGGGGGTCCTGTTGATCGAGAGGGGTGTGGCGTACCGCAAAACGGACGAAACGGACTTGTGTTGGAGCACTAGGGTCGAAACGGGGGTCCTGTTCATCGGGAGGGATGTGGCGTACCGCAAAACGGGACTCCACGAGATACTGTTCATCTCCACCGTCGACCCCTCCAGCCTCCACGAGCTACTGTTCATCCACTGTCGACCTCCTCCAGCCTCCACCTGCGACTGTTCATCCACGAGCTCCTGTTCATCCAGCCTCCACCGCGCGCTACTCCACCGGCTACTGTTCAACCAGCCCTCTCCATGGGCTCCTGTTCAACCACCCCTCCACGGTCTACTATTCATCCTGCCCTCCACAGTCTACTGTTCATCCTGCCCTCCACGGGGTGGTCCTGTTCATCCAGCCCTCCACGGGGTCCTGTTCATCCAGCCCCAACCGGCTCGATCGATCGGGGTCCTGTTCATCCAGAGGCAACACCACGGGGTCCTGTTCATCCACCCCCACGGGGAACTGTTCATCCAAACCCCCCGCAACACTCACTGTTCATCCAGAGGCAGCATCGATCGGTTTCAGTTAGCAGCAGTAGCGAAGGAATCGCTCGATCGGGTTTAGTTAATAGCCATCGATCGATCGCTCGGGTTCAGTAACGCGTAGCCTGCAGTGCAATCGCTCGGGTTCAGTTAGAGCCCAACGCCTCGCTCGGGTTCAGTTAGAGCCAACGCCTCGCACACACGCGCGTACGTGTACGAGAGAAGCGCGCATCGCTCGGCCCCCGACCTCCCACCGTAGTCGGGAACTCCTCGAAATTTTCCTCCCCCTCGCTTCTACCACAATTTTTTCTGTCATGGATGGCCCAAAGAATGTCATGCAGCTGCGTCTCCGGCCCGTCCAGGATGAAAATCCCATTTTTGTCATGATTTTTTGTCATAGAAGTAGGAGCCCACCACATCTATGATGATACCGGGTTTTTTCACAATTATCGTCACAGAAGTGTCATATGTATGACAGAAAAAAATTTCGTTCGACCCAAAATGTCATGGATGTGTCTTTTTTTTTGTAGTGAGAGTTCATTTTGTGAGCAAGTGTTCTCACAAGGTCAAAACAGTTATTTTGGCCCAAGAATGATATCATACCATGTTATTATTAGCCACATGTGAAGCATGGTCACGTTGTGGCATGCCCAGGCGGCCATGACCGTTTGAGAATATAGTAGGCCGTCTAGATGCCATGTATAAGATGTCTTAGGAAAGTTATAGGGTTTAGTTAAGTAAATCCAAACATAGAAATCATTTTTCGTAAAAAGACAGTAGATTACCTCAAAGCTCGTGATGAGGCCCTTGAAGATCTCGCGCATCCCGGCCTGTGTGGACCGGAATCCTTAGAGCATCACGTCGATCAAAGCGCAGTCTTCTTCCTTGAGGGAGTAGCCCGTTGAGGTTGCCTCCATTTCTTCAGTCCACCCCGCATTAACCCACCCTTGGGTGGGAGATGGGGGTGGCAAGACCTCGGACCGCAGCACTTGGGTGCTAGGTAGAAGGGTCTCCAGCTGTGGTGGTGGAGCCGGAGTAGACACCGGCTGGGCCACCGATTACACATCCCTTCTTGGATGACCTCGAGGGCCCCGCCCCCTTGGCCTTGTGGGGCCGAGGTATCAACCTCGGCCATGACGACTAGCTCTCTAGCACCTCCTGTGTCGACTTGGGGCATCAGAGTAGACATTGCTTCTCCCAGCCCTGCTTGAGCTCGGGGAGGAGTAGCGGGGTCCGGCATCCCGCTGGCAGATGGCTGATACATCTCCAACATATATACTTTTCCTAATGCTTTTCCTCTTGTTTTGGACTCTAATTTGCATGATTTGAATGAAACTAACCCCGGACTGACGCTGTTTTCAGCAGAACTACCATGGTGTTGTTTTTTGTGCATAAATAAAAGTTCTCGGAATGGTACGAAACTTTGCGGGGAATTTTTATATAATATATAAGAATTTCTGGAGCCAAGACCTACCGAAGGGGGGCACCTGGGTGGGCACAACCCACTAGGGCGCGCCCCCCTCACCAGGCGTGCCCAGGTGGGTTGTCCCCACCTGGTGGCCCTGCAGACCTGAAACCAACGCTATAAAATCCTATTTTTCTATAAAAAATAAAGGGAAAACGAATTATCACGATCCACGAGATAGAGCCGCTGCCAAGCCCTGTTCTTCCTCGGGAGGGCAGATCTGGAGTCCGTTTGGGGCTCCGGAGAGGGGGATCTTCGTTCTTTGTCATCACCAACCCTTCTCCATCGCCAATTCCATGATGCTCCCCACCGGGAGTGAGTAATTCCTTTGTAGGCTCGCTGGTCGGTGAGGAGTTGGATGAGATTCATCATGTAATCGAGTTAGTTTTGTTAGGGCTTGATCCCTAGTATTCACTATGTTCTTAGATTGATGTTGCTATGACTTTGCCATGCTTAATGCTTGTCACTTTGGGCCCGGGTGCCATGATTTCAGATCCGAACATTTATGTTATCACCATTATATCCATGTTCTAGATCTGATCTTGCAAGTTACAGTCAGCTACTACGTGTTATGATCCGGCAACCCCAGAGTGACAATAACTGGGACCACTCCCGGTGATGACCCTAGTTTGAGGAGTTCATGTATTCACTATGTGTCAATGCTTTGTTCCGGTTCTCTATTAAAAGGAGGCCTTAATATCCCTTAGTTTCCAATAGGACCCTGCTGCCACGGGAGGGTAGGACAAAAGATGTCATGCAAGTTCTTTCCATAAGCACGCATGACTATTTATAGAATACATGCCTACATTATATCAATGAACTTGAGCTAGTGCCGTATCACCCTAGGTTATAACTGTCTCATGATGAATATCATCCAACAAGTCACCGATCCAATGCCTATGAATTTATCCTATATTGTTCTTGCCAAGTTACTACTGCTATCATCACTGTTACACTTGCTACAAAATTACTGCTATCACTGTTACTGTTATCGTTGCCGCCGCTACTATTATCAAAACTACCATACTACTTTGCTACTGATCACTATGGTGCAGATAATTAATCTCCAGGTGTGGTTGAATTGACAACTCAGCTGCTAATACCTTCAAATATTCTTTGGCTCCCCTTGTGTCAAATCTATAAATTTGGGTTGAATACTCTACCCTCGAAAACTGTTGCGATCCCCTATACTTGTGGGTTATCAAGGCCTCTTTCTGGCGCCGTTGCCGGGGAGCATAGCTATATTTGTTGAGTCTCTTTGGATTATTATCATATTATCACTATGAAGAATCGAAAGGATGCCAAGACTAAGATTTTTCCCTCAAAGAAGACGGGAGGTAAGGAACCGCCATCCAGTTCTGCTTTAGATTCACCTTCTGTTATATGTCGCAAGTTATTGATGATGCTACTTCTACTATGGATAATTCTTATGATGATGCTAGTACCTTGCTTAATGATGATGTGCCACTTGGTGAATTTCTTGATAAACAAATTGCTAGAGTTATACAAAATGATGTTGATGAATCTGATGATGAGCTTGAAACTGAATCTCCTTAAACACCTACTAGAACTAGCCTTCCTAGATATGAATTGCCTAAGGTACCGGAAGGTTATGTTATGAGTGAAGAAACAGCTAGAGATATTCTTGCTTGTAAAGATAGAGATGATCTAGAGAAATTATTATGCAAGTATAAAGAAAAATCTCTGAATTCTAGAATGAAATGTGATCCTAAGTTTTCTACTTCACCTATCCTTATTGATGATAAGGATTATGAATTCTCTGTCAACCCAGAGTTAATTACTTTGGTTGATTCTGATCCTTTCCATGGTTATGAAACTGAAACTGTTGTGGCACATCTTACTAAGTTGAATGACATAGCCACCCTTTTTACTCATGATGAGAAAATTCGCTATTACTTTATTCTTAAATTATTTCCGCTTTCATTAAATGGTGATGCTAAATCTTGGTACAATACTCTTGCTCCTGGTTGTGTGCGTAGTCCCCAGGATATGATTTATTACTTATCTGAAAAATATTTTCCTGCTCATAAGAAACAAGTTGCCTTACATGAAATATTTAACTTTGTGCAAATCAAAGAAGCGAGTCTCCCACAAGCTTGGGGGAGGCTTTGCTAGTTAATTAATGCTTTGCCTTATCATCATCTTAAGAAAAATGAAATACTTGATATCTTCTATAATGGACTAACCGATGCTTCTAGGGACTTCCTAGATAGTTGTGCTGGTTGTGTTTGCAGGGAACGAACTGTTGGTCAAGTTGAAGAATTATTGAATAACACACTGAAAAATTATAATGATTGGACTATTCCAGAACCACCACCTAAACCCACTCCGAAGAAGAGGGGTATATTATATCTCAGTCCGGAAGATATGCAAGACGCAAAGAAATCTATGAAGGAAAAAGGTATTAAAGCTAAGGATGTTAAAAATTTACCTCCTATTGAAGAAATACATGGGCTTAATACACCACCACTGCCTAAGGTGGTAGAGGTAAATTCTCTTATGAAGTTCAATGATAATGACAATCCTCACAATATGCATCCTAGCCAATGCCTTTATGAGTTTGAAAATTATATTAGAAAACAAGATCACTTCAATGCAAATGTTATGAAACAATTGAAATACAATTCTGATATGATTGCTCGCTTGAGTGACTTGTTGTTTAGAATATCAAATGATGTTAGAGGTGTTGGAAAGCATGCTTCTATGGTTCAAACCCAGTTAGAACAAGTTGCTAAATCTCAAAGAGAATTGCTTGATGAAATGAATAATAATATGCATGACTTTGCTATTATAGTTGCAACTAGAGGAGGTAAAAATGACTCAGGAACCACTTTATCCTAAGGGACAACCAAAAAGAATCGAACAAGATTCACAAAGAGCTAACACTAGTGCACCTAGTTCTTCTAAAAAGAAAAAGAAAAAGAAGAATGATAGGACTTCACATGCTCCTAGTGAACCTGAAATAGAGAAACCTCCTGATAATGATAATGAAACTTCTATCTCATATGCTGAAACTCAACCTGATAATGAACACTCACCTAGTGATAATGAAAAAGATAATGCTGATGTTCATGAAGACTCTCAACCAAATAATAAAGAACCAGACAATGATGTTGAGATAGAACCACCTGTTGATCTTGATAACCCACAACCTAAGAATAAAAGGTATGATAAAAGAGACATCATTGCTAGAAAACATGGTAAAGAAATAGAACTGTGGGTTCAAAAACCTAAGCCTTTTCCACCTAAGTCAACTAAAAAGAATGATGATGAAGAATTTGAACGCTTTGATGAAATGCTGAGGCCGGTCTTTTTGCGTACTCGCTTGACTAATATCGTGAAAATGCCTCCTTATGCAAAGTATATGAAAGACATCATCACAAATAAAAGAAAAAAACCGGAAGCTGAAATCTCCACTATGGTTGCTAATTATACTTTTAAAGATGGAGTACCTAAAAACTTGGAGATCCGGGAATACCAACTATACCTTGCTCTATCAAAAAGAATTATGTGAAAACTGCTTTCTGTGATTTAGGAGCTGGTGTTAGTGTTATGCCTTTCTATTTTTATAAAAGACTTGGTTTGAATAAACTCACACCTACTGAAATATCCTTGCAAATGACTGATAAATCAACTGCCATACCTATCGGTATCTGTGAGGATGTGCCCGTTGTTGTTGCTAATGTCACTCTTTTGACTGACTTTGTTATACTTGAGATGCCCGAGGACGACAACATGTCGATTATCCTTGGTAGACCCTTCTTAAATACTGCGGGGGCTGTTATTGATTACAATAAAAGCAAGGCCACTTTTCATATCAATGGTAATGAGCATACGGTGCACTTTCCGAAGAAACAATTCCAAGTGAATGGTATTAATGTTATTGAAAAATCTCCGACAATCACTGTTGTAACTTTTAAAATACCTCTACCTACTGTCAAAAAGAAATATGAAATGCTTACTGTTGGGGACATTCATATCCCCATTGAGTAACTTAGTGACTTACGAAAGTTCTTTGGTTTCATGCTAATCAAAAGTGGTTGTTAATAAGACTTGATCAACCTTATTAATGGATCATTTTTGAACGGTATGAAGTTGATGAATTTAGTAAGCACTACTTTCTGTCCCTACTGTTTATTCTCTATTTTATTAGTTAATAAAATAAAATGCCATGTTTTGTCTGTTTTCTGATTTTCCCGTGCAATAAAAAAATGACCCAAAAATAAAAATTCTCATAATGCCCTGAAAATTTAATATGTTTTTTTCTGAATATTTCTAAATTTCTGGTGGAAATAATATTAGAGGGAAGTCCACCAGGTGGGCACAACCCACCTGGGCACGCCAGGACCCCCCGGTGCACTCTGGTGGGTTGTGGTCCCCACGTGGGCACCCTCACTTATCTCTTTACACCACATCAGCACCTACCTCCAGAAAAAAATCTCCATTGCTCTCTCTCTCCCGTGTTCTTGCTCTCAAACCCACGGATTTCGATCTCTTTGCTCGAAGCTCCGTTTCAGAAACTATTTCGAGGGATTGTTGCTTGGTATGTGACTCCACCGTTTGTCCAATTAGTTTTTATTTTAGTGGTTTATATTTTGAATAATTATCTACTCTTGGTGCTTGAAAGGGCATTTCCCTACTTTATGTTTTGGATGATGATGACAACCCTTTGTTGGTCTAATCCTGTGCTAAATGTTTCAGGTTCTTGATGCTTAGGCCCACATCGGAAAGCTATTCTCTCTTGTAGGAAAAGATCGAAGACGGAGTCCCCTATGCTTTTTATCTCTTTGGTCGTAGGGAACCCGTACTATCAAGAGGGAATCCTCATTAGAAGAACTGGGGGAATCTTTTCACGTACACCTTCATCACCTCTCCTTTGTCTTTCTCAAGTGTGTGTGTGAGAGAGAGAGTTTTCCTTGTCTCTTCCCCTATCTATTCCTGCTCACTGTTTCTGCCCAGCGGTTGTACCGCTCTATGGAGCGGTTGTACCACTGGGTCTTGTCGCTCATCAGCTTTGCTCGAGCGGTTGTACCGCTGCCTCCGGGTGGTGGTACCGCCACCATGCTCTGCAAAAGCTAGGGCGGTGGTTCCATCCATGCACCACTCAAGTACCGCTCGCGCTTCTGTTTTGATGCGGTTCTTGGGCGGTAGTGGCCCGGTTGGTCCAGTCGTTCCTCGATGACCGGTACCACCGGTGGTCCGAGCGGTTCTTCCGCTCAGAACTTAGCCGCCCAAGAGCTCAAGGCCATGCGGTTGTTTCGGCCAGGCAGCGCCCAAGTACCGGTCAAGCTCCTGTTTTGATGTGGTGGTTGTGCGGTGGCTAGGCGGTTAGTCCGGTTATTTTTCTTAGTTGGTACTACCGCCCGCAGGTCCAGTTGTACCGCTTGGTAGGGTTCTGCAGATACACCGTGAGTCTCGGTTGTACCGGGACGAGGACTAGTTGTACCGCTGCAGTGCAAAAAACGCAGTAACGGTTGGAATCTAGGGTTGCTATATAAGGGAGCTTCTCCCACCTACCACTCTCACCTTTGACCTCTCTCACTCCACCATTAATGCACTTCAAGCTCTCTTGCCCGATCTCTCTCTCTAGCCACTCAAACTTGTTGATTTTCTAGGGATTGAAGGAGGAGACCTAGATCTACACTTCCACCAAAGGATATTTGCTTCCCCCATACTTTCTTGTGTGGATTTTGTTACTCTTGGGTGTTTGAGCACCCTAGACGGTTGAGGTCACCTCGGAGCCATATTCCATTGTGGTGAAGCTTCATGGTTTCGTTGGGAGCCTCCAATTAAGTTTTGGAGAGAGCCCCAACCTTGTTTGTAAAGGTTCGGTCGCCGCCTTCAAGGGCACCAATAGTGGAATCACGGTATCTCGCATTGTGTGAGGGCGTGAGGAGAATACGGTAGCCCTAGTGGCTTCTTGGGGAGCATTGTGCCTCCACACCGCCCCAACGGAGACGTACTTCCCTTCAAAAGGAAGGAACTTCGGTAACACATCCTCGTCTTCACCGGCTCCACTCTTGGTCTTCTCTTCCCTTTACTTTTGCAAGCTTACTTGTGTTACTTTCCTTGCTTGCTTGTGTGCTTGTATGTGTTGCATCATATAGGTTGCTCACCTAGTTGCACATCTAGACAACCTACTTTGTTGCAAAGTTTAATTTGGTAAAGAAAAGCTAAAAATTGTTAGTTGCCTATTCACCCCCCTCTAGTCAACTATATCGATCCTTTCAATTGGTATCAGAGCCTCGTCTCTTTATTAAGGACTTTACCGTCCGAAGAGTATGGTTGATACCGTAGACGGTGTGGAGGAACACTCCGGTGAATCCTGTCTCGTCTACGGGCGATGGGGGAATCTCGGTCTCTCGTGAGGAGTTCAATGTGGCCCTGGAGACATTGAAAACCTCCATGACGACCGAGGTTGAAAGCATGTTTACTAAATTCCTTGAAGGGCTTAAACTATCCTCTGCACCGTTGAAAGTGGTTAATCCCACCGACAAGGTGACAGATGCTACCTCCGATAAGGGGGAAGCTAGTAGCGAAAAGGCTCCTTCTTCTAGCGGTAAGAATGGCACCGGCATCTTTGCTCATGTGGAACCACCACTTGTTTATGGTGGACCAGTTCCTTCCACTCATTTGAATCATGCCGGTCCTCCTCCTAAGATTCTAAAAAATGAGGACTTTGATACTTGGGTTTACCGCTTTAAACTATATGCTTTGATCAACTTATCAAAGCGTATATTCCAACTCTGAGATGCTTGCACCAGTCCATAGATGGATCGGTGTAGCTTGCATATTTTGTTAGTACCTTTAGGATTGACAAAACCTTCTGGTTGCATCATATACAACTCTTATTTAATAAATCCATTAAGGAATGCAGTTTTGTTTATCCATTTGCCAGATTCCATAAAATGCGGCAATTTCTAACATGATTCGGACAGACTTAAGCATAGATACGAGTGAGAAACTCTCATCGTAGTCAACACCTTGAACTTGTCGAAAACCTTTTTGTGACAATTCTAGCTTTGTAGATAGTAACACTACTATCAGCGTCCGTCTTCCTCTTGAAGATCCATTTAATCTCAATGTCTCACCGATCAATGGGCAAGTCAATCAAAGTCCATACTTTGTTCTCATACATGGATCTCATCTCAGATTTCATGGCCTCAAGCCATTTCACGGAATCTGGGCTCATCATCGCTTCCTCATAGTTCGTAGGCTCGTCATGGTCAAGTAACATGACCTCCAGAACAGGAGTACCGTACCACTCTGGTGCAGATCTCACTCTGGTTTACCTACGAGGTTCGGTAGCAACTTGATCTAAAGTTACATGATCATTATCATTAGCTTCCTCACTAATTGGTGTAGTAGTCACAGGAACATATTTCTGTGATGAACTGCTTTCCAATAAGGGAGCAGGTACAGTTACCTCATCAAGTTCTACTTTCCTCTCACTCACTCCTTTCGAGAGAAACTCCTTCTCTAGAAAGGATCCATTCTCAACAACGAATATCTTGCCTTTGGATCTGTGATAGAAGGTGTACCCAACATTTTTTTGGGTATCCTATGAAGACGCACTACTCCGATTTGGGTTTGAGCTTATCAGGTTGAAACTTTTTCACATAAGCATTGCAACCTCAAAATTTAAGAAACGACAGCTTAGGTTTCTTGCCAAACCATAGTTCATACGGTGTCATCTCAACGGATTTAGATGGTGCCCTATTTAACGTGAATGCAGCTGTCTCTAATGCATAACCCCAAAACAATAGTGGTAGATCGGTAAGAGACATCATAGATCGCACTATATCTAATAAAGTATGGTTATGACGTTCGGACACACCATTACACTGTGGTGTTCTAGGTGGCGTGATTAGTGAAACTATTTCACATTATTTTAACTGAAGGCCAAACTCGTTAACTCAAATATTTTACTTCTGCGATCATATCATAGAAACTTTTATTTTCTTGTTACGATGATTCTCCACTTTACTCTGAAATACTTTGAACTTTTCAAATGTTTCAGACTTGTGTTTCATCAAGTAGATATACCCATATCTGCTCAAATCATCTGTGAAGGTCAGAAAATAATGATATCCGCCGCGAGCCTCAACACTCATCGGACCGCATACATCAGTATGTATTATTTCCAATAAGTCAATTGCCCGCTCCATTGTTCCGGAGAACGGAGTTTTAGTCATCTCGCCCATGAGGCATGGTTCGCAAGCATCAAGTGAATCATAATCAAGTGATTCCAAAATCCCATCTGCATGGAGTTTCTTCATGCGCTTTACACCAATATGACCTAAACGGCAGTGCCACAAATAAGTTGCACTATCATTATTAACTTTGCATCTTTTGACTTCAATATTATGAATATGTGTATCACTACGATCGAGATCCAACAAACTATTTTCATTGGGTGTATGACCATAGAAGGTTTTATTCATGTAAACAGAACAACAATTATTCTCTAGTTTACATGAATAACCGTATTGCAATAAACATGATCCAATCATATTCATGCTCAACGCAAACACTAAATAACATTTATTTTAGGTTCAACACTAATCCCGAAAGTATAGGGAGTGTGCGATGATGATCATATCAATCGTGTAACCACTTCCAATACACATCGTCACTTCACCCTTAACTAGTCTCTGTTCATTTTGCAACTTCCGTTTCGAGTTACTATTCTTAGCAACTGAACTAGTATCAAATACTGAGGGGTTGCTATAAACACTAGTAAAGTACACATCAATAACATGTATATCAAATATACCTATGTTCACTTTGCCATCCTTCTTATCCGCCAATTACTTGGGGTAGTTCCGCTTCCAGTGACCAGTCCCTTTGCAGTAGAAGCACTTAGTTTCAGGCTTAGGTCCAGACTTGGGGTTTTCACTTGAGCAACAACTTGCTTGCCATTCTTCTTGAAGTTCCCCTTTCTTCCGTTTGTCCCTTTACTTGAAACTAGTGGTTTTGTTTACCATCAACACTTGATGCTTTTCTTGATTTCTACCTTCGTCGATTTTAGCATCACGAAGAGCTTGGGAATCGTTTCCGTTATCCCTTGCATATTATAGTTCATCACGAAGTTCTACTAACTTGGTGTTGGTGACTAGAGAATTTTGTCAATCACTATTTTATCTGGAAGATTAACTCCCACTTGATTCAAGCGATTGTAGTACCCAGACAATTTGAGCACATGCTCACTGCTTGAGCTATTCTCCTCCATCTTTTAGCTATAGAACTTGTTGGAGACTTCATATCTCTCAACAGGTATTTGCTTGAAATATTAACTTCAACTCCTGGAACATCTCATATGTTCCATGACGCTCAAAACGTCTTTGAAGTCCCGATTCTAAGCCGTTAAGCATGGTGCACTAAACTATCAAGTAGTCATCATATTGAGCTAGCCAAATGTTCAGAACGTCTGCATTTGCTCCTGCAATAGGTCTGTCACCTAGCGGTGCATCAAGGACATAATTATTCTGTGCAGCAATGAGGATAATCCTCAGATCACGGATCCAATCCGCATCATTGCTACTAAAATTTTTCAACTTAGTTTTCTCTAGGAACATATAAAAATTAAACGGGGAGCAACATCGCGAGCTATTGATCTACAACATAGATATGCTAATACTACCAGGACTAAGTTCATGATAAATTAAAGTTCAATTAATCATATTACTTAAGAACTCCCACTTAGATAGACATCCCTCTAATCATATAAGTGATCACGTGATCCAAATCAACTAAACCATAACCGATCATCACATGAAATGGAGTACTTTCAATGATGAACATCATTATGTTGATCATATCTACTATATGATTCACGCTCGACCTTTCGGTCTCAGTGTTCCGAGGCCATATCTGCATATGCTAGGCTCGTCAAGTTTAACCTGAGTATTCTGCGTGTGCAAAACTGGCTTGCACCCGTTGTAGATGGACGTAGAGCTTATCACACCCGATCATCACGTGGTGTCTGGGCACAACGAACTTTGGCAACGGTGCATACTTAGGGAGAACACTTTTATCTTGAAATTTAGTGAGCGATCATCTTATAATGCTACCGCCGAACTAAGCAAAATAAGATGTATAAAAGATAAACATCACATGCAATCAAAATATGTGACATGATATGGCCATCATCATGATTTCCATCTCCACAGCATCGTCATGATTTCCATCGTCACCGGCATGACACCATGATCTCCATCATCTTGATCTATATCAATGTGTCGTCACATGGTCGTCTCGCCAACTATTGCTCTTGCAACTATTGCTATCGCATAGCGATAAAGTAAAGCAATTATTTGGCTCTTGCATCTTATGCAATAAAGAAACAACCACAAGGCTTCTGCCAGTTGCCGATAACTTCAACAAAACATGATCATCTTATACAACAACTTATATCTCATCACGTCTTGACCATACCACATCACAACATGCCCTCCAAAAACAAGTTAGACGTCCTCTACTTTTTTGTTGCAAGTTTTACGTGGCTGCTACGGGTTGAGCAAGAACTGTTCTTACCTACGCATCAAAACCACAACGATAGTTTTTCAAGTTAGTGCTGTTTTAACCTTCTCAAGGACCGGGCGTAGCCACACTCGGTTCAACTAAAGGTGGAGAAACTGACACCCGCTAGTCACCTGTGTGCATAGCACGGCGGTAAAACCAGTCTTGCGTAAGCGTACGCGTAATGTCGGTCCGGGCCGCTTCATCCAACAATACCGCCGAACCAAAGTATGACATGCTGGTAAGCAGTATGACTTATATCGCCCACAACTCACTTGTGTTCTACTCGTGCATATTACATCAACGCATAAAACCTGGCTCGGATGCCACTGTTGGGGAACATAGTAATTTCAAAATTTTCCTACGCACAGGCAAGATCATGGTGATGCATAGCAACGAGAGGGGAGAGTGTGTCCACGTACCCTCGTAGACCGAAAGCGGAAGCGTTAGCACAACGCGGTTGATGTAGTCGTACGTCTTCACGATCCGACCGATCAAGTACCGAACGCACGACACCTCCGAGTTCTGCACACGTTCAACTCGATGACGTCTCTCGAACTCCGATCCAGCCAAGCTTTGAGGGAGAGTTCCGTCAGCACGACGGCGTGGTGACGATGATGATGTTCTACCGATGCAGGGCTTCGCCTAAGCACCGCTACGATATGACCAAGGTGGATTATGGTGGAGGGGGCACCACACACGGCTAAGAGATCAAGAGATCAATTGTTGTGTCTTTGGGGTGCCCCCTGCCCCCGTATATAAAGGAGTGGAGGAGGGGGAGGGCCAGCCCTCTCTATGGCGCGCCCTAGGGGAGTCCTACTCCCACCGGGAGTAGGATTCCCCCATTCCTAGTAGAATTAGGAGCCCTTCCAAGTAGTAGGAGTAGGAGGGAAGGAAAGGGAAGGGAAAAGGAGAAGGAAGGAAGGGTGCGCCCCCGTCCCTAGTCCAATTTGGACCAGCCCATGGGGAGGGGTGCGGCCACCCTTTGAGGCCTTTCTCTCCTTTCCCGTATGGCCCATTAAGGCCCAATACGAATTCCCGTAACTCCCCGGTACTCCCAAAAATACCTGAATCACTCGGAACCTTTCCGATGTCCGAATATAGTCGTCCAATATATCGATCTTTACATCTCGAACATTTTGAGACTCCTCATCATGTCCCCGATCTCATACGGGACTCCGAACTCCTTCGGTACATCAAAACACATAAACTCATAATACAACCGTCATCGAACTTTAAGCGTGCGGACCCTATGGGTTCGAGAACTATGTAGACAGGACCGAGACACGTCTCCAGTCAATAACCAATAGCGGAACCTGGATGCTCATATTGGCTCCTACATATTCTACGAAGATCTTTATCGGTCAAACCGCATAACAACATACGTTGTTCCCTTTGTCATCGGTATGTTACTTGCCCGAGATTCGATCGTCAGTATCTCAATACCTAGTTCAATCTCGTTACCAGCAAATCTCTTTACTCGCTCCGTAACACATCATCCCACAACTAACTCATTAGTTGCAATGCTTGCAAGGCTTATAGTGATGTGCATTACCGAGTGGGCCCAGAGATACCTCTCCGACAATCAGAGTGACAAATCCTAGTCTTGAAATACGCCAACCCAACAAGTACCTTCGGAGACACCTGTAGAGCACCTTTATAATCACCCAGTTATGTTGTGACGTTTGGTAGCACACAAATTGTTCCTCCGGTAAACGGGAGTTGCATAATCTCATAGTCATAGGAACATGTATAAGTCATGAAGAAAGTAATAGCAACAAACTAAACGATCAAGTGCTATGCTAACGGAATGGGTCAAGTCAATCACATCATTCTCTAATGATGTGATCCCGTTAATCAAATGACAACTCATGTCTATGGCTAGGAAACTTAACCATCTTTGATTCAACGAGCTAGTCAAGTAGAGGCATACTAGTGACATACTGTTTGTCTATGTATTCACACATGTATTATGTTTCCAGTTAATACAATTCTAGCATGAATAATAAACATTTATCATGATATAAGGAAATAAATAATAACTTTATTATTGCCTCTAGGGAATATTTCCTTCATCTATGTATCCCTATGAGTAGTTGGTATCATTTTTGTGAAGTTTTCATGAAATTTTTTTGTGGGCTAATAAATTTCAGAATTTTGTTCATAGGAAATTCATGAATATCTTTAGGAAGTTTGGCTCCAAGAAGAACTCCAAGGGTGTTATTGGGGAGTCATCTGATAGTGATCTCCATCCTCGGAGGTTGGAGGAGGTACGGCCGTGTGAATGGCCGCACACCCCGTTCCTGGAAGAGGCTGGAATCCTTCAGGAGTTCATGCAATATGTTGCGAATGCCAGCCTCACCGACTTCATTGGAGATGTGTGTGAACAACACCAAATACTCACAAACATTTTTGTGTAGAGCTTTACTTTCCTACCTAGGAATAATCGTCCTGAAGTTAGCTTTGATTTATATGTTGAAAACCATCAGATACCACTTACTGAATTTTGCAACATATGCATGATCCCTTCTGATGGGAGCTTGTCCGAGCCTAGGCCGGCTAGGTTTGAGGCATTTTATTGCACTTTGACCATGGGAGATGAGAGAGGGGTGTCAGCTACCATTGCCGCTGGCTTGCATTTTCTTGCTGTTCATTACTTTGCACTTTTCATTGCAAAATGCTTTCTTGCTAGGGAGAAGGTGGGAGCGCTCAGCTCACTAGACCTTGCTGTTTTGCTCGTGCATTAGAGGGCGAGAACACTTATATCATGGGAGCTATTGTGGCTCGTCACCTCCATCTTAATAAATCTTTGGGTAAAATCTATGGTGGGATTTATGCTACTCGCTTGGCGGCCCACTTTAATGTTGGGATACACCCTCACGATTACCCTCTGACCAAGGTTTATCTAGACCGTGCAGCCATGGAACACCATCATTTTCTTGCACATGATTATCTTGACATTCCTATTCCTTATAACCTGGTATTCAGTGTTGAAACCCGTGATATTATTCCGTTGCCTTCCCGTGCCTTGTTTGATTCTGTTTCCAGGGGTGGTTATAAGATCATGCATGCAGACATCATCGCCTACCGAAACGCTCAGGCTGCTGCAAA
Source organism: Triticum aestivum (assembly GCF_018294505.1). Lineage (NCBI taxonomy): Eukaryota > Viridiplantae > Streptophyta > Magnoliopsida > Poales > Poaceae > Triticum > Triticum aestivum. The sequence continues at coordinate 125,794,869 of NC_057794.1, forward strand.
AGCAGAGGAGGAGCCTCCGCAGTGGGATCGGTGGATGCCCGCTCCTCAGTGCCCCAACTACTATCCGGATTACTGATCGACTACCAAGTTAGGCCAAAAGCCTAAGCTTGGGGGAGTACGTGTTTCTCACCGACATTACATTCATGTTCACTTATTCATCTAGTCGATGTTCACACTTTTTCATTATATCATCCATGTTTAAATTTTATTTTTCATGCTTTCTTCTTGTGTGTTTGAATTTTATTTTTCTTGCTTTCTTCTTGAAAAAAATTTAGTTGTAGCAAGTTTATTTTCCATGCATGCTTAGTTGTAGTATTAAAAAGAAAACCCCAAAAGATTTCCTTGTTCTTCTTTTGCTTGTTGGGAGCTTTCCTGTGTAAATAGTTTTTCTCCCTTTGCTTTTCCCTTTTATTTATTTTTTCAAGAAAACCAAAAACTCCAACAATATTTCAGTGTGTGTTTCTCTGAATTTCTTTTCTTTTATTTGAGCTTCACCAAGGAGAAGACCATGATGAAAATGTTGAGTGGCTCTCATATGAATAATTGTTGAACTAATAAAGAGCCAATTTTACCTTGTCTTCTCCTGTTGAATAAAATGTTTGCAGATTCCAGCTTAGTCTATGCCACTCTTGCACTATTATTGTTTTCACATCGTTCGGGCATGCAAGTGAAAGGCAATAATGACGATATTCGATGAACTGGCCGTGCCAGAGAGAAATTGGTATGAACTCGACTTGTTCTGTTTGTGCAAATATGTTTAACCTAGTATCCATGATTCAACCCATTATGATTAAACATGTTTGCAATGACAATTAGAGATTATAGTTTCTCATGACATGCATAAGTAGCTGGGCGTGGATAATGATTTATCTTGGATATCAACATTGCGTTAAAATGACTGTGATGTAGTATGATGATATGGTATCCTCCTGTGAATGTTCGAGTGGCTTGACTTGGCACATGTTCATGCATGTAGTTGAATCAAAACCAACATAGCCTCTATGATATTTATGTTCATGGTGTTCATATCCTACTCATGCTAGTGTCCAGTGTTACTTCTCAATCTAATTGCTAGCCTTCGTCTATACTAAGTGGGGATTCTGCTTGTACATCAAAAACCTTGAACCCAAAGTTATTCCAGATGAGTCCACCATACCTACCTATATGCGGTATTACCCTCCCGTCCTAAGTAAATTTGCATGTGCCACCTCCAAAAACTTCTAAAAAATATATCCATTTTGTGTGCCTGAATCGTTCATGGAACGATAGGAGGTATTCGGTATCTTCCATGCTAAGCGGGTTATTCTCAGGTCGAGTGCTTATTCACTCGCCATCGCACGAGAAAAGGGTGGTAATAGGGATGCCCAGTCCCAAACCGGAGTCAAAACCTTTACTTTTTATCGCTTGGGAACCGCCACTAACTTGTTTAGCATGGGAGATATTGATAACTGATAGTCGTGAAGTAAATGAGAAGGGTGCATGTCTCAAAATATCATTTATCTCCATTTTAAAAACCTGAGCTCTGGCACCTCTGCAAAGGGACTATCTATTTAATTTTATGTTGTGTCATCACCTTCTAAAACAAGAGCTAGAACCTGAGAGCACAGATGTCATGACTTATGAATTCTGTGTAGCTAATGTTGGGTGCATCATGACTGGATCTTTTCTACCATGAATTACAATGTTTAGTCGCTACTCGGACTTTGGAGGTGCTCCGCATTTATGTTTTGCGGTCTTAGATAGGGCTAGCGAGATACCATTATTGTCATATTATATCATGGTTGTTTTGACAATGTGTTGCCGTTTGAGATGTCTTATTATTGCTCGCTAGCTGATTATGTCATTGATATGAGTTAATAAAATCTTTAAGAGTTATTATTGGCATGGTTAGTTATAATGTTGGCTGAAAGCCTGGGTGCTGTTTAAGCTTATTTATGCAAACAAGATCAAAAGAGTTCGTAAAAGTTTTTCTTTTTCACTTTCAGTTTATCAACTGAATGTCTTAAGGACAAGCAAAGGTTTAAGCTTGGGGAGTTGATACGTCTCCAATGTATCTACTTTTGCTAACGCTTTTCCTCTTGTTTTGGACTCTAATTTGCATGATTTGAATGAAACTAACCTCGGACTGACGCTGTTTTCAGTAGAACTACCATGGTGTTGTTTTTTATGCAGAAATAAAAATTCTCGGGATGGAACGAAACTTTGCAGGGAATTTTTTATATAATATATAAGAATTTCTGGAGCCAAGACCTACCGAAGGGGGGCTCCTGGGTGGGCACAACCCACCAGGGCGCGCCCCCCTCACGAGGCGCGCCCAGGTGGGTTGTCCCCACCTGGTGCCCTACAGACCCTGAAACCAACCCTATAAAATCCTATTTTTCCAGAAAAAATCAGGGAAAAAAGAATTATCATGATCCACGAGACGGAGCCGCCGCCAAGCCTTGTTCTTCCTCGGGAGGGCAGATCTGGAGTTTGTTTGGGGCTCCGGAGAGGGGGATCTTCGTTCTTCATCATCACCAACCCTTCTCCATCGCCAATTCCATGATGCTCCCCACCGGGAGTGAGTAATTCCTTCGTAGGCTCGCTGGTCGGTGAGGAGTTCGATGAGATTCATCATGTAATCGAGTTAGTTTTGTTAGGGCTTGATCCCTAGTATCCACTATGTTCTTTTATTGATGTTGCTATGACTTTGACATGCTTAATGCTTGTCACTTTGGGCCCGGGTGCCATGATTTTAGATCTGAACCGTTTATGTTATGACCATTATATCCATGTACTAGATCCGATCTTGCAAGTCATAGTCACCTACTACGTGTTATGATCCGGCAACCCCGGAGTGAAAATATCCGAGACACTCCCGGTGATGACCGTAGTTTGAGGAGTTCATGTATTCATTATTTGTTAATGCTTTGTTATGGTTCTTGATACGTCTCCAATGCATCTACTTTTCCAAACACTTTTGCCCTTGTTTTAGACTCTAACTTGCATGATTTGAATGGAACTAACCCGGACTGACGCTGTTTTCAGCAGAATTACCATGGTGTTATTTATGTGCAGGAGCAAACGTTCTCGGAATGACGTGAAACTTCACAGAGCCACTTTTCATAAAATAAGAAAAATACCTGCAAAAGATGAAGGCCAGGGGCCCCACCACCTCTCCACGAGGGTGGGGGCGCGCCTGCCCCCCTAAGGCGCGCCCCCCTACCTCGTGGGCCCCCTGTTGACTCTCCGACTCGAACTCCAACTCCATATATTGAGTTTCGGGGAGAAAAAAAATCAGAGAGAAGAAATCATCGCGTTTTACGATACAGAGCCGCCGCCAAGCCCTAAAACCTCTTAGGAGGGCTGATCTGGAGTCCGTTCGGGGCTCCGGAGAGGGGAATCCGTCGCCATCGTCATCATCAACCATCCTCCATCACCAATTTCATGATGCTCACCGCCGTGCGTGAGTAATTCCATCGTAGGCTTGCTAGACGGTGATGGGTTGGATGAGATCTATCATGTAACGGAGTTAGTTTTGTTAGGGTTTGATCCCTAGTGTCCACTATGTTATGAGATTGATGTTGCTATGACTTTGCTATGCATAATGCTTGTCACTAGGGCCCGAGTGCCATGATTTCAGATCTGAACCTATTATGTTTTCATCAATATATGAGTGTTCTTGATCCTATCTTGCAAGTCTATAGTCACCTATTATGTGTTATGATCCGTTAACCCCGAAGTGACAATCGAGATACTTACCGGTGATGACCGTAGTTTGAGGAGTTCATGTATTCACTATGTGTTAATGCTTTGTTACGGTTCTATATTAAAAGGATGCCTTAATATCCCTTAGTTTCCATAAGTACCCCGCTGCCATGGGAGGGTAGGACAAAAGATGTCACGCAAATTCTTTTCCATAAGCATGTATGACTATATTCGAAATACATGCCTACATTGTATCAATGAATTGGAGCTAGTTCTGTGTCACCCTAGGTTATGACTGTTACATGATGAACCACATCCGGCATAATTCTCCATCACCGATCCATTGCCTACGAGCTTTTCATATATTGTTCTTCGCTTATTTACTTTTCTGTTGCTATTGCTATCATCACTACAAAATACCAAAAACATTACTTTTACTACTGTTACCTTCTGCTACCATTACCACCACTATCATATTACTTTGCTACTAAATACTTTGCTACAGATACTAAGTTTCCAGGTGTGGTTGAATTGACAACTCAGCTGCTAATACTTGAGAATATTCTTTGGCTCCCCTTGTGTCGAATCAATAAATTTGGGTTGAATACTCTACCCTTGAAAACTGTTGTGATCCCCTATACTTGTGGGTTATCAAGACTATTTTCTGGCGCCGTTGCCGGGGAGCATAGCTCTATTCTTTGAGTCACTTGGGATATATATATATCTTCTTATCATTATGAAGAACTTGAGAGATCCAAAAACCAAGATCTATCCCTCAACTACGAGGGGAGGTAAGGAACTGCCATCTAGCTCTGCACTTGATTCACCTTCTGTTATGAGTAAGTTTGCGACACCTACACCTGCTTCTGCTATTCGTTCTGATATGTCGCATGTTATTGATGATGCCACTTCTGCTATGCATGATACTTATGATGAAACTACCTCTATGCCTGATACTACTGTGCCACTTAGTGACTTTCTTGATGAACAACTTGCTAGGGCTAGAGAAATTGAAAATATTGAATCTGATGATACTGATGAAAGTGATGATGAAGAACCACTTGTTATTCCTAAGGGTTATGTTTTTGATCAAGAAGCTTCTTTAGATATTTTAGCTTGCAAAAATAGAAATGAACTCAAAAGGTTATTAGCTAAACGGAGTAAGCAATCTCTAAATACTAGAATGAAATCTGACCCTGCTTTTGCTACTTCACCTATCTTTATTACTGATAAGGATTATGAATTCTCTGTTGATCTTGATATAATTACTTTGGTTGAATCTGATCATTTTCATGGTTATGAATCTGAAACTGTTGTGGCACAGCTTACTAAATTGAATGATATAGCCACCCTGTTCACTAAAGATGAGAGAACTCGTTACTTTTATATCCTTAAAATATTTTTGTTCTCATTAAAGGGTGATGCTAAGATATGGTTTAATTCTCTTGATCTTGGTTGTGTGCGTAGTCCCCAGGATATGATTTATTACTTCTCTGCTAAATATTTCCCTGCTCATAAGAAACAAGCTGCTTTAAGGGATATATATATATAATTTTGTGCAAATTGAAGAAGAGAGTTTCCCACAAGCTTGGGGGAGGCTTCTCCAATTACTTAATGCTTTGCCTGATCATCCTCTTAAGAAAAATGAAATACTTGATATCTTTTATAATGGACTAACCGATGCCTCCAGAGATTACCTGGATAGTTGTGATGGTTTTGTTTTCAGGGAAAGAACACCGGATGAAGCTGGAATTCTATTGAATAATATGTTGTCAAATGAAAATAATTGGACACCTCCGGAGCCAATTCCCGAGCCTATTCCTAAACCAACTCCGAAGAAGAGGGGTATTCTATTTCTCAGTCCTGAAGATATGCAAGAGGCAAAGCAATCTATGAAAGAAAAAGGTATTAAAGCTGAAGATGTTAAGAATTTACCTCCTATTGAAGAAATACATGGTCTTAATTTACCGCATGTTGAAGAAACATATAATCTTAATCCTTTACCTATTAAAGAAACTCATGGTCATTGTCGGTGTCAAAACCGGCAGATCTTAATCCTAAACATATAGTCTAGGCGGATGGTAACAGGAGGTAGGGGACACGATGTTTTACCCAGGTTCGGGCCCTCTTGATGGAGGTAAAACCATATGTCCTGCTTGATTAATATTGATGATATGGGTAGTACAAGAGTAGATCTACCACGAGATCAAAGAGGCTAAACCCTAGAAGCTAGCCTATGGTATGATTGTTGTTCGTCCTACGGACTAAAACCCTTCGGTTTATATAGACACCGGAGAGGGCTAGGGTTACACAGAGTCGGTTACAATGGTAGGAGATCTACATATCCGTATCGCTAAGCTTGCCTTCCACGCCAAGGAAAGTCCCTTCCGGACACGAGACGAAGTCTTCGATCTTGTATCTTCATAGTCCAGGAGTCCGGCTATCCGGACACCCCCTAATCCAGGACTCCCTTAGTAGCCCCTGAACCAGGCTTCAATGATGACGAGTCTGGCGCGCAGATTGTCTTCGGCATTGCAAGGCGGGTTCCTCCTCCAAGTACTTCGTAGAAGATTTTAAACACAAAGGTAGTGTCCCGCTCTGCAAAATAAGTTTCCACATATTTCCATAGAGAGAATAATATTTACACAAATCTAATCTGCTGACGTATTCCGTAGCGTGACATCGCACCACGACCAAGTCTTTATTTGAAACGTTTTACTGTTCTACCTCAGCGTGTTTAGCGAGGCGTTTTCCTTGGCACGTCTTGTCAAAGCAGAGATCGTGTCCCCTTATTCCGGGATTCTCATCAATACGGGCGTGGGTAACCCAACCGTGCCATTGATTATGGCGCTTGGGAGATAAGCGAGTTTTACCAGGCTGGTGGGGACGCATAGTCGCGCCCACCCATATAAGGGGATAAGGATCCACCTTTTCATCCACGCCTTCTTCCTCCTTTGCCTATCCATTTCCGCGCACTCGAGCTCCAGCGCCCAAGTCCGCACACCCCACCTCAACCTTCTCCAGCCATGTCCGGAGCAGGAGGCAAGTGGATGGTCTCCTCCGTCACGGAGGTACACATCAAAAGACTAAGGAAGGCCGAATACTTGTCTAACGACATTGCGCATCGGCTTCCCGAAGAGGGGCAGCTCATCCCCACCCCTAGGCCCCATGAGAGGGTGGTGTTCCTCCCTCATTTCCTCCGCGGACTGGGCTTCCCTCTCCACCCATTTGTCCGGGGGCTCATGTTCTACTACGACCTGGATTTCCACGATCTGGCCCCAAACTTTGTCCTCAACATCTCGGCGTTCATCATTGTGTGCGAGGCTTTCTTCCGCATCCGCCCCCATTTCGGCCTATGGCTCAAGACTTTCAATGTCAAGCCGAAGGTGGTGCGCGGCACCCAAGCGGAGTGCGGAGGCGCCATGGTGGGCAAGATGCCCAACATCCTATGGCTCGAGGGCTCCTTCATGGAGTCCCTAATGGGGTGGCAATCGGGGTGGTTTTACATCACCGAGCCGCGCGACCCTGAGTGGGTCGCAGCCCCCGAGTTTCAATCCCGACCCCCTACGCGGCTCGCCTCCTGGAAAGAGACGGGCCTGTCGTGGGGTAAAAAAGGAGAGCTGACCGAACTCCAAACATGCGTCCAAACCCTGGTGGACAAGAAGCTCAAACTCGACAACGTAGTCCAGGTTATGCTCATCCGCCAGATCCTCCCGTGTCAACAACGGGCCTTCAACCTGTGAGAGTTCGACCCGGCGCGGCACCGAACTCTGAGCAGGCTCTTCAACACGACGTACGAAGATGCCTGGAAGGTGCTTTTCAAGGGTGCCGAGGCCCCCACATCCGCTACCGAGGATCGTGGATTCAGCACGCAGCGTCACGCTCGCGCGGTAAGCTGTTTTTACCTTTTATAGGGTATTTAGTTTTTCATAGTTTGACTCCATGCGGGATTTAAGCTCTCTTACCTTTGACAGGATTGGCAGGAGACGTCCAGATAGATCAACTATCCGGCTCTTTTGCCCGAAGGCCCAGCGGACGCTCGTTTGGCGAAGCTGCTGGTTCCGGCACCCTATGTGGTGCCGGAGAAGAAGGCCAAGAAGAAGGCCATGGGGACTCGAAAGAGTGCCCGGTGCCAGGAGGTGTCGGATTCATCATCCGACGACTCCAAGGCGCACTCCTCCCATGAAGACGAGGAGGAGGAAGAAGAGACCTCTCCCCCTCCAGCGAGGGGAGGGAAGAAAAGGAAGGCCGCCCCAACTGGGGAGGCCGAAGGGTCCAAGAAGGGGAAGACCCCTCCTCCGGACTACTCCACCAACGCCGACGACGGTGAAGAGGAGTGGCCGCACAAGGCCAAGCCCCTGGCGAGATCGTAAGTATTCGGATACCAGAGTGATTCATAGTATTCTCCCATTGCACAACTTTTCCTTACGTTGAACATGTTTATGCAGTCCACCCAAACACCGGCTTGACGTGTCGTCGAGCGGTTCCCTAGATTCGTCTGATGTGAATTCGCTTCCGATGGCTACCTCCCCCCATCCTATAGACGATGCCGAGGCAGCGTCCCAACAGGTTCCGAGCCAGGAGGAGGTGGTCCTGGAGGCGCCGCAAGGCGACCTCCCGGACTCCAGGCGTGAAGGGGATAGAACCCCCAAGGGTTCCAAGTCTAGCTTTGAGCCGGACACCGCGCCGGAACCTTCAACGGTTTCGGACTCCGGTAGGCAGCCTCCTTCCAAGAGGAGCAAGCCTACCGAGCCGGTGACCTCCATACAACCGGAGGCACCGGACAATTTGCTGGAGGTGCTTAATGGCGCCTCCATCGACAAGGAGCACCGCACTATTATGAGTGCAGTGATCCAGAAGGTTCAGTCCACCAAGAGCGGACTGACTGAAGCCTGTGCCAGCCTTCTAACAGGCTTCGAGGTAAGTAAATAATATGTAAAAATATTACCGCATAGACAGTAGCCCCTAATGCTCTGTTCGGCATTCGGAAAGAAAAGCCGAATAGAGGATCTAATAACGTTCGCAGGAGTCTAACAAAAGTAAGTCAATATGCGTATGCAGGCTTCGCTGCTAGCATCCGCCGCACTGACTGCGGAGGTGGGCACGCTGAAGCAGAACCTCGAGCGGTCCAAGAACAAGCTCGGCCATGCCAAGAGGCAACTCGAGGAGACGGAAGGTAAGAAATACCTTATTGAAATATGTGAAAGGTGCAATTGCAAAAAGTGACAGGATTAATGCGGCTATTGTAGGGGCCACAACTGAGGTGGCGACCCTTAAGCAAGCGTTGTCCGAGGTCGAGAAGAGGGCGGCCACGGAGCGCACCGAGCGGGAGAAGCATGAGACGTAGGTTGGCGAGGTGCGGCAAGAGCTCCAGGCTCTCATGAAAAAACATGAGAGTTTGGAGCTTCACTTGAAGACGCGAGAGTCTGAGCTCGTGGCGGCCATTGAAGATGCCAAGTCTGCCAAGGCCGAAGCCCACAAGGCCCTCCAGGAGGTTGAGGCAATAAAAAAGATAGCAGCGGGTAAGGCATTCTTTATGCAAAGCAAGCACGTAAAAGTGAATTACTTGTTACTTACCCGAATCCGGAGCTCTCCAGGAGCATTTGCAGACTTGCCCCGTAGCGTGTCGGATGCCGCCGCCTTCTACCAAGCCGAGGAGGGGAGCTCGACGGAGAAGGTGTTCTGGTCTCAGTTTGCTGAGGCCGAACACCCGGTGCCCTTAAGCAACCAGCTGAAAAAGTTGGTCGAGCTCCATAAGGTGGCCGAACAGGCCATGAAGGGCCTCATAGTTTGGCTGTGGCCTGGAGAGGCCATGCCTGGGAGCTACTTCGGGCTGGTGAGGCGGCTGGTGGAGGCCTGTCCAAGGCCCGAAGTCATCAAGTGCTCCGTATGCATCGAGGGTGCCCGTAGGGCGCTTGCCCGTGCGAAGGTGCACTGGGGCAAGCTGGATGCTGAGAAGCTTGTGAAGGACGGGCCACCGCCGGGCAAGGAGCATCGCAAGCCCGAGATGTATTATGAGGGCGTTTTGAAGGGTGCCCGCCTTGTGGTGGATGAATGTTCCATGGATGTAATTTTTCCGTGAACTCGCTCATTTTGTCCTATGCGCTGAAAACTTGTTCATGTGCGCTAAGCAATGCTTTTTGAATTTAAAATATTACCTTCTGTGCATCCGTTTATCAAATTTGAGAGATGGCGAGTCGTCGGCTTCTGCCCCCATGGCACGAGTGCTGGGGTGTTCGGGATAAACATGAGCACTCTTTTTCCCATTCTTGGGTCCTTCGAGGGAGGCGCTCAACACAACGAACAAGGCAATCGGACTATAATGCTTGAACACTCTCACTTAGCCATAGAATTCTATAATTTTAAATTTCGGCAAAGCCCCTGGTGTTCGGAAGACCGAGTTCGGGGCGGTATCCACGCCTAGGCCGGACAAAGCCGACTCCTCGCTCTAAGCGGCAGAAGTCTTTAGGGACTCGAAAACCTCTCGAACAACGACCAGCTCTCGCCTCATCATGACGGTCAGTTTTAGCTTTCTCTACTGAGGTGCTTAGCCCAGCTCAACTGGGGCACAATTGCAGCAGTTCTCCTAGTGCTACCTTAGCCGATATAACGGAACATAAGGTACCAAAACATAGGAGCCGGGCAAACCCAAGTATTGACCCAAGACATAATCCGGAGCCGATGCATATAATGTTATAAGTTCGGGGTGCCGCACTTGTGAAAGTGTTCGAACTTCTCACACCGTATTGTGGGGTACTTAAGCCCCTGGCGTATTGGCCGTACCAAAGTGTACGGGTGCAACATGTCATTAATGAACATATATTCGTAAAAAAAGTAATGCAATAATAAACGGAAGCTATGCATTGTTTATTTAAAAAAGCTGCGATCAAAGCAGAACGATACAAATACTGCAATAAGCAAAAGATGGGACTATTTAACATGTCCTTTCCAGGGGCAAGCTGCGGAATGTTATGTGAAACATGTATACTGCTCGTTATAGAGACCACCTTAGAGTTCCATAGTGCGGCGTAGTTTTCTGCTTCCTTGGTTGTATCGTTTGTGCGGTAATTGTACTGCTGGACAAGCCTTCCGAAGAATGGAGTCCTGAAAATAAGAGAAAATTAAGAAATCGGCAGCCCCTAGTGCGGTTTAAGCCGCGTTTCGGGCGTGCCGTGATGGTGCCCCTCCCCTTTTGCCCATGGTATTTCTAGAGCGTAGTTATGTATGCGCAACACTGGTTTCACAAGTTCGCGAGGGCTGGGGTTGGGGCCGCATTGCTACGCTTGCTCGGAACGTGCCCGACGGTCTTGTTGTAGGTTACTCCGGGCACGCTTGACGGTGTCCAGACGTTTAATGGCCGGACTGGAGAATTGCCTTGAGAGGCTGCTTTGTACTTCCGCTGCGATAGTCGCCGTATGCTCCTCCGTTCGTAGAGAGCGTTCGGTGTTTCCATTGACCGTGATGACTCCTCGAGGGCCTGGCATCTTGAGCTTGAGGTATGCATAGTGCGGCACCGCATTGAACTTGGAAAATGTGTTCGCCCGAGCAGTGCATGATAGCCACTGCAGAACGGGACTATGTCGAAGATTAACTCCTTGCTTCGGAAATTATCCGGAGATCCGAAGACCGCTTCAAGTGTAACTGAGCATGTACAATTGGCCTCTACACCTGGTATGACGCCTTTAAAGGTCATCTTAGTGGGTTTAATCCTCGAGGGATCGATGCCCATTTTCCGCACTGTATCCTGGTAAAGCAGGTTCAGGCTGCTGCCGCCATCCATAAGGACTCTAGCGAGGTGAAATCCGTCAATAATTGGGTCTAGAACCAATGCGGTGAATCCGCCATGACGGGTGCTAGTGGGGTGGTCCCTTCGATCAAAAGTGATCGGGCAGGAAGACCATGGGTTGAACTTTGGGGCGACTGGCTCCATCGCGTATACGTCCCTTAGCGCACGCTTCCGCTCCCTCTTGGGGACGTGGGTTGCGTATATCATGTTCACTGTCTGCACTTGTGGGGGAAAACCTTTCTGTCCACTGTTGTTCGGCGGCCGGGGCTCCTCCTCGTCATCGCTATGCAGCCCCTTGTCTCTGCTTTCGGCATTTAACTTGCCCGCCTGCTTGAACACCCAACAATCCCTGTTGGTGTGATTGGCTGGTTTTTCGAGGGTGCCATGTATCTGGCATGAGCTGTCGAGTATTCGGTCCAAACTGGACGGGCCCGGAGTATTTATTTTGAATGGCTTTTTCTGCTGACCGGGTTTAGAGCCTCTGAATTCGGCATTAACTATCGTATCCTCAGCATTGTCGCCGTTAATGCGACGCTTTTGCTTGTTGCGACGTGACTTGCCACTACTGTCCTTGGTATCTGAATTACCAGGGCTCTTGGTCATGTTATTGCTGCGAGCTAGCCAGCTGTCTTCTCCTGCGCAAAAGCGGGTCATAAGTGTCGTGAGGGCTGCCATAGATTTCGGCTTTTCCTGTCCTAGGTGCCGTGCAAGCCACTAGTCGCGGATGTTATGCTTGAAGGCTGCTAGGTCCTCTGCGTCCGGACAGTCGACGATTTGATTTTCTTGGTTAGGAACCGTGTCCAGAATTGTCTGGCTGATTCCTCTGGCTGCTGAATTATGTGGCTAAGGTCATCGGCGTTTGGTGGTCGCACATAAGTGCCCTGGAAATTGTCGAGGAATGCGGTTTCCAGGTCCTCCCAACAACCAATTGATTCTACTGGCAAGCTGTTAAGCCAATGCCGAGCTGGTCCTTTAAGCTTGAGTGGGAGGTATTTGATGGCGTGTAGGTCATCACCGTGGGCCATGTGGATATGAAGGAGATAGTCCTTGATCCATACCGCGGGATCTGTTGTGCCATCATATGATTTGATGTTCACGGGTTTGAAACCCTCAGGGATTTGATGATCCACTACTTCATCTGTGAAGCATAGTGGGTGTGCGGCGCCTCTGTATTGGGCTATATCACGACGCAGCTCAAATGAGCTTTGTCTACTGTGTTCGGCCCGGCCGATTGACTGTATCCAGAGTGACGATTACTGTCTTGTGCCGTGGGGCACCCACGCGATCCGTAGATCGATCTTGTTTGCCTTGCCTTGTCCTCCAATATATCTCGCAGGTCTGGCGCATTTTCCCATGCCTTGGTATTTTTTGAGCGGCGCCTAGGTGCGGCTTGAGTGAAGAGCCGAGAGGCTTCTCTGTCGCGGCCACGGGGTGGCCGATCGGCCGCATCATGCGCTGGTGATGTAGGTTTAGGTGCTTCCTCCTCTAGTTGGGGTAGCAACCTGGGCTTTGGGTAGCTCTTGGAGGGGCATTCGAGTTCATACTCTTCAGCCGCAAGGACTTCAGTCCATCTGTCGGCTAGCAAATCTTGATCAGCTCTAAGTTGTTGCTATTTTTTCTTGAGGCTGCTCGCTGTGGCCATAAGCCTGCGTTTGAAACGCTCTTGTTCGACGGGATCCTCCGGCATGACAAATTCGTCGTCGTCGAGGCTTGCCTTGTCTTCGGAGGGAGGCATATAATTATCGTCCTCAACCTCTCTGTCTGCCGCTCTCTCATGAGGGCTGGCTTCTCCATACTCCTGTGCTGAATCTTGCTGGAGGTGGTTGTCTTCGGCACTGTCCGGGGTGTTATTATCTCCCGTGCCGGAATCACCGTTTTTGCTTTGGCGGGATTTAGAGCGGCGCCGCTGACGCCGGCACTTGGGCTGCTTCTTGGAGGGGTCATCCTCCGCTGTTCCATCGCCATTGCCTTCTTTTGGGGTGTCCACCATGTATATATCATACGACAAGGTGGCTTCCAGTGCCCTATAGGCCCTGGTTCTTGATCGTCTCCTGCATCGGCGTCCATTCCCTCTATGTCTTCGGAGTCGAAGTCGAGCATGTCGGTTAAATCATCGACAGTGGCTACGAAGTGGGTGGTGAGTGGGCTTTGAATTTCTTCATCATCCGCATCCCAACCTTGCTGACCATAGCCCGGCCAGGGTTCTCCTAAAGAGAGAGACTTTAGTGAATTCAGAATATCGCCGAAGGGCGAGTGCTGAAAGATGTCCGCGGCGGTGAACTCCATGATCGTCGCCCAATCGGGTTCGATCGGTAGGGGCGCGGAGGGCTCGGAGTCTGGAGAGGAGTCCGGCTCCTTGGACTCATGGGCTTCGCAGAGAATAGGGCTGGTGTTCGGCTCGATCGCCATAGAGATTGCAGCCCCCGAGGCGGTGTCCAACCACCCATCCTCGATTGGCGCAGTTGGCTCCGAATTAAGGGTCAGAGCTGATGCAGGTACGGCCTCCAGGGCACTGTTCGGTGGCAGAGCTAGATCATGCCCATCTGACAGTGCGGCGCGCTCGGCTGCGGCTCGAATCCTTCGAAGATCAAGTCTCCGCGGAGGTCCGCTGTGTAGTTTAAACTTCCAAATCTGACCTGACGGCCAGGGGCGTAGCTTTCGATCTGCTCCAGATGGCCAAGCGAATTGGCCTGCAGTGCAAAGCCGCTGAATATGAAGATCTGTCCGGGGAGAAAGGTCTCACCCTGGATCGCATCGCTGTTAATTATCGGAGAAGCCATCGGGCCTAAAAGTGACGACACAGAGGAACTCTCAATGAAAGCACCAATGTCGGTGTCAAAACCGGCGGATCTCGGGTAGGGGGTCCCGAACTGTGCGTCTAGGCGGATGGTAATAGGATGCAGGGGACACGATGTTTTACCCAGGTTCGGGGCCCTCTTGATGGAGGTAAAACCCTACATCCTGCTTGATTAATATTGATGATATGGGTAGTACAAGAGTAGATCTACCACGAGATCAGAGAGGCTAAACCCTAGAAGCTAGCCTATGGTATGATTGTTGTTCGTCCTACGGACTAAAACCCTCCGGTTTATATAGACACCGGAGAGGGCTAGGGTTACACAGAGTCGGTTGCAATGGTAGGAGATCTACATATCCGTATCGCCAAGCTTGCCTTCCACGCCAAGGAAAGTCCCTTCCGGACACGGGACGAAGTCTTCGATCTTGTATCTTCATAGTCCAGGAGTCCGGCCGAAGGTATAGTCTGGCTATCCGGACACCCCCTAATCCAGGACTCCCTCAGTCATTATAACCCAACACAGGTAGTAAAGGTAAATTCTCTCTATAGATATGATAAAGCTGAAATCCCATTTACTAAATTTGCTAGCCCATGCTTAGATGAGTTTGATAAATTTATGGCTAAGCAAGAAGACTTTAGTGCTTATTTTGGTAGACAATTGAAATACAATTCAAATATGCTTGAACACTTGGGTGATTATATGGTTAATGTTAAAAGTGAACTTAAACTTATTAGTAAACATGCTTCTATGGTTACCACTCAAGTAGAACAAGTACTTAAAGCTCAAAATGATTTGCTCAATGAATTGAATAGTAAAGATAATGATAATGTTGTTAGAGTTATGACTAGAGGTGGTAGAATGACTCAGGAACCTTTGTATCCTCAAGGCCACCCTAAGAGAATTGTGCAAGATCCTCAGAGAAATAATGTGGATGCACCTAGTCCTTCTAAAAGGAAGAAAAGGAAAAATGATAGGACTTTGCATGCTTCTAGTGAACCTGTTACTATTTTTATTTTATTTAATATAAATAACAGAAAGTAAAAGTGAGGTACAGAAGGTTGTGCCTTCTAGTTTCATCCATCTCATGATCATCAAAAGGAATCCACTAACAAGGTTGATCAAGTCTTGTTAATGAACTCATTCCGAATAACATGGAACCGGAGAAATTTCAAATAACACTATGTTACCTCAACGGGGATATGCACATCCCCAATAATAAGAATATCATATTTCTTCTTGACAGTAGGAAGAGGAAATTCAAAACCTCCAAATATAATCGATGGAATTTTTCCAATAGAGTTGATACTATGAACTTGAGGTTGTTTCCTCGGAAAGTGTACCATATGCTCATTACCATTAACATGAAAAGTGACATTGCCTTTAGTGCAATCAATAACAGCCCCTGTGGTATTCAAAAAGGGTCTTCCAAGAATAATAGACATACTATCGTCCTAGGGATTATCAAGAATAACAAAGTCTGTTTAAATAGTAATGTTCGCAACTACAACAGGCACATCCGCACAAATACCGACAGGTATAGCAGTTGATTTATCAGCCATTTGCAAATATATTTCAGTAGGTGTCAACTTATTCAAATCAAGTCTACGATATAAAGAGAGAGGCATAACACTAACACCGGCTCCAAGATCACATAAAGCAGTTTTAACATAGTTTCTTTTAATGGAGCATCGTATAGTGGGTACTCCTGGATCTCCAAGTTTCTTTGGTATTCCACCCATAAAAGTATAATTAGCAAGCATGGTGGAAATTTCAGCTTTCGGTATATTTCTTTTATTTGTAACAATATCTTTCATATACTTAGCATAAGGATTCATTTTGAGCATATCAGTTAATCGCATATGCAAAAAGATAGGTCTAATCATTTCAGCAAAGCACTCAAAATCCTCATCATCCTTTTTCTTGGATGGTTTGGTAGGAAAAGGCATAGGTTTCTGAACCCATGGTTCTCTTTCCTTACCGTGTTTCCTAGCAACAAAGTCTTTCTTATCATAACGTTGATTCTTTGATTGTGGGTTATCAAGATCAATAGTAGGTTCAATTTCTATATCATTATCATTACTAGGTTGAGCATCATCATGAACATTATTATTAGCATTATCACTAGTTTCAGGTTCATTACCAGATTGTGTTTCAGCATCAGAAATAGAAATATCATTTGGATTCTCAGGTGGTTCAATAACAGGTTCACTAGAAGCATGCAAAGTCCTATCATTTTTCTTTTTCTTCCTTTTAGAAGGACTAGGTGCATCCACATTATTTCTCTGAGAATCTTGCACAATTCTCTTAGGGTGGCCTTCAGGATACAAAGGTTCCTGAGTCATTCTACCACCTCTAGTCATAACTCTAACAACATTATCATTATTCTTACTATCAATTCATTGAGCAAATCATTTTGAGATTTAAGTACTTGTTCTACTTGAGTGGTAACCATAGAAGCATGTTTACTAATAAGTTTAATTTCACCTTTGACATTAGCCATATAATCACCCAAGTGTTCAAGCATATTTGAATTGTATTTCAATTGTCCACCAAAATAAGCATTGAAGTCTTCTTGCTTAACCATAAATTTATCAAACTCATCTAAGCATGGGCTAGCAAACTTATTAAATGGGATTTCAGATTTATCATAAATATAGAGAGAATTTACCTTTACTACCTGCGTCGGGTTATTAAGACCATGAGTTTCTTCAATAGGTAAAGGATTAAGATCATATGTTTCTTCAACAGGCGGTAAATTAAGACCATGTATTTCTTCAATAGGAGGTAAATTCTTAACATCTTCGTCTTTAATACCTTTTTCTTTCATAGATTTCTTTGTCTCTTGCATATCTTCAGGACTGAGAAATAGAATACCCCTCTTCTTTGGAGTTGGTTTAGGAATAGGCTCAGGAATTGGCTCCGGAGGTGTCCAATTATTTTCATTTGTCAACATATTATTTAATAGAATTTTAGATTCATCCGGTGTTCTTTCCCAGAAAACAGAACCAGCACAACTATCCAGGTAATCTCTGGAAGCATCGGTTTATCCATTATAAAAGATATCAAGTATTTCATTTTTCTTAAGAGGATGATTAGGCAAAGCATTAAGTAACTTGAGAAGCCTCCCCCAAGCTTGTGGGAGACTCTC
The DNA here is from genome assembly GCF_018294505.1 of Triticum aestivum. Classification (NCBI taxonomy): domain Eukaryota; kingdom Viridiplantae; phylum Streptophyta; class Magnoliopsida; order Poales; family Poaceae; genus Triticum; species Triticum aestivum. The sequence goes on from NC_057794.1 coordinate 125,812,288, forward strand.
TTCTTCAATTTGCACAAAATTATATATATCCCTTAGAGCGGCTTGTTCCTTATGAGCAAGGAAATATTTAGCAGAGAAGTAATAAATCATATCATGGGGACTACGCACACAACCAGGATCAAGAGAATTAAACCATATCTTAGCATCACCCTTTAATGAGAACGGAAATATTTTAAGGATATAGAAGTAATGAGTTCTCTCATCAGTAGTGAACAGGGTGGCTATATCATTTAATTTAGTAAGATGTGCCACACCAGTTTCAGATTCATAGCCATGAAAAAGATCAAATTCAACCAAAGTAATTATATCAGGATCAATAGAGAATTCATAATCCTTATCAGTAACACAGATAGGTGAAGTAGCAAAAGTAGGTTCAGGTTTCATCCTAGCATTTAGAGATTGCTTATTCCATTTAGCTAAGAACCTCTTGAGTTCGTATCTATCTTTGCAAGCTAAAATAGCTAAAGAAGCTTCTTTATCGAAAACATAACCCTCGGGAATAATAGGTGAGTCATCATCATCACTTTCATCAGTATTATCAGATTCAATAATTTCATTCTCTCTAGCCCTAGCAAGTTGTTCATCAAGAAATTCACCAAGTGGCATAGTAGTATCAAGCATAGAAGTAGTTTCATCATAAGTATCATGTATAGCAGAAGTGGCATCATCAATAACAAGCGACATATCAGAACGAATAGCAGAAGCAGGTTTAGGTGTCGCAGGCTTACTCAAAATAGAAGGTGAATCAAGTGCGGAGCTAGATGGTAGTTCCTTACCTCCCCTCGTAGTTGAGGGATAAATCTTGGTTTTTGGATCTCTCAAGTTCTTCATATTGATAAGCAAATATAAATCCCAAGTGACTCAAAGGATAGATCTATGATCCCCGGCAATGGTGCCAGAAAATAGTCTTGATAACCCACAAGTATAGGGGATCGCAACAGTTTTCGAGGGTAAAGTATTCAACCCAAATTTATTGATTCGGCACAAGGGGAGCCAAAGAATATTCTCAAGTATTAGTAGCTGAGTTGTCAATTCAACCACACCTAGAAACTTAGTATCTGTAGCAAAGTATTTAGTAGCAAAGTAATATGATAGTAGTGGTAACGGTAGCAAAAGCTAACAGTAGTAAAAGTAATGTTTTTGGTATTTTGTAGTGATGATAGCAATAGCAACGGAAAAGTAAATAAGCGAAGAACAATATATGGAAAGCTCGTAGGCAATGGATCGGTGATGGAGAATTATGCCGGATGCGGTTCATCATGTAACAGTCATAACCTAGGGTGACACAGAACTAGCTCCAGGTCATCAATGTAATGTAGGTATGTATTCCGAATATAGTCATACGTGCTTATGGAAAAGAACTTGCATGACATCTTTTGTCCTACCCTCCCGTGGCAGCGGGGTCCTTACGGAAACTAAGGGATATTAAGGCCTCCTTTTAATAGAGTGACGGAACAATGCATTAACACATAGTGAATACATGAACTCCTCAAACTACGGTCATCACCGGTAAGTATCCCGATTATTGTCACTTCAGGGTTAACGGATCATAACACATAATAGGTGACTATAGACTTCCAAGATAGGATCAAGAACTCTCATATATTGATGAAAACATAATAGGTTCAGATCTGAAATCATGGCACTCGGGCCCTAGTGACAAGCATTAAGCATAGCAAAGTCATAGCAATATCGATCTCAGAACATAGTGGATACTAGGGATCAAACCCTAACAAAACTAACTCGATTACATGATAGATCCCATCCAACCCATCACCGTCCAGCAAGCCTACGATGGAATTACTCACGCACGGTGGTGAGCATCATGAAATTGGTGATGGAGGATGGTTGATGATGACGATGGCGACAGATTCCCCTCCCCGGAGCCACGAACGGACTCTAGATCAGGCCTCCCGAGAGGTTTTAGGGCTTGGCGGGGGCTCCGTATCGTAAAATGCAATGAATCCTTCTCTTTGATTTTTTCTCCTCGAAACCAAATATATAGAGTTGGAGTTGAGGTCGGAGGAGCTCCAGGGGGCCCACGAGGCAGGGGGCGCGCCCTAGGGGGGCAGGCGCGCCCCCACCCTCGTGGACAGGTGGTGGGCCCCCTGGCCTTCATCTTTTGCAAGGATTTTTTATATTTTCCGAAAAGTTGTTCCATGAAGTTTCAGGTCATTCCAAGAACTTTTGTTTCTGCACATAAATAACATCATGGTAATTCTGCTGAAAACAACGTCAGTCCAGGTTAGTTCCATTCAAATCATGCAAGTTAGAGTCCAAAACAAGGGAAAAAGTGTTTGGAAAATTAGATATGAGGGAGACGTATCAGACGACAACGATGCTTCGATGGAGATCAAGGTGTCAAGCCAGTGACGATGGTGATCATGACGGTGCTTTGGAGATGGAGATCAAAGGCACAAGATGATGATGGCCATATCATATCACGTATGTTGATTGCATGTGATGTTTATCCTTTATGCATCTTATTTTGCTTAGTTCGACGGTAGCATTATAAGATGATCTCTCACTAAATTTCAAGGTATAAGTGTTCTCCCTGAGTATGCACCATTGCTACAGTTCGTCGTGCCGAGACACCACGTGATGATCGTGTGTGATAAGCTCTACGTTCACATACAATGGGTGCAAGCCAGTTTTGCACACGCAGAATACTCGAGTTAAACTTGACGAGCCTATCATATGCATATATGGCGTCGGAACATTGAGACCGAAAGGTCGAGCGTGAATCATATAGTAGATATGATCAACATAGTGATGTTCACCATTGAAAACTACTCCATCTCACGTGATGATCAGACATGGTTTAGTTGATATGGATCACCTGATCACTTATATGATTAGAGAGATATCTATCTAATTTGGAGTTCTTAAGTAATTTGATTAATTGAACTTTAATTTATCATGAACTTAGTACCTGATAGTATTTTGCATGTCTATGTTGTTGTAGATAGATGGCCCGTGCTGTTGTTCCATTGAATTTTAATGAGTTCCTAGAGAAAGCTAAGTTGAAAGATGATGGTAGCAACTACACGGACTGGGTCCGTAACTTGAGGATTATCCTCATTACTACATAGAAGAATTACGTCCTGGAAGCACAGCTAGGTGACAAACCCGCTGCAGGAGCAACGCCAGATGTTGTGAACACCTGGCAGAGCAAAGCTGATGACTACTCGATAGTTTAGTGTGTCATGCTTTACGGCTCAGAACCGGGTCTTCAATGACATTTTGAATGTCATGGAGCATATGAGATGCTCCAGGAGTTGAAGTTAATATTTCAAGCAAATACCCGGATTGGGAGAGATGAAGTCTCCAATAAGTTCTACAGCTACAAGATGGAGGAGAATAGTTCTGTCAGTGAACATATACTCAGAATGTCTGGGTACCACAACCACTTGACTCAACTGGGAGTTAATCTTCCTGATGATAGTGTCATTGAGAGAGTTCTTCAATCACTGCCACCAAGCTACAAGAGCTTCGTGATGAACTATAATATGCAAGGGATGGATAAGATGATTCCTGAGCTCTTCGCAATGCTAAAAGCTGCGGAGGTAGAAATCAAGAAGGAGCATCAAGTGTTGATGGTCAACAAGATCACCAGTTTCAAGAAAAAGGGTAAAGGGAAGAAGGGGAACTTCAAGAAGAACAGCAAGCCAGTTGCTGCTCAAGTTAAAAAAAACCAAGTCTGGACCTAAGCCTGAGACTGAGTGCTTCTACTACAAAGGGACTGGTCACTCGAAGCAGAACCGCCCCAAGTATTTGGCGGAGAAGAAGGATGGAAAAGTGAAAGGTATATTTGATATACATGTTATTGATGTGTACCTTACTAATGCTCGCAGTAGTGCCTGGGTATTTGATACTGGTTTAGTTGCTAACGTTTGCAACTCTAAATAGGGTCTATGGATTAAACGAAGATTGGCTAAGGACGAGGTGACGATGCGCGTGGGAAATGTTTCCAAAGTCGATGTGATCGCCGTCGGCACTCTACCTCTACATCTACCTTCGGAATTAGTTTTAGACCTAAATAATTGTTATTTGGTGCCAACGTTGAGCATGAACATTATATCTGGATCTTGTTTGATGCGAGACGGTTATTCATTTAAATCAGAGAATAATGGTTGTTCTATTTATACGAATAATATCTTTTATGGTCATGCACCCTTGATGAGCGGTCTATTTTTACTAAATCTTGATAGTAGTGATACACATGTTCATAGTATTGAAGCCAAAAGATGCAGAGTTGATAATCATAGTGCAACTTATTTGTGGCACTGCCGTTTAGGTCATATTGGTGTAAAGAGCATGAAGAAATTCCATTTTGATGGACTTCTGGAATCACTTGATTATGAATCACTTGGTACTTGTGAACCATGCCTCATGGGCAAGATGACTAAAACTTCATTCTCCAGAACGATGCAACGAGCAACATAGTTATTGGAAATCATACATACTGATGTATGTGGTCCAATGAGCATTGAAGCTCGTGGTAGATATCATTATTTTCTCACCTTCATAAATGATTTAAGCATATATGGGTATATCTACTTAATGAAACATAAGTCTGAAACATTTGAAAAGTTCAAAGAATTTCAGAGTGAAGTGGAAAATCATCGTAACAAGAAAATCAAGTTTCTACGATCTAATCGTGGAGGTGAATATTTGAGTTATGAGTTTGGACTTCATTTGAAACAATGCGGAATAGTTTCGCAACTCACGCCACCTGAAACACCACAACGTAATGGTGTGTCCGAACATCATAACCGCACTTTATTAGATATGGTGCGATCTATGATGTCTCTCACTGATTTACCGCTATCATTTTGGGGTTATGCTTTAGAGACGACTGCATTCACGTTAAATAGGGCACCATCTAGATCCGTTGAGACGACACCTTACGAACTGTGGTTTGGCAAGAAACCCAAGTTGTCGTTTCTTAAAGTTTGGGGCTGCGATGCTTATGTGAAAAAGCTTCAAACTGATAAGCTCGAACCCAAATCAGAGAAATGTGTCTTCATAGGATACCCAAAGGAGACTGTTGGGTACACCTTCTATCATAGATCCGAAGGCAAGATATTATTTGCTAAGAATGGATCCTTTCTGGAGAAGGAGTTTCTCTCGAAAGAAGTGAGTGGGAGGAAAGTAGATCTTGATGAGCTAATTGTACCTTCTCCCTTATTGGAAAGTAGTTCATCACTGAAATCAGTTCCAGTGATTCCTACACCAGAAAGTGAGGAAGCTAATGATGGTGATCATGAAACTTCTGATCAAGTTACTACCGAACCTTGTAGGTCAACCAGAGTAAGATCCGCACCAGAGTGGTACGGTAATCCTGTTCTGGAAGTCATGTTACTTGACCATGACAAACCTACGAACTATGAGGAAGCGATGATGAGCCCAGATTCCACAAAATGGCTTGAGGCCATGAAATCTGAGATGGGATCCATGTATAAGAACAAATTATGGACTTTGGTTGACTTGCCCGATGATCGGAAAGCCATGGAGAATAAATGGATCTTCAAGAGGAAGACTCACGCTGACGGTAATGTTACTGTCTACAAAGCTCGACTTGTTGCGAAAGGTTTTTGACAAGTTCAAGGAGTTGACTACGATGAGACCTTCTCACCCATAGGGATGCTTAAGTCCATCTGAATCATGTTAGCAATTGCTGCATTTTATGATTATGAAATTTGGCAAATGGATGTCAAAACTGCATTCCTTAATTGATATTTTAAAGAAGAGTTGTATATGATGCAACCAGAAGGTTTTGTCGATCCAAAAGATGCTAACAAAGTGTGCAAGCTCCAGCGATCCATCTACGGTCTGGTGCAACCATCTCGGAGTTGGAATATATGCTTTGATAAAGTGATCAAAGTATATGGTTTTATACAGACTTGCGGTGAAGCCTGTATTTACAAGAAAGTGGGTGGGAGCACTACAACATTTCTGATAAGTATATGTGAATGACATATTGTTGATCGGATATAATGTAGAATTTTCTGGAAATCATAAAGGAGTGTTTGAAAAGAGTTTTTCAAAGAAAGACCTCGGTGAAGCTACTTACATATTGAGCATCAAGATCTATAGAGATAGATCAAGACGCTTGATATATTTTCAATGAGTACATACCTTGATATGATTTTGAAGTAGTTCAAAATAGAACAGTCAAAGAAGGAGATCTTGCCTGTGTTGCAAGGTGTGAAGTTGAGTAAAGACTCAAAACCCGACCACGACAGAAAATAGAAAGGGAATGAAGAGTCATTCCCTACGCCTCAGTAATAGGTTCTATAAAGTATGATATGCTGTGTACCAGACCTATTGTATACGTTAGCATGATTTTGGCAAGGGAGTACAATAGTGATCTAGGAGTAGATCACTAGACAACAGTCAAAATTATCCTTAGAGGACTAAGGAAATATTTCTCGGTTATGGAGGTGATAAAAGAGTTCGTCGTAAAGAGTTATGTCGATGCAAGCTTTTTACACCGATCTAGATGAGTCTAAGTCTTGATCTAGATACATATTGAAAGTGGGAGCAATTAGCTAGAGTAGCTCCGTGCAAAGTATTGTAGACATAGAAATTTGCAAAATACATACAGATCTGAATGTTCCAGACCCGTAGACTAAACTTCTCTCACAAGCAAAAATATGATCACTCTTTAGGTGTTAATCACATAGCAATGTGAACTAGATTATTGACTCTAGTAAACCTTTTGGGTATTAGTCACCTGAAGATGTGAACTAATCACATAAAGATGTGAACTAGTGGTGTGAAATCACATGACTATGTGAACTAGATTATTGACTCTGGTGCAAGTGGGAGACTGAGGGAAATATACCCTAGAGGCAATAATAAAGTTATTATTTATTTCCTTATTTCATGATAAATGTTTATTATTCATGCTAGAATTGTATTACCCGGAAACTTAGTACATGTGTGGATACATAGACTGTCGGCGTTCTGGGAACGGGGGTCCCCAGACTTGCCTGCCTGCAGCCTGTGGCGTGGCTCAAAGGGGGGCCCAGCGTGGCCCATCTTCACCAACACAAACCCAAGACCCTCACGAGGGGCCAAGCCTCGTGGGGCGGACGACGCAGAGCTTCCTCAGGCGCGGCCTCATCAGGCTGGCTCACCAGGAGGCGGAGAGATCAAGGCGGGGTACCTCACGAGGTGCCCGTGACGCAAGCCATGACGACCGAGGGCGCCAGGCGGGTGCCAGCCCGCGCAGTGTCCTCCTTTCCTCTTTGGTGCAAAGGGGGCAAGCGCAGCCGTGGAGTACCGATGCATCAGGCAAAGGTTGCCATTTCGATGCAACAAGACCAAGACCATGAGGACTACAAGACAGAGGTCATCGTGGAGCCCGAGACGGCGTCATCACCAGAGCTTTGCGCAGGCGAAGACTACTTTTGTCAGGATAGCTGATACTACCTGTCCCCCTTCAAATTAGCCTGCCATTGTTGGCTCCCTTCCCGCTCGATATTTGGGAAGAGGACCAGGGCCTCTATAAATAGGACCAGCCACCCACAGAGCAAAGGGGGGTTTTCGAAGGAAGAGGCTCTTTAGAAAGGGGTTTTCGAAGGAAGAGGCTCTTTAGAGAGGGGGTTCGAAGGAGGAGGCTCTTTAGAGAGGGGTTCCGATCAGAGAGAGAGAGAGAAGTGGGACTGAGCTCCTCCCAGCAGTTCATCGCCCCAGCTAAGAACAGACCCTCGCGAGGCTGTTCCTCCTTGTATTGTTCATCATCATCAGCCCAAGAGGCAATCCACCACACCACACACTGGAGTAGGGTATTACACCACAATGGTGGCCCGAACCAGTATAAACCCTGTGTCTCTTGTGTTGTTCTTTCCATAGTTTAGATCCTAGCAAGGCGGAGGGGTGCAGGTAGGTAGGAGGCGAAATCTCCGCGCGCACCCCAGTGTTCAAACCTCAAGGGTCTGCCAGAACCCGAAATCCGACATTTGGCGCGCCAGGTAGGGGTGCACCAGGATTCGTCTTCCAACACCAGCTCCTCCGACCATCACGCCCATGTCTGACGCTCGTCGGGCCCGTGCAGAGTGTCACGCCGCACTCGCTTCCCGCATCGCCCAGACGGCCCCTGTCGGCGGGCGTCCTCGCCGTTCCCCGTCACCTGCCGTCAATGCCGCCACCGGCCCGGCGGGGGGACGAGTAGCAAGCATCGTCCCAGCATCCGTCCGTGCGGCAAGACGGCCGCACCGCAACTCCCTCGCTCACCCCAGCTGGTTCTTCGTCCCGCGCGCTCCGTGCGCCCATGGAGGCTTGGGCTGCACTCATCGCGGCAAACGAGCTTCTGCGCTACCGTCCCGTCGACGATGTCTACGAAGAATGGCTCGACCACGTCGCCGAGCTCGTGCGCGCCGCAGGGGGCTCTCGTGCGCCGTCCGTTCTGCTGCACCGCACCCCGCCCTGCGCAGGCGATGAGGCTCCGACGGGGCCCCGGCCGCCTCCTCCTCAGGAAGGCGCCATGGCTCCAAGGCGCGTGGCCCCTGGGCAGAACCCGCTCCGTTAGGTGCCAGCGCGACAAGAGCAGAGCTGTCAAGAAGTCCCTCGCCCACAAGAAGTTGCCCGGGCGCTCCCTGCTCCAGCACGTCGCGACCATGCTCCTGCTCCCGCGCGTCAAGACCCCGTGCTGCTCCCAGCTGCAGCGCGTGGGGACAGGCAAGACCAAGCTCCCCATCATCCAAGGCCTCACGTGGCCACAGCAGGCTGCCGCGCCTTCACCGCCGAGCTACGCAGCGTCGTGTGGCCCGACAAGTTCAAGCCAGACTTGCCTCCTCGCTACGACGGCACGGTTGACCCTGCGGAGTTCCTCCAGCTCTACGAGCTGGGCATCGAAGCTGCCAACGGAGACGAGAAGGTCATGGCGAACTGGTTCCCCATGGCGCTCAAGGACGGGGCCCGCACCTGGCTCCTGAACCTGGCTCCACGCACAATCTCCTCCTGGGACGAGATGCGCACCTGCTTCATCGCCAACTTCCAGGGCACTCGCGACCGGCCACCCGCTGTGAGCGACATGTGCCGCATCAAGCAACAGCCCGGGGAGACCCTGCAAAAGTACATCCAACGCTTCAACAACGCACGCCTCAAGATTCCCAAGGTAACTGAGGAGGCCATCATCTCGGCCTTCTCTGACGGCGTGCGCGACGTCAAGATGAAGGAGGAGCTGGCGATGCATGAAGACCTGTGCACTTCCTTGGAGCTGTTCAACCTGGCCACCAAGTGCGCCATGGCCGAGGAAGGGCGTCTCTCCCTCCTCGAGCTGCCTACCGACCCATAAGAGAAGAAGCCCAAGGCCAAGGATGTGAAGCGCAAGGGGGCTGCCGTGCTCGCGGCAGAACCAGACACCAAGCAAGGCAGAGATCAACCCAAACCTTCCAAGGGCAGCCGGTACTGTGTGTACCACGACCTCCACACCCACAACACCAACGAATGTCAAGAGCTCCAAGCCGTGCGAGAAGGAAGGATCGGCCGTCGCCCTGACCGCGGTGACCGGGGCTACGGTCGAGGAGGAGGAAGGAACGCAGGACGCTGGGAAGACCGTGGCCCGCGCCAAGGGTGGTGCGATCAACCTCACAAGGATCACTGGCAAGACCCGCCTCGCGAGGGAGGCTGGAGGGATCAGCCTCGCGAGGGAGACTGGAGGGATCAGCCTCGCGAGGATCGCCCGCAAGGCAACGCAGGCCTCCCACCGCTGCCGCCGCAGCCAAGGAGAAACGAGGACCGCCACCAGGACGAGGGGGCTGGGGGCTTCCAGGAGCCGCACACGAATGCCTGCATCCTGGGCGGGGCACAAGCCCCAGCCTCTCAGCGCATCTTCAAGCAGTTCGCCCGCGAAGTGAACGCAGTCCTCCCCAGGCTCGAAGCCACGCGCCCTCTCAGGTGGTCGGCATGCGCCATCATGTTCAGCTCAGCAGATCAGCTCAAGTGTGCGGCTACAGCCGGAGTTCTCCCGATGCTTTGCTCCCCAATCGTCAGCAACGTGGTGGTCACCAAGACCCTCATCAATGGTGGGGCAGGGCTCAACGTCCTGTTTGTGGAGACATTCAACAACCTCCAAGTGCCCTACAGCCAGCTTCAGCCAACCAAGCCTTTCTCCGGTATCACCGACGGCTCCACGGTCCCGATTGGGCAGGTCCACCTCCCTGTCACCTTCGGGGCACGCGACAACTACCGCATCGAGCTCATCGACTTCGACGTCGCTTACATTCGCCTGCCGTACAACCCCATCCTTGGGTACCCAGCACTGGCCAAGTTCATTGCCGTAACTCACCATGGCTACAACGTCCTCAAGATGCCAGGAAGCGGCGGAGTCATCACGGTGCCCTGTGAAGAGAAGGACGCGGTGTGTTCCCTGGAACGAGCCTTTTAGGCCGCGTCACTGGAAGACCCGGATCATGGAAACAGGAGGCCTCCCGAGACCGCCCCTAAGAAGAAGAAGACATCGTCTGGCCCAACCACTCAGGAGGCAGGCCCCTCTGGGCCCGCGCCTGCCCAGGGGAACCTCCTTCCATCGCATAGGAAAGCGCGCCCGGTGCCCTCCTCAGGCAGGGCTCGGGGGCTCTCCTCTGGAGGGCCACCGACCTAGCTAGGGTCATGAGGGAGGGGCTTGGGCACCACATGGAGGCGTGTTTCGAAGCACGTTTCCCTCAAGAAGGAGCAAGGCAAGGAGATCCAGACCCTTAGGAGTTCGTCAGCAAGGCCATTCAGGAGCTACAGGAGTCAAGAGTCATGAAAGGCGGCCACCGCCTACCAGCAGTGGATCCCCATCCAGGCGAGGATGGTGGGCTGCGCGTCTGCGTCGACATACCAGGGCTCAACCGAGTCACCTCTCTGGAGCGCCTCTGGCCCTCGCGAGTGGGGCGCTGCGGAGGCCCACCCACAACTATGTTCGCATGCCTTATGGCTTGCCGAGCGCGGCTGACACGTACCAGCGCCTCATAAGGGCCATCACGGAGGCATGAGAGGCCAGGCGTTCCGCAGTCCTGGCAGGAATGGAGATGGACCGCGAGGAGCCGCCAGCGCCTCCAGAGCCTCCCGAGGCCCCTGGGCCTGGGGGCTCGTGAGGATCGGCTCCCGCAGCCCACCGAGCCTACCACACCAACGCTCCTTCATCCTCAACATCATCAGGTGACATCTTTCGAGTTTTATTTCCAGCTGGGAGCGCCCTCCCAGGGCTGCATTATTCCCAGGCCGCGTGGGTCCGTCCCTGCGGCGTGTATCCCTTTTTTATTCCATGTTGTTAGCTTACCTTGTTGGGGGCGCCCCTCGGGCTGCATCATCCCCAAGCCGCTCGGGCCAGGCCCAGCGGCATGTATCCCATTTGCATTTATTTCCAATTATGCGTTAGACCCACCATGCTTGATTATTTGATGCCGGTCCACGACACCTCTTCTTCTCCATGCCGACCACTTGCATGTTAAAGGGGGGGTACTTGAGCATCGCGACTCAGGGCTCTTACTGGCTCTCCAGCCCTCACCCTCTGGCCTTGTCCATGGCATCGTGACCTGGCATACCAACGACGGCTGAGACCAGCTCGAGGGCCGGGACCTGAGGACGTAGGGTGCCGACATCTAACCAAATTTGCAGGGATACATCACAAGATAAGGCCCAGTGCCAGGCGCAACCCGCCTAGAGGTAGGGCCCCGTGAGTCCCGCGCTGGCTCACGGGTGCCCAGATACACCTCGCCAGGCCCTACCGTGCCAGCCACGTGTCAGGGCGGGGCTGTACATGCCCCGGGGGCTCCTCCCGGAGGGGGGCCCCCTCCCACATACCAGTGGAAACACCATGCTCTGCGCTGGCTGACGACACTGCCGAGGAGCGGCTATGCCCGTACACATACGGAAGCACTATGCTCCGTGCTGGTGATAAAGAACTGAGGGTGGCCCCCGGGCCGCATCAACCTCAGGGAGCCCAGAGCTCAGTGTCTAGCCTCATCGTAACGCCTCCCCTCGGGAGTGCCGCGCGCGGGGCTAGGCACGGGGGCTGCGCCTGGGTCACACCTAGACGCACGCCACCCAGCCAGGTCCCCCCGGGCCTGGTTCGTCGCGCGTCTCTCCCCGAGCGGAGCCAAGGTACGAAGGCCGTTTGAGCGTCAAGGGGGACTCCTGAGCATCGCAACTCAGGAGCCTAACTGGTCACGTAGCCCCTCACTCCGTGGCCCCGTCCTGGTTTCCGGTCGGGACCAACGCTGGGTGAGGCACGCGCGCGGCCGGGGTCTATAGACGTAGAACGGTAGATCCACCCGCATCACACCTCCCTACTTGCTGTTCGTGCGCCAAGGGGGACTCTTGAGCATCGCGACTCAGGAGCCTATCTTGTCACGTGGCCCCTCACTCCTTGGCCCCGTCCTGGTTTCCGGTCGGCACCAACGCTGGGTGAGGCATGCGCGGGGCCGGGCTCTGCCGGCGTAGAACATAAGCAAGTAGGAAGGAAAAGCGCAAATTTCAAGGAATTCAAAAGCAAATATTACAGTCCACACTGTTATCTCAATGCCAAACGCAAGTTTAAACGCCTCCCCGAGGCATGATAAATGTGCAGGAATTAAAGGCAGGACAGGAGCCGCGACAGAGTCACTTGTCAGCGGTGGAGCAGCGCGGATTGGGTACGCCTCATGGAGCGGTGGGGTCGGCAGCGCCTTGCTTCGGCTTGGTGCTGAAGGCCCGAAACTTCCCCAGCAGGGCCTCTGCGCGACCCTTCACGGCCTCGGCAGCGGCAGCGGCACGCTCGCCGCTCACTGGCTCCAGCAGGCTGTCGAGGTCAACACCGGGATCGCGAAGGTAGATGCGGGTGAGGACCCGCGTTAGTGCTGCAGAAGATAGGACACGCGCCTCGGCCTCGGCCGTGGGGCCAAGGCCAAGGGCAACATCTTCAAGAGCGTGAACCAGGAACGGAAGCAGCTTGGCGGGGCCGTCCTCGGCGCCAGCCAGTGGGCTCTCCAGGCCGCTGTCGTAAAGCGTCCTCAGTGAGAAGTGAGCCCTCGCCTCCATCTCCGTGAAGGCTACGCGGTCCTCGGCAAGAACCTGGGCCTCGTCGTCCAGCTTGGCCTTCCTCGCCCCCAACTCCTGCTCCAGCGCGCCTAGGCGGTCGTGGCGTTTCCTGAGCTTGACCTCCCTCTCCTTGACAGCCGCCTCGTGAGCCTTCACGCCTTCTTCCTGCTCTTGGCGAAGGCGGACCTCGTTCGCGAGCTGGTCCCGCAAATCTTGCAGCTCGCCCTCCAGCGCCTTGCAACGCCCATGGACGTCGACCACCTCCCCCAGGGCTGCGTCACGAGGAGCCTTCGCCTCAAGGATGGCCTGCTTCACCTCGTCGCATGCCGTCGAGGCCTGGACCAGCGCCGCCCAAATCGAAGCGTCGGAGCGAACCCATCCTGAAGCCAGCTCCAAGCGCCTGGCCACCAAGCGGGGGTCGACACCAAGAAGATCCTGCCGCAGTCGGTCCAGCTCAGCAACAGCACGATCCAGAACAGCAGAAGGAGTCGGAGAGACAGCAGCCGGTGGAGTAGGAGGAGAAGGCGGCAGCGCGGCCGCAGCATCCTGAGGCGGAGTCTGCCGCGCCCCGACAGCTGTAGTGGCGGCGGCAGGCAAGAGCACCTCAGGAGCCACTTGGGCCGTGGGGGCTAAGCTCGCCCCAGCCGGCTCAGCCAGGCCTCACGAGGATGACCGGGCAGGAGAAGCATGTGCGTCGCGGTCACCCTCCCTCACAGGCAGAGGCGCTGCCACGGGTGGAACCTCGGGAGCTCCCTTCGGCTTCTTTGCAGCGGGCGCCAGCCTATCCAAGAAATGCGGACGTCAAGCCTCAAAAGCAGAGCAAGAAATAAAGACAAGAATTGAATGCTTGCGGGTCGTCGCCAGTGAGCTCAAGCGGCCTCCGGCCAAATTTGAAGCCTGAAAGCCGGCTGGAAGTATCAACCTTGGGAAGCTTGGAGGCGGAAGGTGCGTCTGCGGTCCGCCCCGGGGCCGGGGCAGACCCGCGGGAGATCAGCCCGGTCCTATCCTTCTTCGAGATCGGGGGAGAGCTTCCGCCATCCTGCTCGTCGTTGTCCTCATCGTCGTCTTCGTCGTCATCCTCGTCGTCATCGCTCAGAGAGAGGCGGAGAACGCGGGACCTGTGCCGGGGGAGGGGAGCCCTCGACTCTCCGCCAGTCGCCTCGGAGTCAGGCCCTTTTCCCCGCTCCCCTCCTTCCTCCTCTTCGGTGGAGTCGTCGGAGGGCACGTCCACCGGTTCCTCGGGAGTTTCCATGGGCACGGGCCCATCCCCGTTGAAGACGGGCATGGACTCCACTACCTGCTCCTAGTCGTCGCGGAGGAACAAGGGCGTAGGAGCGCCCGCCAACCTCGCCACGTCGCCCCTGACCAGAGATTGGAGGACCACAGCCAGATCTCCGTCGGCTAAGGCCGCGGGGCTCGGACGGGGCCTCCACATCGGAAGTGAGTACTGCCGAAGCGAAGCCAGCTGGTGCTCCAGAAATTCCCTCAGCAGCGACGCGTCGGTCAGCTTCGCCGCCGCCATATTGGCCGGCCTCAGATCCGCGTCCATCTTCTCCTACATCAGCTTCGCGCGGGGGTCCGTGGGCTCCACTCAACCCCAATCGCTGGAGCTCGTGGGCTGCTCTGTGGGCAAGATCAGCCGAGGGTGGATGCGCCCAGCATCCACCAAGACCCACTTGCTCTTGAAGCCCTCGATCCTTTTCCCGGGGTTCGAAATGGCAGTGGCGCCACCATACGCGATGAAGCTCACGCACGCGGAAGCAGTACCACGAGAGGTCCGGAGGTAGAAGTAGTGGCGCAGCAAGGCCACTGAGGGTTGCACCCCTACATGAGCCTCGCAGTAATAGGAGAAGATTGCCAGGAGAAGGACGGAGTTGGGGTGGAAATGCAGGGCTTGCAGCTTATAGTGGCGGAGGACAGAGAAGAAGAACTCGGAGAAGGGAGGCACCAGGCCAGCAGCAATGGCACTTACGAAGAGCAGATAGAAGGTGCTCCCTTGACCCTCAGGGGTGGCGGAGCCGGCTTTAAACACCTTCGCCCCGTTGATGCCCCGCGCCGTCGCCATCGGGCGCAACCGGGCAAGGCTTGCCTCCGACACGTTCGGCGGGTCCAGGGCAGACGAGTACCAAGCTACGGCCGGGGGCTGACGAGGCGCCATGGCTTCCTAGGTCACAAGGTCGGAGTGGATCTAGAAATTTTGGAGGAAGGAAGGAGAGGTGCAAGAAAGGGGATCTGAGCAGCAACCGGGGAAAGCAAGAAGCAAAGCCTAGGTGGATGCCGCTCCTTTATCAACTCGCGCGGTTGCTAAGGCGCCCACGTCCAATCAACCGCCACCCGGCGCCCAAGGCCGCAGGCTGTTAGGGCCCGTGGCGCTTCGCTCTTGCCCTTCCGCCTCCCTGCACGGCCAAGTCTGGGCGCGCCTTGGGCCCGGGGGCTACTGTCGGCATTCTGGGAACGGGGGTCCCCAGACTTGCCTGCCTGCAGCCTGCGGCATGGCTCAAAGGGGGGCCCAGCGCGGCCCATCTTCACCAACACAAACCCAAGACCCTCGCGAGGGGCCAAGCCTCACGGGGCGGACGACGCGGAGCTTCCTCAGGCGCAACCTCGTCAGGCTTGCTCATGAGGAGGCGGAGAGATCAAGGCGGGGTACCTCACGAGGTGCCCGTGACGCAAGCCATGACGACCGAGGGCGCCAGGCGGGTGCCAGCCCGCGCAGTGTCCTCCTTTCCTCTTTGGTGCAAAGGGGGCAAGCGCAGCCGCGGAGTACTGAGGCATCAGGCAAAGGTTGCCATTTCGGTGTGACGAGACCAAGACCATGAGGACTACAAGACGGAGGTCATCGTGGAGCCCGAGACGGCGTCATCACCAGAGCTTTGCGCAGGCGAAGACTACTTTTGTCAGGATAGCTGATACTAGCTGTCCCCCTTCAAATTAGCCCGCCATTGTTGGCTCCCTTCCCGCTCGATATTTGGGAAGAGGACCAGTGCCTCTATAAATAGGACCAACCACCCACAGAGCAAAGGGGGGTTTTCGAAGGAAGAGGCTCTTTAGAAAGGGGTTTTCGAAGGAAGAGGCTCTTTAGAGAGGGGGGGTCGAAGGAGGAGGCTCTTTAGAGAGGGGTTCCAATCAGAGAGAGAGAGAGAGAAGTGGGACTGAGCTCCTCCCAGTAGTTCATCGCCCCATCTAAGAACAGACCCTCGCGAGGTTGTTCCTCCTTGTATTGTTCATCATCATCAGCCCAAGAGGCAATCCACCACACCACACACTGGAGTAGGGTATTACACCACAACGGTGGCCCGAACTAGTATAAACCCTGTGTCTCTTGTGTTGTTCTTTCCATAGTTTAGATCCTAGCAAGGCGGAGGGGTGCAGGTAGGTAGGAGGCAAAATCTCCGTGCGCACCCTAGTGTTCGAACCTCAAGGGTCTGCCGGAACCCGAAATCCGACATAGACAAACAAAGTGTCACTAGTATGCCTCTACTTGACTAGCTCGTTGAATCAAAGATGGTTAAGTTTCCTAGCCATAGACATGAGTTGTCATTTGATTAACGGGATCACATCATTAGAGAATGATGTGATTGACTTGACCCATTCCGTTAGCTTAGCACTTGATCGTTTAGTATATTGCTATTGCTTTCTTCATGACTTATACATGTTCCTATGACTATGAGATTATGCAACTCCCGGATACCGGGGGAACACTTTGTGTGCTACCAAACGTCACAATATAACTGCGTGATTATAAAGGTGCTCTACAGGTGTCTCTAATGGTACTTGTTGAGTTGGCATACATCGAGATTAGGATTTGTCACTCTGATTATTAGAGAGGTATCTCTGGGCCCTCTCGGTAATGCACATCACTATAAGCCTTGCAAGCAATGTGACTAACAAGTTAGTTACGGGATGATGCATTACGGAACGAGTAAAGAGACTTGCCGGTAACAAGATTGAACTAGGTATTGAGATACCGGCGATCGAGTCTCGGGCAAGTAACATACCGATGACAAAGGGAACAACGTATATCGTTATGCAGTTTGACCGATAAAGATCTTCATATAATATGTGGGAGCCAATATGAACATCCAGGTTCCGCTATTGATTATTGATCGGAGACATGTCTCGGTCATGTCTACATAGTTCTCGAACCCGTAGGGTCCGCACGCTTAACGTTCAGTGACGATCGGTATTATGAGTTTATGTGTTTTGATGAACCGAAGGTTGTTCAGAGTCCCGGATGTGATCACGGGCATGATGAGGAGTCTCGAAATGGTCAAGACATAAAGATCAATATATTGGATGACTATGTTTGGACATCGGAATGGTTTCGAGTGAGTTCAGACATTAACCGGAGTACCGGGAGGTTACCGGAACCCCCCGGGGAGTATATGGGCCCTAATGGGCTTTAGGGGAGTGTCGGTGTCAAAACCGGTGGATCTCGGGTAGGGGGTCCCGAACTATGCGTCTAGGCTGGATGGTAACATGAGGCAGGGGACACAATGTTTTACCCAGGTTCGGGCCCTCTTGATGGAGGTAAAACCCTACGTCCTGCTTGATTAATATTGATGATATGGGTAGTACAAGAGTAGATCTACCACGAGATCAGAGAGGCTAAACCTAGAAGCTAGCCTATGGTATGATTGTATGTTGTGGTTGTTGTCCTACGGACTAAAACCCTCCGATTTATATAGACACCGGGAGGGGCTTGGGTTACATAAGGTCGGTTACAAAGGAGGAGATATGCATATCCGTATCGCCTAGTTTGCCTTCCACGCCAAGTAGAGTCCCATCCGGACACGAGACGAAGTGTTCAATCTTGTATCTTCATAGTCCAACAGTCCGGCCAAAGAATATAATCCGGCTGTCCGGAGACCCCCTAATCCAGGACTCCCTCAGTAGCCCCCGAACCAGGCTTCAATGACGACGAGTCCGGCGCGCAGATTGTCTTCGGCATTGCAAGGCGGGTTCCTCTCCAAATTCCGTGTACCTGTTGAAATAGTGTCCGACCTCTTGTGAATGTTGCACTCCTTGGCTTCCATGCTCAATAATGGCCACTTTCCATGTGTCGAGCGAATGTAAAGAGCCAGGGTGTTTTTACATCCCCCCCTAGTTGTGTAAATGAGCTGCCTATTAAAAATACGAGGATTCAGATCCAAATCACACCATCCTCCCTTGGCGAGCCTTCATTGGAGCGCCTTCGACAGAGATCCATTCCGTCATGGCCGGTCGATGCAGCTCCTCCTCTCGCCCCCTAGCCCCAAGCCTGGAGATTGGGAGAGATGCTCCGTCCAGCACAACAAATTAGTGATGCTTCAGACCAAGGGATTTCTACCCCCAGCGTACATGGTCCCGGTTCGAGCCGGGCTCACCACCTATAATGGCGGAGAGCAAGCGGAGAGCCTTCTCAATCCCTCCAAGGGAGAGCGGGTATGCCTTGTCCCTCATTTGGTAAGAGGGCTCGGATTTCCAATTCATCCGTTTCTCTGGGGGCTCCCAGAGTTCTACGGCCTCCAGTTGCACAACCTTACGCCTGCCTACATATTGCATATCGCGGGATTCGTATCCCTTTGCAAGCTGTTTTTGGGCTATGAGGCTCATTTCGCTCTGTGGAGGAAGTTGTTCTGCCTTGTGCCCCGTTCTCAGAAGGGGTCAATATATCAAGTAGGCGGAGCCGAAGTATGGCGTATTGCCGGGACCGGATATCTGCCCGGAACCCCAAAGAAGACGTCCGAAGACTGGCCTTCAGAATGGTTTTATATAGAAGACGCCCCCCTCCCAGATCCTATTCGAATCGGCCTTCCTGAGTTCGACAACGCTCCTTTGAAGAAGCGTCGAAGCTGGCGTCCATGGAGCTCCCTGGAGGAAGATGACAAGGACGTTCTTTACCTGATGAGCCGGATAAGTTTGTTAGCTCGATCCGGATTGACCATGATCGAGGTCATGGCCGCATGTATTATGTGGGGGGTGTAGCCGCTTCAGTATAGAGGCCACCCCATGTGGGATTTCAACGGGGAGGATGACGCCACCCGCTACGGCCGTAAAGGGCCGAGATCGGTTGCTGATCTAATAAAGATCTTATCCACTTTGTATAAGGGAGAAGAGGAGGAATTCCTCCGTGTCAACCCGCAGGGCGGATTTTCTATGTACAACCCTCCGAGCTGGGTAAGCGGAGACTTTTTCTCGCCCATCCGTTTCATATTCCCATAGTTAAGTATTCAGTATAGCGATTTCAATGCAGGAGTTGCGCCAGGCTGTAAAGGAGATAAACAACCCCCCCCCCCTCCACAACCCGAGGACCCGGGACGGTCCCTTGACCCGGCCTCCCAGGAGGAACCGGACATATCTGTGGAGCTGATCGATGGGGTATTTTACCAATTGAGCAATGACAACGCTTTGGTGGCCATTACGGCCGATTACCCTGGGCTACTTCCAGCCTCACACGTAACTGAGACCGAAGTCCAGTACTTTGAAAAGGATCCATCCGTGCGTATTTTTGATTACCGTATAACAACCGTGTTTGCATGGGAGGTCCTCGAGGCGGAAGGCCGAGCCTGCGGCGACTAGCCAACAAGGGGCCGCGAGGCCAGGCAGGCTGAAAAGACCCGCAGTCCGGATTGAGACACCGGCGCAATGGTACGACGCACCGTCTTTATTGCAAGACATTATTCTCAGAGGCATATTAACGCCCAGGCCTTCTTTTCAGGAAAAAGAGCGCTCACCGGACTATACCCAGAGAGGCTACTAATCACGCCTCCACCAACCAGGCTCCAAGGCCGGATTCGGAGGCGGGAACGAGCACGAGGCGTGCGCCGGGCGCTCCTCCGACAGAGGATGCAGATAAAATGTCCGCCACCAATTCCGAGTTGGAAAGTGCCATGAACCAGAGGCGTCGCTGGACTGTTCTTCGTGATGCTTGTTTCTCCCAAGAGGCATTGGATGCCTTCAACTCAGGAGATGCGTACCTCCGTGCCGCTCAAAATGGTCTAGCCAGAGCCACGGAGCAGTATGTAAAAGACATACAGGTGAGAAAATTTGGTGATTATATATATCAGTAGCCCCTGAGACTTGAAATAGTTAGAATAACTAATTTAAGGATCATTTGTTATGCAAATTCTTACAGAAAAGAATACCCAACTGTCCCAGGAGCTGGAAGAGTGCAAAGCCCAACTTCAGGCCGGACTGGCCGCAGCAGGGGATCCCAAAGATACCCCCTCTGGTAATATATCCTTCGAATGATAATTATCATATAGAGTGCGGCGTATATGCAGATCTGACGATAAAATTGCAGATGACGCTGGAGTAAATCCGGATAAGCAACAGCTCCTACGCCAGCTGAAGGCCGGTGAGAGCGTTCTTACGAGGGTGAGGCAGGACAAGAATGATCTCCTAGATGCCAACACCAAGCTGGGCGTGGAACTAAAAGATGTTCGTGCCCAACTGTCAGACTCTGTTAAGGAGAATCGGCGGCTTCGACGCGGCATATTTAGTAAGTGCTTGAACGAACTTTGAAAAAGAGTTCGGCGAGGAAGTTGGCTGACAGAGTTATGTCTGTAGGTATGCTAACAGGTCATCCTGCCGAGGAAATGCCCGGTTCTACGGGTGACACTCTTCCCGAGCTCTCACAACTGCACGAACGAGTTCGGCAGGTGATGCAAGGCGTCGCCCAGGCCTTGTGGCCATCCGTCTCCATGCCCGAAGGCCTTGGAGAGCTTGCAGAGAAGTTGAAGGGAGCGCGGCGGCGCTTCCGATTATGGAAGATATCATCCTGCCGTTAGGGCACCAGAGAAGCCTGGGCAATGGTGAAGACATGGTACACGAAGGCGGACCCGAATCACATGGCTGAGGTCGGACCTGTGTGGCCCGATGGGAAGGTGATCCCTGTGAGCTTAGTGTACGGCCAAGTAGAATTGGCTGCAAAGTATTCCCAACAGGACTATAGACTAGACAGCCTATTGGATGGTATTGAAGAGGAATTCAACCAGTCAAATTGACTATATAATTTAAAGTGACATGTATAATGCCTTCTAGCCGGATTGTAGATCATTTGTCATGGCGGACCTTTTCGCTTCAACCTAGGGACCCGACGGTCCGGAGTGTATCCGAATACCCTCTCGGTTATGTAAGAACCGGGGCATGCGTGGAGACCAGGCGTAGGGGTCATTAGTGCTTTAACTGACAAGTGCCCAACTAGTTATGTTATATTACATGGTTAGTAAGAAACATCTTCCAGGGAGAATAGTTCCGTTAGGGGTTCCTTTCCCTGGGAGGCATGCCCTAAAGTGCATGTCCGGACTGCGAGAAGAGACACAGAAAAAACATCTGGGGGCACATAAGTAAATAAGTGAAAAATCATCTTTAGTTCACCGACCGAATATTCCCTTAAGAACGCTAGCTTTCGGCTTCACCCAGACTGAGGTACACATCCGGCTGACCCGGCAGTAACAATCGCAGAGGTGCTCCCCTTATGCCCTAGCCGAATTAACGGGAACGTAGGGCATAAATACAAGAACCAGGCAACCCAGCTTGGCCAAAACTTAAGTCATATCGATGCATATAATGGTGAATAAAGGGTACATGCGGAAGGATAACACATGTGTTAGGCATAAAGCCCGTATGAATAAGCTTCTGTTAAAGAAGCCCCCAGGTATAATGAGCGTGGATAGCGCGTGAGTTGCGTGCAAACAAGGCACGAATGGGCCCCTAAAGGCTGTGAGAGAGAAGAAAAGGAGAAGGAGAAAAATATAAGACATATAGTGTATAAAAAATGGACAGAGGAAGGAGACAAACACAGAGTCCGGCGTTAGGCGTAGAATCTTCGAAGTCGGGCTGCATTCCATGGGTTTGGCTCGAGTCGATTATCTGATGCATCCCGCAGACGGTACGCTCCACCAGTCAGGACTTGGTCAATGATGAAGGGACCTTCCCATTTGGGCTTGAGTTTGTCCTTTTTCTTATCCGGCAGGTGTAGAACTAACTCACCAATATTGTAAGTTTCGGCCCGTACTTCTCTGCTTTGGTATCTTCGAGCCTTCTGTTGATAGAATGCGGAACGGGCTTTTGCCATGTCAAGCTCCTCCTCCAAGGTGTCCAAACTGTCCTACTGATCGAGCTCGGCTTCTCTTTCTTTGTACATGCGCACTCAAGGTGGGTCATGAATAAGGTCGTAGGGCAGAACCGCCTCTGCGCCATATACCATAATGAATGGTGTGTATCCGGTAGTGCGATTCGGCGTGGTCCGCAGCCCCCAGAGTACGGAGTCGAGCTCCTCTACCCAATGCGTGTTAGATTCCTTGAGGGACCACACTAATCTGGGTTTGATGCCGCTCAAGATAAGACCATTTGCTCGCTCGACCTGACTGTTAGTTTGTGGGTGATAGACTGAAGCATAATCAAGCTTGATGCCCATGTTTTTGCACCAGAGTTTTACCTCGTCGGCCGTAAAGTTCGTGCCGTTATCAGTGATGATGTTGTGGGGGACGCCGTAACGGTGTACGACCCCGGATATGAAGACTATCACCGGTCCGGATTTGGCCGTCTTAACAGGCTTGGCTTCTATCCATTTGGTGAACTTATCCACCATGACCAGTAAGTATTTTTGCTTGTGGGTTCCTCCTTTAAGGGGTCCAACCATGTCAAGCCCCCAGACCGCGAAGGGCCAGGTGATGGGGATAGTTTGGAGGGCGGTGGGTGGCATATGGCTTTGGTTAGCAAAAAGCTGGCAACCAACGCATCGTTGGACTAAGTCCTGAGCGTCTGCCCGGGTTGTCGGCCAATAGAAGCCTGTACGGAAGGCCTTGCTTACAAGGGCCCGGGCCGCCGCGTGGTGACCGTCGAGTCCGGCATGAATTTCAGCCAGAAGATTCCGCCCTTCCTCTTCGGAGATGCACCTTTGAAGGACTCCGGTGGTGCTTTTCTTATAAAGCTCTCCCTCATGCACTTTATAGGCTTTAGATCGCCGCACTATGCAGCATGCCTTGTTTTGGTCCGTGGGGAGTTCCTGCTTAGTTAGGTAGGCTAGGAATGGTTCTGTCCACGGGGCGATGACTGCCATTATTACGTGGGCTGAAGGTGTTATTTCGTTGGCAGAGCCTCCAATTATGTCAAAATATTCGGTGTCGGGCAGTGCGGTTGGGTCCGGGCTGTTATTTCTGGGTTCCCCTTCCCATACTACGGATGGCTTGAACAGCCTCTCCAAGAAGATGTTGGGAGGGACGCATCGTGTTTTGCGCCGATGCGTGCCAAGACGTCTGCTGCCTGATTGTTTTCTCGGGCTATATGGTGAAATTCAAGCCCCTCGAACCGAGCTGACATTTTTAGGACGGCATTGCGATAAGCTGCCATTTTCGGATCCTTGGCATCAAAGTCTCCATTTATTTGGGATATAGCGAGGTTCGAATCCTCGCGCACCTTTAGGCATTGAATGCCCATGGATACTGCCATCCGGAGACCATGTAGAAGGGCCTCATATTCGGCTACGTTGTTGGAGTCTGTATACATTATGTGTAGTATGTATTGAACTGTATCTCATGTTGGGAACGTCAAAACGACGCTAGCCCCCAGACCAGCCAACATTTTGGAGCCGTCGAAGTGCATGATCCAGTTTGAATATGTGTCGTACTCTTTAGGGAGTTTGGCTTCCGTCCACTTGGCGACGAACTCGGCCAAAACTTGCGACTTAATAGCTCTCCATGGCTTGTAAGTTATGTCGAACGGGAGGAGCTCAATGGCCCATTTGGCAATCCGGCCCGCCGCATCGCGGTTGTTTATAATATCGTTAGGTGGTACTTCCGAGGCTACCGTTATCGAACACTCTTGAAAGTAGTGTCGCAGCTTCCGGGATGCCATAAATACCGCGTACGCTATCTTTTGATAATGCGGGTACCATGACTTGCATGGAGTAAGGACAGTGGACACATAGTAAACCGGCTTTTGAAGGGGGTATTTTTGTCCGTCCGTTTCTCGTTCGACGACGAGCACTGCGCTTACTACTTGATGAGTTGCCGCAATGTATAATAGCATTGGTTCGCTAATGTTTGGCGCGGCCAGGACTGGGTTTGTTGACAATATGGCTTTTATTTTGTCGAGTCCGGCCGTGGCGGCATCCGTCCACTCAAAGTGTTCGGTGCGTCGGAGGAGGCGATAAAGGGGTAATGACTTTTCTTCCAAGCGGGAGATAAAGCTGCTTAGAGCCGCCACGCATCCGGTCAATTTTTGTATTTGTTTGAGGTCCTTTGGGATGTCCAATTGTGACAGAGCTCGGATCTTGGCTGGATTTGCTTCAATTCCTCTACCGGATACAATGAAGCCCAAGATCTTTCCGGCTGGTATGCCGAAAACGCATTTTTCCGGGTTGAGTTTGATGTCGTATGTTTGGAGGTTATCGAATGTGAGCCTCAAGTCGTCTACTTGAGATTCGACATGCTTGGTTTTAACGACCACGTCGTCTACGTATGCCTCCACTATTTTGCCGATCTGGTTTGCCAGACATGTCTGAATCATGCGCTGATATGTTGCGCCGGCGTTTTTGAGCCCGAAGGGCATTGTGTTGAAGCAGAATGGGCTGTACGGTGTGATGAATGCCATTGCGGCTTGGTCTGGCTCTGCCATTTTAATTTGATGGTAGCCGGAGTATGCGTCGAGGAAACACAATGAATCGTGTCCTGCGGTAGCGTCGATGATTTGATCGATGTGGGGGAGGGGGAAGGGATCCTTTGGGCAGGCCTTGTTAAGGTCCTTAAAATCGACGCACAAGCGCCAGGATTTGTCCTTCTTTGGTACCATCACCAAGTTTGCTAGCCAGTCCGGATGTTTTATGTCTCTAATGAATCCGGCCTCCAATAGCTTGGCTAGTTCCTCTCCCATGGCCTGTCTCTTAGGTTCGGAGAAACGCCGAAGAGCCTGCTTGACTGGCTTGAATCCTTTTAGGATATTTAGGCTGTGCTCGGCCAGCCTGCGTGGGATTCCTGGCAAAAATGTCCTAGTTCTCGCGTAGGAACTCTCGTAGTGCGGCATCGACATCAGGGTTTAATTGTGCCCCGATGGAAGCTGTTTTTGTAGGGTCCGTTGGATGGACATGGAATTTGACTATTTCGTCCGCCGGTTTAAAGGAGGTGGACTTGGATCTTTTATCGAGTATCACGTCATCCCTGTTCACCGTGGAGCGCAGCACAGTCAGTTCCTCGGTCGCTAGGGCTTTGGATTGTGCCTCGTGGGCCAGTGCGGCTGTCTTATTTTCGGCGCGGAGTGCTATGTCCAGATCACTAGCAGGCGTGATGATTCCGTTGGGCCCGGGCATTTTAAGCTTCATGTACCCGTAATGGGGTATGGCTTGGAAGATTATAAACGCCTTCCGCCCTAATAGAGCGTGGTATCCGCTGCTGAACGGGGCCACTTGGAATGTAATTTCTTCGGACCTGTAATTATCCGGCATGCCGAATACCACATCTAGTGTGATTTTCCCAGCACAGCGTGCTTCCCGACTAGGGATGATTCCTCTAAAGGTTGTGCTACTTTGCTCAATGCGGCTCCAGTCTATTTCCATCTTTTGAAGAGTTTCCTCATAGATGAGGTTTAATCCGCTGCCGCCGTCCATGAGTACCTTGGTGAGTCGAAAGCCGTCCATGATTGGACTGAGGACCAGTGCGGCTGATGCTCGGGCTGTTCGGAATTTAGGTTTGTCACTTGCATTAAAAGTAATAGCCATGTCACTCCAAGGATTTATTGCTGCTACGTGATAGATTTCAGCTATGCTGCGGAGTGTTCGCTTGCCTCTATTATTTGACGTGAAGGTCTCAAAGACCGTTAACACCATATTGTTGTCCACGGGATGGTGCTCTGTGGTATTTGGGAGGAGTAGATCCTCACCACTTTTGGCCACCTGCCGGAGTATCCAACATGCTCTAAGGCTGTGCGTTGGTATTGCGTCTGCTGTACTATGAATTTTGCAGGGTCGATTGAGCCATCCCTCCAATACGGTTCCTTGCCCCGTAGAGGGCTTTTGCTTTTTGGTAGTTAACCCGGGTGTATTGTGATAATGCACCCTTTTATTTCGGACTGGGTTTGTATTCAGGGCCGGATTATCCCAAAATTTTATTTCGGTTTTCTAGGCGCTTTCCATCGCACAGTACTTTCGTACTACGGACACCAACTCGGCAAAGCGTGTAATTTCGCGGCGACTTATGGTGTTCAGGATTCCCTTGTCCGTGCAATTATTGCAGAAGAATGAAATTGCGTCTTCCTCGCGGCAGTCCTTTATCCTGTTCATGACCAGGAGGAATCTGGCCTAGTAATGCTGTACTGTTTCTTCAGGCTCTTGCCTAATTTGGGATAGTTCGCTTATGTTTGGGTGGGTGGGTGGAGTTGAACCCGAATCCTCACCCAATCTGAGACTCAGGGGCCAAGGAGTTTCCGAACTCGGAAGTTTGGATTCTTGGATGTTTTCCAATAAATCTAGCCTGCTGCCTGACTCTAGGTTCAGGTCTTGAGTGACGTCCTCCCCTCCGCGGGTATCCGGCTTAGAGGGATCGGGAATCCGGACATAGCTAGTCCTTAAGATAGATGAAGGGTTGCCGCATTGTTCCTCCACCACTGCAACGTGATGGGTGACCTGGGGAGAGTTGATCTCTGTCAGATCGGGTTTAGGCCCAATCTGATCATAGTCTGTAGCGACTCCCAGGGCGGCGATGCGATCCAAGAGCTTGTTTAGGGAAGAGAGCTCCATTGGATCTAACTGCTCGGCAAGTTCTGAGTTGACGTGAAGATTGCTTTCGATGACCCGAGAAGTCATCGTCGGCGCTGCGGCCGAACAAGCGGTCGTAAGAAAACCACCTAGCCGGAGAGTTTGGCCGACAACCAAAGCTCCCTTAGCAACTGAAGGAAATATGCCCTAGAGGCAATAATAAAGTTATTATTTATTTCCTTATATCATGATAAATGTTTATTATTCATGCTAGAATGGTATTAACCAGAAACATAATACATGTGTGAATACATAGACAAACAGAGTGTCACTAGTATGCCTCTACTTGACTAGCTCGTTAATCGAAGATGGTTATGTTTCCTAACCATAAACAAAAGAGTTGTTATTTGATTAACGGGATCACATCATTAGGAGAATGATGTGATTGACATGACCCATTCCATTAGCTTAGCACCCGATCGTTTAGTATGTTGCTATTGCTTTCTTCATGACTTATACATGTTCCTATGACTATGAGATTATGCAACTCCCGTTTGCCGGAGGAACACTTTGTGTGCTACCAAACGTCACAACGTAACTGGGTGATTATAAAGGAGCTCTACAGGTGTCTCCAAAGGTACATGTTGGGTTGGCGTATTTCGAGATTAGGATTTGTCACTCCGATTGTCGGAGAGGTATCTCTGGGCCCTCTCGGTAATGCACATCACATAAGCCTTGCAAGCATTGCAACTAATGAGTTAGTTGTGAGATGATGTATTACGGAACGAGAAGAGATTTGCCGGTAACGAGATTGAACTAGGTATTAAGATACCGACGATTGAATCTCGGACAAGTAACATACCGATGACAAAGGGAACAATGTATGTTGTTATGCGGTCTGACCAATAAAGATCTTCGTAGAATATGTGGGAGCCAATATGAGCATCCGGTTCTGCTATTGGTTATTGACTGGAGACGTGTCTCGGTCATGTCTACATTGTTCTCGAACCCGTAGGGTCCGCACGCTTAAGGTTTGAATGACAGTTATATTATGAGTTTATGAGTTTTGATGTACCGAAGGAGTTCGGAGTCTCGGATGAGATCGGGGACATGACGAGGAGTCTTGAAATGGTTGAGACGTAAAGATCGATATATTGGACGACTATATTCGGACATCGGAAAGGTTCCGAGTGATTCGGGTCTTTTTCGGAGTACCAGAGAGTTACGGGAATACGTATTGGGCCTTATTGGGCCATACGGGAAAGAAGAAAAAGGGCCTCAAGGGTGGCCGCACCCCTCCCCTTGGTCTGGTCCGAATTGGACTAGGGAAGGGGGGCGCCCCCTTCCTTCCTTCTCCTTTTCCCTTCCTCTTTTCCTATTCCATATGGGAGGTGGAATCCTACTAGGACTAGGGAGTCCTAGTAGGACTCCACACTTGGCGCACCCCTTCCTAGGGCCGGCCTCCTCCTCCCTTGCTCCTTTATATACGGGGGCAGGGGGGCACCTCTAGACAGAAGTTGATCCACGTGATCATATTCTTAGCCGTGTGCGGTGCCCCCTTCCACCATAATCCTCGATAATATTGTAGCGGTGCTTAGGCGAAGCCCTGGGACGGTAGAACATCAAGATCGTCACCACGCCGTCGTGCTGACGGAACTCTTCCCCGACACTTTGCTGCATCGGAGTCCGGGGATCGTCATCGAGCTGAACGTGTGCTAAAACTCGGAGGTGCTGTAGTTTCGGTGCTTGATCGGTCGGGCCATGAAGACGTACGACTACATCAACCGCGTTGTGCTAACGCTTCCACTGTCGGTCTACAAGGGTACATAGATCACACTCTCCCCTCTCGTTGCTATGCATCACCATGATCTTGCATGTGCATAGGAATTTTTTTGAAATTACTACGTTCCCCAACAGCAACGGTGCCGTCTTTAAAGACGGGATGAGGCATCCTTCCGGATGGCGACGGCACAGCGGAACTCTCAATGAAAGCACCAATGTCGGTGTCAAAACCGGCGGATCTCGGGTAGGGGGTCCCGAACTGTGCGTCTAGGCTGGATGGTAACAGGAGGCAGGGGACACAATGTTTTACCCAGGTTCGGGCCCTCTTGATGGAGGTAAAACCATACGTCCTGCTTGATTAATATTGATGATATGGGTAGTAGAAGAGTAGATCTACCACGAGATCAGAGAGGCTAAACCCTAGAAGCTAGCCTATGGTATGATTGTATGTTGTGGTTGTTGTCCTACAGACTAAAACCCTCCGGTTTATATAGACACCGGGAGGGGCTAGGGTTACATAAGGTCGGTTACAAAGGAGGAGATATGCATATCCGTATCGCCTAGCTTGCCTTCCACGCCAAGTAGAGTCCCATCCGGACACGAGACGAAGTCTTCAATCTTGTATCTTCATAGTCCAACAGTCCGGCCAAAGAATATAATCCGGCTGTCCGGAGACCCCCTAATCCAGGACTCCCTTAGGGAGAGAGGGAGGGGCTGCCTAGGGCAGGCCGTGCCCCCCAAGGCCTAGTCCGAATTGGACAAGGGGGAGGGGTGGCGCCCCCTCCTTCCTTCTCTTCTCTCTTCCCTTTCCTACTCTCCTACTCCTACTACATGGAAAGGGGGGAATCCTACTCCCGGTGGGAGTAGCACTCCCCAGGGCGCGCCATAGTAGAGGGCCGGCCCTCCCCCTCCTCCACTCATTTATATACAGGGAGGGGGGCACCCCATAGACCCACAAGTTGATCGTTGATCTTTTAGTCATGTGCGGTGCCCCCTCCACCATAATCCACCTCGATCATATCGTAGCGGTGCTTAGGCGAAGCCCTGTTCTGGTAGCATCATCATCACCGTCATCACGCCGTCGTACTGACGAAGCTCTCCCTCGACACTCTACCGGATCGTGAGTTCGTGGGACGTCACCGAGCCGAATGTGTGCAAATCGCGGAGGTGCCATACCTTCGGTACTAGGATCGGTCGATCATGAAGACGTACGACTACATCAACCGCGTTGTCATAACGCTTCCGCTTACGGTCTATGAGGGTACGTAGACAACACTCTCCCCTCACGTTGCTATGCATCACCATGATCTTGCGTGTGCGTAGGATTTTTTTTGAAATTATTGCGTTCCCCAACAGAGAAGCCGACGTCAGCGAGGGCTACAACGCCGGTGGTCGCCAACATCGTCTGGAAACGCTACATGGTGCAGGGCCACAGTCCAGCGCCTTGGATGATTTGGCACAGCCGACTACCGCTCGCGTCCATCGCCTCCACAGGTGCTTGTGGCTTCTGGTCACTTGGTCTTGGATTGGAGTGAGCAGTGCGGCGCAGAGACTAGGAGTAGATGAATTGGAGTGGTGGGGCGCCTTTATATGAGAATCCAAACTCAGTTGCATTCACATCGTGCTGGCTGTATTCTTCTTCTCCAATTAATTCCCTCTGCATGTAACTGAGGATGCATCATTGATCGTTCAACGTCGCGGGAACCGCTACCCTCTCCCTCCTTGGCAATGGCATTCAAGCACCTATGGAGGCGACTGCCGCCCATGTCGATCGCGTGTCAGGAGACATTCCTGTTGATGACGAGGTGCCTATGGTGACTTCGTGAATTTCAAGTTGATAGTACTAGTATACTCAATATTGTGCACCGCGACCAAGGCGGAGAGGAAAACGAGAGAACTACGCATTTATTTACGTTGTAGATTCACTCATTTTGCTCCATATGTACTCCGTCTTGGTGTAGTCTATTCACTTGTTGAAATCTCTAGAAAGGCAAATATGCCTTTCTGGTTTACAGGGATATACTAGCAAGTACTACAATAGTGGGCTCACATAGCAATTTTTTCTCATGCAAGAGCCTGGCTATATGCGTGCTCCAAGCCCTTCTCGACCCACTTTTGGGTGTTTGGTAGGGTGTATGAAGGGTGCATGAGTCCACACTAGCTTAACACAAATACACTAGGAGCATGCATGAGAAGAGCGTGCATGAAGAGGGGTGCTGGGATGAGCATGCACGAAGAGGGAACAACTATGCTGAGATGAGAATGCAACCAAACACACTGTGGCGAGCGCTCGCAACTGCCATGTTCGAGTTGCTCTTGGCTCTTTGCCTCTTTGAGAAGACGAACAATGATGTTAGTACTACTTCTACAGTATCGAATCCACTGCTGCATGTCCGTCCAGCGTGCGCGGGAGGGATAGCTTGTTGTAGTACTCTATAAGGCTAGTTGTAATGGGAGTACTATCATAGGTAGTACTCCCTCTGTTCCTAAATATTTTTCTTTCTAGAGATTTCAACAAGTGACTACATACGGAGAAAAATGAATGAATCTACACTCTTAAATATGTATATATACATCAATATGTGGTAGTCCATTTGAAATATCTAAAAAGACAAATATTTAGGAACGGAGGGAGTATCATGCATGCCAACTAGGCAAATTTGATGAGGTGGCATAGAAGTAAATGAAGAAAGAGAGGGTTGAGTATCATATCATGATACCGTATCATATTAAATGTTGTGCTACTATGTGTCATGCATGCTAATAAGTGAAGTCATCGATGCTACTAACATATGATACTATGCACTACGGGTGTGTAGTATCATATGCATGATACTAGTATTCCATTACGATCAGCCTAAGCAAAAGCATGCCCTCGTCTGCGAGCCACCGCGCGCATGGGCGAGGGAGAATGCGTGTGGTAGTAAAATCAAGCTTCTCCTCAGTGTACGAGTTGACGTGACACATCATAGCACTGGCCCCACATGGTTGCCTCTAAATTTGGCTTAAAGACCCACAATGTACAATACTCCATTTGCTGCAACCTCTAACATTTACCCCACCACAAATTAAAATATATATTCCTATCTTGACCAGATGAGCGTGCAAACTACAATCACCAGGATGACAGGTAGGGCTAGAAGATTATTTTAATAAATAAGAAAAGCATGGAGCCGACCCCAACGATTTTAAGCTTATAGGCATGGTACACGGTATCCTAGACTACTCTACAGATGAAACCTCCACACGAGCGTCCGGGCTACGCTTGGCTCTTCGCCTCTTCGGGAAGTCGAACAATGATGGAGTACTACTGTAGTGGAGGAGTACTACAGTATGCTTCTGGCCATCTGACAATGATTGAACTGCTACATGTCCACCGCGTGCGGGAGGGAGAGCGTGTAGTGAACGAAAGCTTCTCCTAGTCTTGCGAGCCACCACACTCATGGGCGAGGGAGGGACGCAACTTCATTGACTTACTGCTCCTGCCTTTGTGTGTATGACAGGTGGGCCCAACAGGTGGGTGGCCCACCTGTCATGCAGCCAAAGGCAGGTCCGGTTAAGGCACCGAAGCTCAGTCCGCGATGGAGAGGTTGTTGTAGTAATCAAACTTCTCGGTCTTGTACGAGTTGACGCGACAAATCAAAGCACTACACTTGATATATATCAATAATTTGCGTTTACCGATGCATTAATTACAATGCATGCGTGCATGCCATGACTCTCCTTTTGATACTTGCATGTGTTGATTTAATGCACCTTGAAGTAGTATGAGTATGTGACGGTAAAGCTTTGTAATGCCTCGGCCCTAATAAAGCGAGAGATGGTTGTGCACGAGGAGGGCGAGATCATGCAGATGGAACAGGACCCAACGATGGAGCTCTCTATGGTCTCGATGGAACTCAGCTTGCGCCACTGCCCCTTGTGCCTCTGCCCCTTGAAGCCTCTAGTGTATGAGGTTCGAATACACCTCGTCCGTTCGGCTGATCAAGCAAGGTGCATGTTTCTTGATTGATGTGCTATTCGATTAATTTGTGCAGTGCAAGGGAGGGCACCTGGCCTACACGGACTGTCGCATCGAGCACCTCGGGAACTAGCGGCAGTGCTAGAAGTGTGAGAGCAATGGTGGCTTCGACGTGCAGAACACGGCAGTGGACGCCGTCCTCTCCTCGGTGAGGGTGGAGTGCCCACACGAAGGTTGTGGGCTCTACGTCACTTACCAAAAGCTCGCCGATCACCAAAGCGTGTGTCCACTCGCGCCCGGAAAATGCCCCATGCCCGTCTGCGGCTATGAAGGCCCGCCGCTGGCACTCTCCCACCACATCAGCATCGTGCATCCCATGCCCTTGCACAGGATCCAGTACAGCAAGGTGCTCCAGCTTCAAGTGCCACTATCGGAGCCACGACTCTTGCTGTTCGCAGAGGAGGACAACCGCGCGTTTTTCTTGGTCGGCGACATGCTTGACATCAGCGCGCCTATCGCCGTGTCGGTCGTCTGCATCAGAGCGGGGTCGTCTCCACTACCGCACTATGTGGCCAAGCTGTGGGTGAATCCCAAAGGCAGGACCGACACCGTCAAGGTGGAAATATAGGTGACAAGCAGCAAGGATCCCGTCGACGTCGTCGTGCAAGAGCTGACCATCTTCACAGTTCCGCCCAAGCTGCTGGCCGGGGCTAAGCTGGTGTCCCTCCACATTCAGATTGACAAGCTCACGCCCTAAATGATTCTACAGTGCCTTCTGTTTATCTTAGTAATATGCTAATATAGGGGTTAGCTCGGTCTACTTTAACTTAAGAGATGGTGGGTTTTGGTGGCGATGCAGCAATTACTTCGACATCAGATCAACAGTTAAAGTAATTTCCAACAATCGAACAGATATTTTGTGTCTGTTGGATATAAAGATCCTTTGGGTAAGAAGTATAACAGCTTATATGCTTGTTTGTTCAGGAAGTGTTGCATACTTGCGTGAGTTGACGCGACACATCAAAGTAGTACTACTACTAGTAGTACTCCCTCCGATCCTAATTTCTCTACGCATAAGTCGAGGCGCAGATACCAAGGAGGGCCTGGTTGAGTCTATACTTGGACAACCCACCCGACTGCGCACCAGGCAGAAGAAGCTCGTGTCGTGTTGGTGCCGTCTACGGCCCGCGGATTAACCAAAACCTCGCGCCTCCAGCTTAGCCTCCGTGCTTTAAACTTCCCAATCTCAAGGCCAAGGAGCAATGTGAAACCTATGATAGAGCCAATCGGATGGTTCAGAACACTACAATTCATAGCTACATATGTGTGTGTGAGAGAGAGGACGAGTGCGTGCGTGCACCTCTTCTCTTCCTGTATAACGTACTAAACTCAGAGTACAAGTGTATGTGGGTGGCATCGACCTAGGGAGCTAGAGATGGAGCGTGCGAGAAGTCCCGAGAGATAGGTGTGTGCGTGGGAAAGAGGGAGAGAGATGATATGTGTCGATGTAATGCGTGCGAAAAAAAGACTAGTCTATAGCTCGCCATGAGGCTATTCCTATCGAATACCCCAATAACCGTAAAATATGTATCCGACGGTGCCAGTTATTGCACGTACACAGCAGTAGAAAAAGAAGTACCATGACATATGCTACGCCACGGTCGAGAACACGTGCCCATGTTACGCCATCCGGGAATAGTGTCGCACTTCGAAACTAGAACCGTCAATAAATTTTGAGCTTGCGTCTCATCACATTCCAAATTACTACCACGCTATATTTAATTGCAAACCTGTTCACACCGATCACAACCTAAACGGTTTCCCACCTAGGAGCGTATTAGTACTACTCGGTTATAAATACTACTATGCGAAGATGACTAGACATTCCTCCTCAACTCCTCATCCACAAAAAAACAATCAAGTCATTCAGCATCGTTCCCTTGCGTCTGCCATGGCCAGCGTGAGTCCTGGATCAAGAGATTTCCACCAGGGAGAGGCGAGCATGGAAGAGGAAGCACGAGAGATGTCCCGCCTCGCCGCAAAAGCCGCTGCCATGTCCCGCCATGCCGCCGAAGCAACATGGAGGTCCTGCCGTGCCCCATGGCCTGGGAAAATTTCTCGTGGGCAGGTGAGGACTCTTACAGGCGAATGCATGCGATCGTCCATAGCCAGATGGATCAGAACTCCGGCTGGGTGAGGTTGTAGGACGAGGCTACCGGCGTCATCCAACAACTAGGGGAGGGAAATGCGAAGCTCCGGCCGAGCGCGACCTGCTGAGGGCGAAGATTGCCGAAAGGCGAAGCAGGCAGAGGAGACCGCTGCCTTGTTGCAGAGGACAGGAGCCATCGTCAAGAAATTTATGGACGAGAATGCCATGCTCCGCATCAAGCTCAAAAGGCTGGTGGAGGAATCCGAGGATGCTGCCAAGTAGCGTATTACGGACATTAAACTCATGAAAGAGATCATCACCGCTCGCCGCGAGAACTAGTCTCCGCGACCTGCAGCGCATAAAGAAAGTGGAGATCAGCGAGCCAGATCATTGTATGCGTCTTCCTTCTTCTTTTGCCCTTATGTATTTTGGGCGTAGCCGCATGTGGCTTTTTTAATTATCTTCCTAATTATGTAAGACAATTATTATCCACTCTCGTCGTCCTTATATATATTCATCAATCTTGCTATAAGTCGCAGTACATGCTATATAGGTCCGTCGGATCTTACATCAAGATCCGTGCAAAAATTTCTTTTCAGACTTTCTTTTTTCTCTCTTAAATCTCAGTCAAGGGAGACATAGCCACACCATTAAACAGACCTTGGGAGAGAGGTGGACGACAGATGGAGGTCAAAGGGCTCTCCTCCCGATAAGCACACGCAGGGGTCTGATCGCACACCTCCCGTACTCAAATAGCTACCCTGCATGGCGCCTCCTAGCTAATAAAAAAAGGGGACATGGGGCTGCACATAAATGGTAAACAGAACGCCCACGGTTTCAATAGTACTTGTGTTTCTGACTGTAACATGACAACACTTGTTCCAAAATGACTTTGTTGATTGTTAATGTGTGCACCATCGCAAATTAGACAGCAAAATTACCACAGCATGTTGGTGCCATGTCATGACACCAAGCCAAGTTTCATGATTTTCATGCATGTTTTGGATTTACAGGAATTTAAAAACTAAGTTTCTCAATGTTTTCAGCCGAGCCACGATGCCCAGATGTTTGAATTTCATTCCCATTTCTTGCATGGGACCTAGAAATTCACCCGAGGACACACATGTGATTCTTCAACCAACTTTGGTGCAAGGGAGCATATGCTTGTAGTTCAAATTTGAATTATGCACATTAAATGACCAGAAACTCAATTAATGTATAAAAAAGACCAAAGGAACCCGGAATAATTCAAAATTTAACAGGGCACTCATGTATTTCTATGTTGCCTCTGTAAAGAAACTCACGGGGGGCAGCGTATATCGTTCCGCACTCAAAGGTGGCACGTTCCCTCTCAGAACCACGAGCCTTCTTGAGAGAAGCTCCAGTTTGCAAGAAGCTTATACCAAAACTTCTTCCTATTCAGACAATTTCTTCACCACAGCATGGTAGTACCATGACATGACACCATGCCGAGTTTCATGATTTTCAGGCGTGTTTTGGATTTACAAGAATTTTAAAACCAAGTTTCTCAATGTTCTCGGCCGAGCCACGATGCCCAGATGTTTGAATTTCATTCCCATTTCTTGCATGGGACCTAGAAATTCACCCGAGGACACACATGTGATTTTTTAACCAACTTTGGTGCATGGGAGCATGTGTTTGTAGTTCAAATTTGAATTATGCACATTAAATGACCAGAAACTCAACTAATGTATAAAATAGGCCAAACGAACCTGGAATAATTCCAAAATTTAATAGGGCACTCATGTAGTTCTATGTTGCCTCTTGATGACCCACAAGTGTAGGGGATCTATAGTAGTCCTTTCGATAAGTAAGAGTGTCGAAACCAATGAGGAGCAGAAGGAAATGATAAGTAGTTTTTGGTAAGGTATTCTCTGCAAGCACTGAAATTATCGGTAACAGATAGTTTTGTGATAAGGTAAATTGTAACGGGTAACAAGTAGTAAAAGTAAATAAGGTGCATCAAGATGGCCCAATCCTTTTTGTAGCAAAGGATAAGCCTGGACAAACCCTTATAAAAGGAAAGCGCTCCCGAGGACACATGGGAATTATCGTCACGCTAGTTTTCATCATGCTCATATGATTCATGTTCAGTAGTTTGAAAATTTGATATGTGGGTGGACCGGTGCTTGGGTACTGTCCTTCCTTGGACAAGAACCCCACTTATGATTAACCCCTATTGCAAGCATCCTCAACTACAACAGAAGTATTAAGGTAAACCTAACCATAGCATGAAACATATGGATCCAAATCAGCCCCTTACGAAGCAACACATAAACTAGGGTTTAAGCTTCTGTCACTCTAGCAACCCATCATCTACTTATTAATTCCCAATGCCTTCCTCTAGGCCCAAATAATGGTGAAGTGTCATGTATTCGACGTTCACATGACACCACTAGAGGAAAGACAACATACATCTCATCAAAATATCGAACGAATACCAAATTCACATGACTACTTATAGCAAGACTTCTCCCATGTCCTCAGGAACAAACGTAACTACTCACAAATCATATTCATGTTCATAATCAGAGGGGTATTAATATGCATAATGGATCTGAACATATGATCTTCCACCAAGTAAACCAACTAGCATCAACTACAAGGAATAATCAACACTACTAGCAATCCACATGTACCAATCTGAGGCTTTGGGACAAAGATTGGATACAAGAGATGAACTAGGGTTTGAGATGAGATGGTGCTCGTGAAGATGTTGATGGAGATTGACCCCCTCCCGATGAGAGGATTGTTGGTGATGACGATGGTGATGATTTCCCCCTCCCGGAGGGAAGTTTCCCCGGCAGAACAGCTCTGCCGGAGCCCTAGATTGGTTCCGCCAAGGTTCCACCTCGTGGCGGCGGAGTTTTGTCCCGTGAGCTTGCTTCTGATTTTTTTTCCTCGATGAAAGACTCCATATAGCCAAAAATGGGCATCAGAGGGACACCAGGGGGGCCACAAGGCAAGGGGCATGCCCAGGGGGTAGGGTGCGCCCCCCAACCTCGTGGATGGTGGCTGGCCCCCCTCTGGTAGTTCTTTCGCCCAATATTTTTATGTATTCTGAAAATAATTCCCGTGGAGTTTCAGGACTTTTGGAGATGTGCATAATAGGTCTCTAATATTTGCTCCTTTCCCAGCCCAGAATTCTAGCTGCCGGCATTACCCCTCTTCATGTAAACCTTGTAAAATAGGAGAGAAAAGGCATAACAATTGTGACATAATGTGTAATAACAGCCCATAATGCAATAAATATCGATATAAAAGCATGATGCAAAATGGACGTTTCAACTCCCCTTAGCTTAGACCTCTCTTGTCCTCAAGCGAAAGCCAAAATCGAAAAATATGTCCACATGTTTAGGATAGAGGTGTCGATAAAATAAAATACGGACATGAGGGCATAATGATCATTCTTAGAACAAAAACATATATATATTGTCATATGATCTCTTATGCTAAAGTAACAATTCAGTTACAATTTCAAGTATGAATCATAAACTTCATTGAGAACCAGCAAACCATAATCTCAGTCATTGAGGCAACTGCAATTTATCATAACCTCAGAAAGAGTCAATAAGAGCTTTTCAGCAAGTCCACATACTCAACCATCATTTAGTCTTTCACAATTGCTAACACTCACACGATATTTATGGTTATGAAGTTTTAATCGGACATAGAGAAAGATAGGGGCTTATAGTTTTGCCTCAACCTTTTACCTCAAGGGTAATGTCAACAATAATAGTTCATGAAAACTCACATCCAATTAGCTATATATATATCAGGATCTTTCCAACACATTGTGCTTTCCAAATGATAAAATGTAAAAAGGAAAGGTGAAGATCACCGTGACTCTTGTGTGAAGTATAAGTCAAGAATAAAAGATAGGCCCTTCGCAGAGGGAAGCATAGGTTTTCATGTGCTTTTATGGTTGGATGCACGAAGTCTTAATGCAAAAGAATGTCACTTTATATTGCCACTTGTGATAAGGATCTTTATTATGCAGTCCGTCGCTTTTATTTCTTCCACATCACAAGATCGTATAAAGCTTATTTTCTCCAGACTAATAAATCATACATATTTAGAGAGCAATTTTTATTGCTTGCAACGATGACAACTTACTTGAAGGATCTTACTCAATCCATGGGTAGATATGGTGGACTCTCATGGCAAAACTGGGTTTAAGGATATTTGGAAGCACAAGTAGTATCTCTACTTGGTGCAAAGATATTGGCTAGCATGAGAGGGAAAGGCAAGCTCAACATGTTGGACGATCCATGAAAATATAATTTATCTCAGATGCAAGAAAACATAACCATTACGTTGTCTTCCTTGTCCAAAATCAACTCTTTAGCATGTCATATTTTAATGAGTGCTCACAATCATAAAAGATGTCCAAGATAGTATATTTATATGTGAAAACCTGTCGGTGTACTAGAGTAGGGGTACCCTAGTACCCCGAACTTGTGCACGGGCAGTTGCAGCACCCCGCGGCAAGGCTTGCCGCGGATATCCGCCAAGACCCTCCGTGGTTCCCTTGAAGACCATTCAAGAACAAAGTACACAAACCAAGGCCCCGGCAAGAGGAGCTTGCCGGGAAGGCCAACCAAGGCCCCGGCAAGAGGATCTTGCCGGGAAGAGACAAGACCCCGGCAAGAGGAGCTTGCCGGGAAGGCCAATCAAGGCATACCAAGAAAGCTTGTTGCGACGCGCCCTGCGTCCCGGCAAGATCCGGCGAGCGAAAAGCTTCCGGACGCGACAAGACGACGGTCGCGGCAAGGAGCTTGCCGCGGGAAACCCCCACTTCGTGCCCGCGCTCCAGCACACCTGCTAATGTGTCGGTCTAGGACTCTCCCAAGCACACGTGGCAGGAGGCTGTGCAGCTAGGGGTACGTGGTGGCAAGCGGAGATGAAGAGAAGCCCATCGTGGCAAACGGTGGCGCTCCTAACGGTCACCTTTTGCACTGTTTAGGAGACTCAAACATGCATTTAATGCCCTTGTCCCCTGCCGTCAGAGTTAGGTAGGGTGCACTGTATCCACAGTAGCGGTAGCTGCACCTACCGCATCCTTTTCCATTTTTACCCTTCTAGTCTACGTTGCCACCTGTGGGTAGCCCCTTGAGAGTATAAAAGGAGGCCCAAGCGCAACGTAGAGGGGGTTCGGCCAGTTCGGCTCATTGGAGACACCAGAAACACTCCCACGCTCAGTCTGGTAGCGTCGATCGCTCCTGAGCAAAGGTTCAATACACACAAACAAGAAGCAGTAGGGTTTTACGCATCCGTGCGGCCCGAAGCTGGGTAAAATCCCCCGCGTGCACTGCCTCAATCCGCTCTTTGTGCGCTCTCCGCCTCCCACCGAACCGAAAGAGGCCCGATCCCCATAGGTGTTCGTGGATCAGTTCCCCCGACAAAACCTCTCTTTCTTTATTACTTCCTATTAATTGCAACGATGACCAAAACTAGGTTTGTCAACTCTCGACAATTTTTATTCATCATACTCTTTATATGTGAAGTCATTACTCTCCATAAGATCCGTATGATCTGTTTATTTCTTTTTTATTCTTTCTATTTTATTCTATTCCCTCAAGATCATAGCAAAATAATCAAGCCCGTGACTCAACACTAATCTTTATTATATATATATATCTCACGGAGTCGATTACATAGATGGATCATAAGCAAAACTCACAACTAGATCATACTAAAACTTTATTCTACTATATCAAGATATTACCGAAAGGATTGAACTAAGAAAAACGGTAAAGATAAAGGTGCGATGGTGATACGATACCGGGGCACTCCCCCAAGCTTGGCAGTTGCCAAGGGGAGTGCCCATACCCGATACTCAGTTCTTCTTTGTTGGTGAAGGTGTTGGTGATGATGGATAGTCACACATCAAGCATAGGAGATCCTCCAATTTGCGGATAATGCCCTTGAGTGCGATGATATGCTCCTTACAAAATATTTTCACTTGTGAGATACTTGTTTTGAATACGAGCTAACTCAATCATATTGAAAGCCTCAATCTCCGTTGGGGTAAAGAGATTGTGGTGAGGTTGAAGGATGTCTTCTTCTGCTATTGCCGGAACTTGGTCCCCCATGGCCTTCTTGATCCCATCATCCTTGTTGATCTCTCCGGGCTCTTCTCTATTCAGCTCTATCTTCATTAGCCAAGCATCATTGCCCTCATTGTTGGAGGAGGAGGGAGACGACATGATGCCTGGCCTTGACAACCCTAGCAGAAAACAGCTCAAAACAAAAATAGGGGATATTTGCGTGATACGGTGGTCGAAACCTTTGGGAGATTATATAATGAATTTTTGTCGACCAAAAGAAATACCGTACAAGAAAACGGAGTCCGGAGAGCACACGAGGTGCCCATGAGGCAGGGGGCATGCCCAGGGAGTAGGGCGCACCCTCCACCCTCGTCGAAGCCTTGTGTCCTTTCCGGACTACTCCTTATTTTCCTATTTTCTTAAATATTCCAAAACGGAGAAAAATTGCCATTAGAACTGTTTTGGAGTCGGTTCACTTACCGTACCACGTACCTATTCCTTTTCGGAGTCTGAAACGTTCTGGAAAGTGTCCCTTATGTATTCCTTCAGGTTTACGGTTTCAATAGTATTAGTTTCAACATTTATGGGATTACCTGAGATATAATGTTCGATTCTTTGACCGTTCACCACCCTCGGATTTGTGCCTTCGAAGTTGTTGATCTTTATGGAACCGGAATGATAGACCTCCTCGATGACGTAAGGATCTTCCCATTTAGAGAGGAGTTTTCCTGCAAAAAATCTTAAATGAGAGTTGTATAATAATACATAATCACCTACATTAAACTCACATTTTTGTATCCTTTTATCATGCCATCTTTTAACTTTTTCTTTAAACAGTTTGGCATTCTCATAGGCCTGGGTTCTCCATTCATCAAGTGAGCTAATGTCAAAAATCCTCTTCTCACCGGCAAGTTTGAAGTCATAGTTGAGCTCTTTAATAGCCCAATATGCCTTATGTTCTAGTTCAAGAGGTAAGTGACATGCTTTACCATAAACCATTTTATACGGAGAAAAACCCATAGGGTTCTTATATGTAGTTCTATAGGCCCATAATGCATCATCAAGTTTCTTGGACCAATTCTTTCTAGATCTATTAACAGTCTTTTACAATATTAATTTAAGCTCTCTATTACTCAATTCTACTTGACCACTAGACTATGGATGATATGGAGATGCAATTCTATAATTAACATCATACTTAGCAAGCATTTTACGAAAAGCACTATGAATAAAATGTGAGCCACCATCAGTCATTAGATATCTAGGGACTCCAAACCTTGGAAAAATAATTGCTTTAAGCATCTTAATAGAGGTGTTATGATCAGCACTACTAGTTGGAATAGCTTCTACCCACTTAGTAACGTAATCAACAGCAACTAAAAGATGTGTATACCCACTAGAGGAAGGAAACTGTCCCATATAATCAAAGCCCCAAACATCAAATGGTCCAATAACAAGTGAATAATTCATGCACATTTCTTTACGTCTACTAATGTTACCAATTCTTTGACATTCATCACAGGACAGGACAAACTTACGGGCATCCTTGAAGAGAGTAGGCCAATAAAAACCGGATTGCAATACCTTATGTGCAGTTCTATCTCCAGCGTGGTGTCCTCCATAAGCCCCGGAGTGACACTTGCGTAGGATCTGTTCCTGTTCAAGCTCAGGTACAAAACGTCTAATAACACCATCCACTCCTTCTTTATAAAGATGTGGGTCATCCCAGAAGTAATATCTTAAATCATAGAAGAACTTTTTATTTTGCTAGTATGTGAAACTAGGTGCTATGAACTTAGCAACAATAAAATTAGCATAATCAGCATACCATGGAGCAGTACGAGAAGCATTTATGACAGCTAATTGTTCATCAGGAAAGCTATCATCAATAGGTAGTGGGTCATCAAGAACATTCTCTAACATAGACAAGTTGTCTGCAACGGGGTTCTCAGCTTTCTTTCTATCAATAATATGCAAATCAAATTCTTGTAGCAAGAGAACCCATCTAATAAGTCTAGGTTTAGCATCTTTCTTTTCCATAAGATATTTAATAGCAGCGTGATCAGTGTGAAAAGTTACTTTAGAATCAACAATATAAGTTCTAAAGTTATTACAAGCAAACACAACTGCTAAAAATTCTTTTTCAGTAGTAGCATAATTTCTTTGAGCACTATCTAGAGATTTACTAGCATATTGAATAACATTTAATTTCTTATCAACTCTTTGTCCTAGAACAACCCCTACAGCATAATAACTAGCATAACACATAATTTCAAATGGTAAATTCCAATCAGGAGGCTGAACAAAAGGTGCAGAAATCAAAGCTTTCTTAAGTATTTCAAATGCTTCTACACAATCGTCATCGAAGACAAAAGGAACATCTTTTTGTAAGAGATTAGTCAGAGGCTGAGAAATTTTAGAGAAGTCCTTAATGAACCTCCTATAAAAACCGGCATGACCAAGGAAGCTTCTTATACCTTTAATGTCCTTAGGACACAACATCTTTTAAATAGCATCAACTTTAGCTTTATCAACTTCAATACCTCTTTCAGAAATTTTATGTCCCAAGAAAATACCTTCATTAACCATAAAGTGGCACTTCTCCCAATTCAAGACAAGATTAGTTTCTTCACATCTCTGCAAAACTCGATCAAGGTTGCTTAAGCAATCATCAAAAGAAGTTCCATATACAAAAAAATCATCCTTGAAAACCTCAACAATCTTTTCACAAAAGTCAGAGAATATAGGTGTCATACATCTTTGAAAAGTAGCAGGTGCATTGCATAAACCAAAAGGCAAACGTATA
The DNA here is from genome assembly GCF_018294505.1 of Triticum aestivum. NCBI lineage: Eukaryota > Viridiplantae > Streptophyta > Magnoliopsida > Poales > Poaceae > Triticum > Triticum aestivum. Next base: position 125,855,749 of record NC_057794.1, read on the forward strand.
TAAGCAAAGGTACCGAAAGGGCAAGTAAAAGTTGTCTTTTCTTGATCCTCTTTTACACACGTATTTGAGAGAAACCAGAATAACCATCTAGAAAGCAAAAATATGTATGTTTGGATAATCTTTCTAGCATTTGATCAATAAAAGGTAAAGGGTAGTGATCCTTTTTAGTAGCTTTATTTAATTTGCGGAAATCAATTACCATTCTATAACCTGTAACAATTCTTTGTGGGATCAGTTCATCTTTATCATTGAACAACAGTAATACCTCCCTTCTTAGGGACACAATGGACAGGACTTACCCATTGACTATCAACAACGGGATAAATTATACCTACCTCCAGAAGCTTTAGTATTTCTTTTCTTAGAACTTCTTTCATCTTAGGATATAACCATCGTTGGCGATCAACAACCGGTTTCGCGTCTTTCTCCAATTTTATTTTGTGCTAGCAGAGAGTGGGACTAATGCCCTTAAGATCATCAAGAGTATATCCAATAGCAGCACGGTGCTTCTTCAGATTCTTCAATAATTTCTTTTCTTCATGCTCTGAAAGGTTAGCACTAATAATAATAGGATATATCTATTTCTCATCAAGATAAGCATATTTAAGAGTATCAGGTAATGGTTTAAGCTCAAATATGGGATCACCCTTGGGTGGAGGAGGATCCCCTAGGAATTCAACATGCAAGTTGTGTTTCAAAATAGGTCTATGTTTAAAGAATACTTCATCTATTTCCCTTCTCTCATTCATAAACATATCATTTTCATGGTCTAGCAAATATTGTTCTAAAGGATCACTAGGAGGCACGACAATAGAAGCAAGACCAATAATTTCATCTTTACTAGACAATTCTTTATCATGGGGTTGTCTACGAAATTTAGCAAAATGAAACTCATGAGACATACCCCCCCCAAACCAATAGAAACAATATCTTTATTGCAGTCTATCTTAGCATTAACAGTATTCAAGAAGGGTCTACCAAATATAATGGGACAAAAGTCATCTTGTAGGGAACCAAGAACAAGAAAATCAGCAGGATATTTAACTTTCCCACACAAGACTTCAACATCTCAAACAATCCCAATGCGTGAAATTGTATATCTATTAGCAAGCTTAATTGTAACATCAATTCCTTCTAACTCAGTAGGTGCAATATCATGCATAATTTCTTTGTATAAGTAATGAGGTATTTCACTTGCACTAGCACCCATATCACATAAGCCACGATAGCAATGATCTCCTATTTTAACAGAAATGACAGGCATGCCTACAACAGGTCTATGTTTATTTTTGGTATCGGGTCTAGCAATTCTAGCAGCTTCATCACATAAGTAAATAACATGTCCATCAATATTATCAGCCTAGAGATCTTTAACCATAGCAACACTAGGTTCAACTTTAATTTGCTCAGGGGGATTGGGTGTCTTAATATTACTTTTATTGACCACAGTTGAAGCTTTAGCATGATCCTTTATTCTATCAGGGAAAGATGGTTTCTCAATATAAGCAGTAAGAACAACATGATCATTATAAGTGATAGTATTTTCTTCAACTTTAATAGCTGCAACTAATTTTACTTAATTGGGAAGATTATATTTAAACCACTTCTCCTTAGGGAGATCAACATGAGTAACAAAGGATTCACAGAAAGAAGCTACTATCTCAAAGTCAAGTCCATATTTAGTGCTAAATCCACGAAAAGCATCGGTATCCATAAAAGATTTAACACAATCAAACTTAGGTGCTGACTCCTTACCTTCATCGATATCCCAATCTTTAGAGTTGCATTTAATTATTTCCAATAAATCACATTTGAATTCAATAGTCTTCATCATAAAAGATCCATTACAAGAAGTATCGAGCATGGAGGGATTACTGAGAGAAAGCCGAGCATAATTTTTTTTGAATAATCATTTCTTTTGAGAGCCCATGATTGGGGCATGAATATAAGATTGACTTAAGCCTCCCCCAAGCTTGAGCGATGCTTTCTCCTTCGCAAGGCCAAAAATTATATATATAATACGATCACGATGAACAAGATGCATAGGATAAAACTTATGATGAAATTCCAATTTCAATCGGTTGTAGTTCCATGATCCCATATCATCACATAGTCTAAACCATGTCAATGCCTCTCCCTTCAAAGATAAAGGGAAGACCTTCTTCTTGATAACATCCTCGAGCATACCTGCAAGCTTAAATAATCCACAAACTTCATCCAGATAGATTAGGTGCAAATCGGGATGTAATGTTCCATCACCTGTGAAAGGATTAGCTAGCAGTTTCTCTATCAAACCTGAAGGGATTTCAAAGAAAACATTTTCAGTAGGTTCTGTAGGTTGAGGAGAAACTCTATGCTCTATTGGTCGGGGTGAAGATACCCCGAACAAGCCCCTCAAAGGATTATGTTCCATAGTAACAAGTGACAGTAAATTTCATCACACTATATAAATTTTTCCTTACCAAATTCCACTTACCAAAGGCGCTTCACTCCCCGACAACAGCGCCAGAAAAGAGTCTTGATGACCCACAAGTGTAGGGGGTCTATTGTAGTCCTTCCGATAAGTAAGAGTGTCGAACCCAATGAGGAGCAGAAGGAAATGATAAGCAGTTTTCAGTAAGGTATTCTCTGCAAGCACTGAAATTATAGGTAACAAATAGTTTTGTGATAAGGTAATTTGTAACGGGTAACAAGTAGTAAAAGTAAATAAGGTGCAACAAGATGGCCCAATCCTTTTTGTAGCAAAGGATAATCCTGGACAAACTCTTATATAAAGGAAAGCGCTCCCGAGGACACATGGGAATTATCGTCAAGCTAGTTTTCATCACGCTCATATGATTCACGTTCGGTACTTTGATAATTTGATATGTGGGTGGACCGGTGCTTGGGTACTATCCTTCCTTGGACAAGCATCCCACTTATGATTAACCCCTATTTCAAGCATCCGCAACTACAACAGAAGTATTAAGGTAAACCTAACCATAGCATGAAACATATGGATCCAAATCAGCCCCTTACGAAGCAACGCATAAACTAGGGTTTAAGCTTATGTCACTCTAGCAACCCATCATCTACTTATTACTTCCCAATGCCTTCCTCTAGGCCCAACTAATGGTGAAGTGTAATGTAGTCGATGTTCACATGACACCACTAGAGGAAAGACAACATACATCTCATCAAAATATCGAACGAATACCAAATTCACATGACTACATATAGCAAGACTTCTCCCATGTCCTCAGGAACAAACGTAACTACTCACAAATCATATTCATGTTCATAATCAGAGGGGTATTAATATGCATAATGGATCTGAACATATGATCTTCCACCAAGTAAACCAACTAGCATCAACTACAAAGAGTAATCAACACTACTAGCAACCCACAGGTACCATTCTGAGGCTTTGGGACAAAGATTGGATACAAGAGATGAACTAGGGTTTGAGATGAGATGGTGATGGAGAAGATGTTGATGGAGATTAACCCCCTCCCGGTGACAGGGTCGTTGGTGATGACGATGGTGATGATTTCCCCCTCCCTAAGGGAAGTTTCCCCGGCAGAACAGCTCCGCCGGAGCACAAGATTGGTTCCGCCTCATGGCGGCGGAGTTTCATCCCGTGAGCTTGCTTCTGATATTTTTCCTCGGTGAAAGAATCCATATAGCCAAAGATGGGCATCAGAGGGCCACTAGGGGCCCACGAGGTAGGGGGCGCGCCTCCCACCCTCGTGGACGGTGGCTGGCCCCCCTCTGGTAGTTCTTTCGCCCAATATTTTTTATATATTTGGAAAATAATTCCCGTGGTGCTTCAGGACTTTTGGAGATGTGCAGAATAGGTCTCTAATATTTGCTCCTTTTCCAGCCCAGAATTCCAGTTGCCGGCATTCCCCCTCTTCATGTAAACCTTGTAAAATAGGAGAGAAAAGGCATAAGTATTGTGACATAATGTGTAATAGAAGCCCATAATGCAATAAATATCGATATAAAAGCATGATGCAAAATGGACGTATCAAGTCCCCCAAGCTTAGACCTCGCTTGTCCTCAAACGAAAGCCGAAATCGGAAAATATGTCCACATGTTTAGAGATAGAGGTGTCGATAAAATAAAATACGGACATTAGGGCATCATGATCATTCTTAGAACAACAATATATATATATATATATATATATTGTCATATGATCTCTTATGCTAAAGTAATAATTCAATCACAATTTCAAGTATGAATCAGAAACTTCTTTGATAACCAAGAAACCATAATCTCAGTCAATGAGGCAATTGCAATTTATCATAACCTCAGAAAGAGTTAATAAGAGCTTTTGAGTAAGTCCACATACTTAACCATCATTTAGTCTTTCACAATTGCTAACACTCAGGTGATATTTATGGTTATGAAGTTTTAATCGGACACAGAGAAAGATAGGGGCTTATAATTTTGCCTCCCAACCTTTTACCTCAAGGGTAATGTCAACAATAATAGTTCATGAAAACTCACATCCAATTAGCTATATATATATCAGGATCTTTCCAACACATTGTGCTTGCCAAAGGATAAAATGTAAAAAGGAAAGGTGAAGATCACCGTGACTCTTGCATGAAGTATATGTCAAGAATAAACGATAGGCCTTTCGCAGAGGGAAGCAGAGGTTGTCATGTGCTTTTATGGTTGGATGCACGAAGTCTTAATGCAAAAGAACATCACTTTATATTGCCACTTGTGATATGGACCTTTATTATGTAGTCCGTCGCTTTTATTTCTTCCACATCACGAGATCGTATAAAGCTTATTTTCTCCACACTAATAAATCATACATATTTAGAGAGCAATTTTTATTGCTTGCAACGATGACAACTTACTTGAAGGATCTTACTCAATCCATGGGTAGATATGGTGGACTCTCATGGCAAAACTAGGTTTAAGGATATTTGGAAGCACAAGTAGTATCTCTACTTGGTGCAAAGAAATTGGCTACCATGAGAGGGAAAGGCAAGCTCAACATGTTGGACGATCCATGACAATATAATTTATCTCAGATGCAAGAAAACATAACCCATTATGTTGTCTTCCTTGTCCAACATCAACTCTTTAGGATGTCATATTTTAATGAGTGCTCACAATCATAAAAGATGTCCAAGATATATATTTATATTTGAAAACCTCTCTTTCTTTATTACTTCCTCGATGACCAAAACTATGTTTGTCAACTCTCAACAATTTTTATTCATCATACTCTTTATATGTGAAGTCATTACTCTCCATAAGATTCATATGATCTCCTTATTTCTTTTTTATTCTTTCTCTTTTATTCTATTCCCTCAAGATCATAGCAAAATAATCAAGCCCTTGACTCAACACTAATCTTTATTTTATATATATATATCTCACGGACTCGATTACATAGATGGATCATAAGCAAAACTCACAACTAGATCATACTAAAACTTTATTCTACTAGATCAAGATATTACCAAAAGGATTGAACTAAGAAAAACGGTAAAGATAAAGGTGTGATGGTGATACGATACCGGGGCACTCCCCCAAGCTTGGCAGTTGCCAAGGGGAGTGCCCATAACTGATACTCAATTCTTCTTTGTTGGTGAAGAAGGTGTTGGTGATGTTTGAATCTCATTCCCATTTCTTGCATGGGACCTAGAAATTCACCCGAGAACACACATGTGATTTTTCAACCAACTTTGGTGCACGGGGGCATGTGCTTGTATTTGAAATTTGAATTATGCACATTAAATGACCAGAAACTCAATTAATATAAAAAGGTCAAATGAACCCGGAATAATTCCAAAATTTAATAGGGCACTCATGTAGTTCTATGTTGCCTCTGTAAAGAAACTCAAGGGGGGGGGCAGCGTATATCATTTCACACTCAAAGGTGACACGTTCCCTCTCATAACCACGAGCCTTCTTGAGAGAAGCTCCGGTTTGCAAGAAGCTTATACCAAAACTTGTTCCAAATCGGCCCAATTTTTTCCACATCATGTTAGTGCCATGACATGACACCATGGCAAGTTTCTTGATTTCCAGGCGAGTTTTGGATTTACATGAATTTTAAAACCAAGTTTCTCGATATTCTCGGCCGAGTCACGACACCAAGATGTTTGAATTTGATTCCCATTTCTTGCATGGGACCTAGAAATTCACCCAAGGACACACATGTGATTTTTCAACAAACTTTGGTGCATCGGAGCATGTGCTTGCAATTCAAATTTGGATCATGCACATTAAATGTCCAAAACTCAATTAATATATAAAAAAGGCCAAACGAACCCGGAATAATTCCAAAATTTAACAGGGCACTCATATTGTTCTATGTTGCCTTTGTAAAGAAAATCAGGGGGATGCAACATACATCGTTTGGCACACAAAGGTGACATGTTCCCTCTCGGAACCATGAGGCTTGTTGAGAGAATCTCCGGTTTTGCAAGAAGCTTATACCAAAACTTGTCCCAATTCATCCAAAAAATATACATATGAAAACAAGGTTTAGTTTATCCCAAACATCTCGCTACCTAGACCAATGTACTCTGATTTGAATTGAACATAAGATGGATACAAATATTTGAATTGGAGATCGTATGGTACATGTAGTTCATAGTGAAATATGATTACTGCTATATGCATGTTTTTTATTATCAAGATAATATTTAAATTATTGTATAACTTGACAACAATCATATTCAAATAAGGAAAATTGATTCAAATTTAGTCCATATGGTAGACGACAATAGATATGTTCATAGGGTGGAGTAAAATGTTCATATATGATGGAAGATCAAAATGTAGGACTACATCCATTATAAACCACAAGGTCACCTAACGATATATTCGAATTCAACATAACATGGATTCAAAAATTTAAATTCGAGATCCTGGCATTTGTAATCATATAAAAAGGGACATGACTCTTTCTTTTGGTGGGAATTCATTTGTTTTTGTTGTTGTTGAGGGAAGTGCGAATCGATTTGGTACTATATAGGGTAATCTCATTCTCCCGAGTTATTTTTACATTTTTCTTGTAGTTTTTTCAATGACATCTATAGCAATATAGTAAAAGGGGACATGACTCTCGAGTGTCTTCTATGAATTGCTTTTTTGTACACGTTAAGTTTGTTCTGCCGAACAAGGAATCCGTGCCTTGTTATCCCGAAATTTTCAAGCTCGAATATCTTTTGTCTCATCTGCTTTGAAACTCCCGCCTCTTCAACCCGCTCCGCACCTTGTTATCCTGAAATTTTGACCCGCGCAAAAACTCCCTCCTCATCCGATATGAGTCCCACAGCCCAGACACGCGAAATCCCCCTTCTACCCCTCAGCCGGAAATGCCGGCTCGATGTCGCGGTGTCAAAACCGGTGGGGGTACGCTGGTAACTTACCCAACATTTTGGACAAGTGCGTACCTAAGCCATGGCTCCCCCTACCTTCCCCTTCGCCCCCCCCATTCATACACTGAGGCCGCCAAAACCCGCGAAACCCCACACTCCTCCGTCGGCCTCCCGACCACCGCCCAGCCGGAGACTCCTCCCCGACGACGTCGTCCACCACAACATCTCGCTGTCCCTCATCGACCGCATCGGATGAGGATCCTTCGTCGATCTCGTCGTCCCGCCGGATCAGCCGCCCCGTCCTCCACCTCCAAGGAGCTGCCCCGATGTTCGCCTCGTCTATCGCGCACCTCCATCCACATAGCACCCTCTTGACCTGCCCCACCGGAACCGCGGAACCCTCACCAATTCCTCTGATCAAGCCGAGGCCCACTCGGCGCCACCAAGGAGGTTCTGCACTCACCGCTGCATTTTATCTTTTATTCCATCTCATGGGGCTGCCGGTGCTCGATATCGAGCAGGCATGGCGGGTCTCCATGGACGGCGCCGTTGCCGGCCACCTCATCCACGGCGTCTCTCCCCCATGTTGCTGCTTCCTCGGTGGCGACTTCCACATCGGCACTAGTTGCAGCTGCTCCAGCTCTCGCTCGCGCTAGTACTCTTTTCTTGCTGTAGGTCGCCCTGCTGCACTACTCTTGCTTTCGTTGGTGCTGTTGCTCTTCTCTGCTATTGCTGTCGGTCGCGTTGCTACTCCGCTCTTGCTCCCGTTCATGCTACTACTCTGCTCTTGCTCTCGCTGGCGCTGCTGCTGCTGCTGCACGACCTCTGGCAGCTACAGGAGTTCTGCTTTAGCACTCGCTCGCGATGCTGCTGCACGACTTGCTCTCCGCTAGTGCGTTCCTGCTAGAGCGTCCGCTGATTTAGATCACTGCTTCTCTGCTACTAGTGCTCGAACGCCTTAAACATCTATTGCAATGCTCTGCTACTAGTTCAATCAGTTTCGGCAGTAAAATTCAGTTTCGACTGTAAAGTTCAGTTTCTTCAGTTAAGTTCAGAGTGAACAAAATTTACAGCATCTGTCGGAGCGGCCGTGGCGCGGCTGATGCGTTTTACATCTAGCACTTTTTGGTGATGTATTTTACATAATCTATTGCATATTATATTAGAGTCCCACTTCAGATTAACGTTGTCTATCTTGTCCTGCTTCAGCCTTGCCACCGTACACCTCATCGGTGCTGCTCCAACGACGGAACCGTCCATCACAACAGAGCAGTACCCTCGGCGCTGTTTCCAGAGGCTTCAGATATTCTTCCCCGCCTCCGACAATCACACCAGCATCACCATCCTCCATGTCCAACCCAATGATTCTGGGGTCGACAAGGCTATGCCAAAGAGGTTGTACACTTGTTGCATCACTTTGTTACTCTGCATTCATGTCGATCCCTCAGGGATCCTTTGCTATGGTACTACTATTCGTGCATTTGGTTAGAAGGAGTGGAGCAAAGCAAAACTGGATGATTTTTTTTCCTTTGGTGTCTCTTTCAAAGAAAAAATGTGGGAATTTTAATATCCACTTGGACGTCCTTTTCAAATTAATATGCATGAAGAATAGGACTAATTGCATTACTGGCATAATAAGATTCTTATTTATTCATTTTCACGTGGTTTGACTTTAATTTGACCATGTTTCTCCATTCCTGTGTTCTTCCAATTCATGTGAACCAATCACCCAGGTTGACAGAAATCCTATGTTTCCAAATGCTCTGTTTTGCACGTGCATTCCTATCCTATTCCTGTGTTTTTCCTGTCCCTGCGTTTATAGAATCCTCCAATTCTAAGGAGCCCTTACAGATTTACTTCATTTTCAGATAGGCGTCAAAGAAAACTATGTGTATTATGTCCTGCTCCTGCTGTGCCGTCATCCACCCCACCTAAGGTGCACCATCGACAGAAGCATTCACTTGAGTAGAGACTCCCCCTAAAGACTTTCTTTCACCGTCTCATATCATCTTCCCCGTTGTCGGCAGCCACGCCAACTGCATTACCATCATCGACTGAGCAGATGAACCTGAGGACTACACAGTTCCGGAAGAGAGGTCGCAGTCTTTTGTGTTTGCTTACGTTATACATCGGTTATTATTACCTGCTACTTTATCGTTCAAACTTGATTTTTAAAATGCCCGTGAGTCTCATATCGAGGCAGCAATGAATAGTATCTTTCTACTATCTGGTTCATCTGGGGTCTTCTATGTTCATGTTGGGTGGGCAACAAATAGTAGATGATCCATTCTCTATCTTTTTAAAATTGAAGCTATAATCTACCTGCTATCATTAGTTTTGGATCTATCCATTCATTTGCTACCACCAGTCTTGATTTCTGCATGCACCCCTTAGGCCTTACAAAATCTAACTATTTTTTATTATGCATGTCAATTATTGTACACAATTGTACTGAACATGTAGAGAAAAAGAGAAGACCGGTGCATGGGAATATAATGTCATGCAGACCCCGCTCCATGGTGGGCGAAGTGGGCCCCCTCCCGCCATTCCAGATTGTATTCCAGAGGAAGATAACTATTCAGATGGGGATTCAAAGGGAGCCGACCACTCCTATTTACCACATGAGGTGTTTGCTCTAACCTGGCATGCTGATGTTGGTCATATCATGCATATGGTGCCTCGCATTGCTTAGATTATATATCTTATATGTCATCATCTTAGTTTATATTTGCTTTATGCGAATGCCACCTGTTTGGTTTCTATATCATACTCCCACCATTCTTAAATATTTGTCTTTTTAGAGATTTCAACAAGTGACTACATACGAAGCAAAATGAGTGAATCTACACTCTAAAATATTTCTATATACATCTGTATGTGGTAGTCCATTTGAAATCTCTAAAAAGACAAATATTTAGGAACGGATGGAGTATATGGGAATTATGCAATGCCATCTTCTTTAGCCAGACATCATATACGTGAATCATGCAATGCCATCCTGTTTAGCCAGTCATCGTATATGTGAATCGTATCATGCCATATTTTATTCATAATGTATTCCATTTGTCAACAATGTTTATACATTCATCTACTCTTCCTGTGCATCAGCCATTTGAGTCGGTCATGGGAAAATCTGGAGTGAAAACAAGGTCTTCTGAGCAGTCAGTGCTACCTGTCGATGCAGATTTCTTGCTGGTTATAGATAGCTCCTCGGAGGAGTTCAGAGACAGATGACGAGTCGTATCCCCCCCCCCCCGAGGTGCATGCTCTAACTTGGTACGGTTATATTGCTCATATCATGCATATGGTGTATTGCATTGCCATTTCATCTGCTTAGATTAGACATGCTTTGTGTGAATGCCTCTTGTTTGCTTTCTATATCAGATATGTTAATTATGCAATGCCATGTTTTTCAGCCAATTAGCATATATGTGAATTATGCACCGCCATGTAGCCAGGCATCATATATGTGAATTATCTCATGCCATCTTTTTTTCATTACATATTCCATTTGTCGACAATCTGTGTATATTGAACTACTCTTCATGTGTATCAGCCATTTGAGCCGGTTATGAAAAAATCAGGAGTGAAAACAAGGTCTTCAGAGCAGGCAATGGTACCTGTTGAAGCATATATCTCGATGGTTACAGGGAGCTCCTCAGAGGAGGATTCAGAGACAGATGACCAGTCCTATATCCCACCTGAGGTGTATGCTCTAAGTTGCAATGTTTATATTTCTCATATCATGCATATGGTGTCTTGCATTGCTTAGTTTAGACATCATATGCACAATATTGAATTCCATCTGTTTATTTTAGAGATCATACATGCGAGTGCTAGCTGCTTAGTATATGAATCAATTATGTCAATTGTTACCATGCCATCATGTATACTTAGACAACATGTATGTGAATTATTTCATCCCAACCTATTTTAGAAAGACATCATATAGATTTGTCATGTCATCCTATTTAGATACTCATCATATGTTGAATTATGCCATTATATCATGTTAAGTTATCCATCATATATCTAAAACTATGTCATGCTATCCTGTTTAGTTAGGCATCATATATGTGAAATTGTGTCATGCTGTCTTGTTTGGTTAGATAACATATATGTGAATTACCACATCTGTCTATCATACAATGTTTGTACGTTCAATTTATTTTCTTTTTATCAGCCATTTGAATTGGAGGGGGTGATGGCAGTATCTAAGGGAGCAAAAACCCGTTCTTCACAAAAGACAGTGCTACCCGTCGATGCATATAGAACCATGGTTGTACTGGCCCATAAACTAGCCCCACCACACATAATCGAGACTCTTCCAGATTGCACACTTACACTGTTGGGCAGAGAACCAGCTACAACCCATCTAACCCTAACCCCAGCAGATAGTAACCCACTTCTAGTTGACAAAGCACCATGTCCACCACACAGTACCCCCACATCAGCAGTTTGTAAAGCAACTGCAGCGCCCAAAGCACGAAGACCACCACAGCGAACCCAAACTCCATGTTTAAAGTAGAAGAGCAATTGTTCGCAGGTCAGATTCCGTAGCTATGGTCCATACTCCTTTTCTGTTGCATCACTGTATTTACTCATACGAACTACTTTCGAATTTGAAGGATCCAATGGAAACTCCAATGGCGCAACAGGTATGTTTTAAACCTATTTCTTTAACTGGATTGCTGTTCTAACTTCTTGCTCTATGTTGATTTCAGTTTCAATTGTATAAAAAGTTATGTTCTCATGTGATGCACATTACAATTGTTGCCAATGTTGTGTAGTTTCTCACACTTATATTCTATGCATGTTGTTGTGTCTCAAAAATATATGAGTTGAACTGTGTCTCTATCTTGATTTGGCAACATAAACTAGAATTATATGGACAATACAGTGACCATAGTACATAGATATATGTTTGTTTCATGTTGTTATCCTGTCCACCTTACTACTGAACATGTTTACCAAAATGAGTTTCGTATACTACATGCTAAACCTGTGATGTGTCTACTTGTTTGTCTTGTAGTATACGAACAGAATATTGGAGAAGAGCACCCCACTATGAAATGGTAGAGAAAGTAATGCAGATAAGGTTCAAGATAGTGAGACAACCCTGTTGGTCTCCAAGAAAGGTGATAAAAACGATCTTGTAGACAGTGAGAAAACCCCACAGTCCTGCATTGATGTAGTGTTCGAGTTACTGGCCAGTACCGCTGGCACAAGCTCTTCGAACTTGCTTCCTAAATCACTTCGGCTTCTTTAGTCTCAGCTACAAGCTGAAAGGCATCAGTCAGCTGTGCTGTGGCAAGAAGCCGAAGGACTGAGGAAGTCCCTGCATAATTCAGATGCATACGTTCTTGTGCAACAGCAAGTGCTGGCGGATTTAAGCGCCAAACAAGAGAAAGTTAATAAGCTTGCTAAGCATCTTGCCAGCACTATGGGTACCCAGGATATTGTTTCTTGAGCTCTTCTGAAGTGGTTTCAATTCTAGACTTGTTTTGCTGCGGCGTTTATTTGCACTGGTCACCAAGTTTGACAACTAGTGTATATGATATGCGGCTTTGTTCCCTATATTTGCACTGGTGGCAAACTTTGATGCCCAGTGGATGTAATATGTGTAATAGCCGTGATAGCCTAGCGTAAGTTGCTTGCTTATTTATTTCCTTGTTGTCTTGTTTATTTGTTTGCTTGTAGTCGGTGCAGTTCTTTTTCCGCGGTTTGCTAGTGGCTGCAATAACCTATTTATTCAAACTAGTCCACAATAACCATGGGCTACATATATACTGTAGTTACCATGGGCCTCCTACGGGCCATAGAAACAATGGGCCTTCTAAGGGCCGTAGAACTGATGGGCCTTCTACGGGTCATAGCATCAGTGGGCCTTCTACGAACCATTTGATTGATCGGCCAAACATGGGCCAATAACAAACAACATTATGGGACGTAAATGGGCAAGATTTGGAATCGTCCGTTCATGGGCCGACCATAATGGGCCATCATTAATCTACCGTATTTGACGACGCTATGAAAATGGCCCAACGGATTAACGGGCTGCAAACGGGCCGATTGTAACCATGAGCTGAATTTGGCCCAGAAGCAGAAAAGGCCAGTAACGGGTCGTAAGTAACCGAATGCTGGAAATAAGCCCAAGAATAAATGGGCCCTTAGAAGTCCGAAAGATAACACGGGTTGGAAATGGCCTAATGGAATAATGGGCCATTAATAGGTATAAAGCGGTACACTATTCATTGCGGGCCAGATTCACCACAGGCTGTTAATGGGCCAAGAGTTGCAAATGGCCTCGTATGGGCCGAAAGACATCATGGGCCATACATGGGCCTGAAGTTACAAGGGGCTAGAATCATATTGGACGGTCCATATGAAGCTACTGGGCTTAATTCCGGTAGGCCATAACTGGTCGTGAGTTAGTGGGCCGTAAATGGGCTATATACGAATAGGCCGTTAATAGGCTTTCCGTGGGCCGGCCCGTTACCGTTTGACCAAGTCAAACGGGCTGGCCTTTTCACCGGAATGGGCCTCTATTGGGCCATGCCACGTGTCGACGTATCATAGGCGCCTCCTGTCCAACGAATGGACATCTGTCCCAACGGGGAGCCAACACGTGTTTCCTCCGGCCAATGACAATTTTACACATGGAAAATCCTCATTGGTCCGGGCTGTTAACGGGTTATCGGATCCAAAATCAGACCCAATAGCTTAATGGCGACCCGTTACGGTGGATGCCATGTGTCGGTCACCCTTGAGGAAAGCACTTCTATGACGCGTGATTTATCGTCATGGAAGTGGACACTTCCGTGATGGTAATTTTGGTAATGTCATGGAACACTTCTACGACAACACAGGTATCACTATCTTGATTCTGTCATAAAATTGTCATGGATGTACATGCATGACAAAAAACTGAAGGAAATATGCCCTAGAGGCAATAATAATGTTATTATTTTATTTCCTCATATCATGATAAATGTTTATTATTCATGCTAGAATTGTATTATCCGGAAACATAATACTTGTGTGAATACATAGACAAACCAAATGTCACTAGTATGCCTCTACTTGACTAGCTCGTTAATTGAAGATGGTTATGTTTCCTAACCATAGACATGTGTTGTCATTTGATTAATGGGATCACATCATTAGGAGAATGATGTGATTGACATGACCCATTCCATTAGCTTAGCACCCGATCGTTTAGTATGTTGCTATTGCTTTCTTCATGACTTATACATGTTCCTATGACTATGAGATTATGCAACTCCCGTTTGCCGGAGGAACACTTTGTGTGCTACCAAACGTCACAACGTAACTGGGTGATTATAAAGGAGCTCTATAGGTGTCTCCAAAAGTACATGTTGGGTTGGCGTATTTCGAGATTAGGATTTTTCACTCCGATTGTCGAGAGGTATCTCTGGGCCCTCTCGGTAATGCACATCACATAAGCCTTGCAAGCATTACAACTAATGAGTTAGTTGCAAGATGATGTATTACGAAACAAGTAAAGAGACTTGCCGGTAACGAGATTGAACTAGGTATTGAGATACCGACGATCGAATCTCGGGCAAGTAACATACCGATGACAAAGGGAACAACATATGTTGTTATGCGGTCTGACCGATAAAGATCTTCATAGAATATGTGGGAGCCAATATGAGCATCCATGTTCCGCTATTGGTTATTGACCGGAGACGTGTCTCGGTCATGTCTACATTGTTCTCAAACCCGTAGGGTCCGCACGCTTAAGGTTTTTGATGACAGTTATATTATGAGTTTATGCATTTTGATGTACCGAAGTTTGTTCGGAGTCCCAGATGTGATCACGGACATGAAGAGGAGTCTCGAAATGGTCGAGACATAAAGATTGATATATTGGAAGCCTATATTTGGATATCGGAAGTGTTCCGGGTGAAATCGGGATTTTACCGGAGTACCGGGAGGTTACCGGAACCCCCCGGGAGGTATATGGGCCTTAGTGGGCTTTAGTGGAAGAGAGGAGAGGTGGCTAGGGCTGGGCCACGCGCCCCTCCCCCCTAGTCCGAATAGGACAAGGAGAGGGGGGCGACGCCCCCCCTTCCTTCTCTCTCTCCTCTTTCCCCTCCCGAATCCTATTCCAACTAGGAAAAGGGGACAAATCCTACTCCCGGTGGGAGTAGGACTCCTCCTGGCCGGCCGCACCTTCCCCTGCTCCTTTATATACGGGGGCAGGGGCACCCCTAGACACACAAGTTGATCCACGTGATCATATTCTTAGCCGTGTGCGGTGCCCCCTGCCACGATAATCCTCGATAATATTGTAGCGGTGCTTAGGCGAAGCCCTGCGACGGTAGTACATCAAGATCGTCACCACGCCGTCGTGCTGATGGAACTCTTCCCCGACACTTTGCCGGATCGGAGTCCCAGGATCGTCATCGAGCTGAACGTGTGCTAGAACTCAGAGGTGCCATAGTTTCGGTGCTTGATCGGTCGGGCCGTGAAGACATACGACTACATCAACCGCGTTATGCTAACGCTTCCGCTGTCGGTCAACAAGGGTATGTAGATCACACTCTCCCCTCTCGTTGCTATGCATCACCATGATCTTGCATGTGCGTAGGAATTTTTTTTGAAATTACTACGTTTCCCAACAGTGGCATCCGAGCCTAGGTTTTATGCGTTGATGTTATATGCACGAATAGAACACAAGTGAGTTGTGGGCGATATAAGTCATACTGCTTACCAGCATGTCATACTTTGGTTCGGCGGTATTGTTGGACGAAGCGGCCCGGACCGACATTACGCGTACGCTTACGCAAGACCGGTTCTCCCGACGTGCTTTGCACAAAGGTGGCTAGCGGGTGACAGTTTCTCCAACTTTAGTTGAACCGAGTGTGGCTACGCCCGGTCCTTGCGAAGGTTAAAACAGCACCAACTTGACAAACTATCGTTGTGGTTTTGATGCGTAGGTAAGATTGGTTCTTGCTTAAACCCGTAGCAGCCACGTAAAACTTGCAACAACAAAGTAGAGGACGTCTAACTTGTTTTTGCAGGGTATGTTGTGATGTGATATGGTCAAGACATGATGCTAAATTTTATTGTATGAGATGATCATGTTTTGTAACCGAGTTATCGGCAACTGGCAGGAGCCATATGGTTGTCGCTTTATTGTATGCAATGCAATCGCGTTGTAATGCTTTACTTTATCACTAAGCGGTAGCCATAGTCGTGGAAGCATAAGATTGGCGAGACGACAACGATGCTACGATGGAGATCAAGGTGTCGCGCCGGTGACGATGGTGATCACGACGGTGCTTCGAAGATGGAGATCACAAGCACAAGATGATGATGGCCATATCATATCACTTATATTGATTGCATGTGATGTTTATCTTTTATGCATCTTATCTTGCTTTGATTGACGGTAGCATTATAAGATGATCTCTCACTAATTATCAAGAAGTGTTCTCCCTGAGTGTGCACCGTTGCGAAAGTTCTTCGTGCTGAGACACCACGTGATGATCGGGTGTGATAGGCTCTACGTTCAAATACAACGGGTGCAAAACAGTTGCACACGCGGAATACTCAGGTTATACTTGACGAGCCAAGCATATACATATATGGCCTCGGAACACGGAGACCTAAAGGTCGAGCGTGAATCATATAGTAGATATGATCAACATAGTGATGTTCACCAATGAAACTACTCCATCTCACGTGATGATCGGACATGGTTTAGTTGATTTGGATCACGTAATCACTTAGAGGATTAGAGGGATGTCTATCTAAGTGGGAGTTCTTTAAGTAATATGATTAATTGAACCTAAATTTATCATGAAACTTAGTACCTGATAGTATCTTGCTTGTTTATGTTTGATTGTAGATAGATGGCCCATGTTGTTGTTCCGTTGAATTTTAATGCGTTCCTTGAGAAAGCAAAGTTGAAAGATGATGGTAGCAATTACACGGACTGGGTCCGTAACTTGAGGATTATCCTCATTGCTGCACAGAAGAATTACGTCCTGGAAGCACCGCTGGGTGCCAGGCCTGCTGCTGGAGCAACACCAGATGTTATGAACGTCTGGCAGAGCAAAACTGATGACTACTCGATAGTTCAGTGTGCCATGCTTTACGGCTTAGAGTCGGGACTTCAACGACATTTTGAACGTCATGGAGCATATGAGATGTTCCAGGAGTTGAAGTTGATATTTCAAGCAAATGCCCGGATTGAGAGATATGAAGTCTCCAATAAGTTCTATAGCTGCAAGATGGAGGAAAACAGTTCTGTCAGTGAGCATATACTCAAAATGTCTGGGTATAATAATCACTTGATTCAATTGGGAGTTAATCTTCCAGATGATTGCCTCATTGACAGAATTCTCCAATCACTGCCACCAAGCTACAAGAGCTTCGTGATGAACTATAATATGCAAGGGATGAATAAGACTATTCCCGAGCTCTTCGCAATGCTGAAAGTTGCGGAGGTAGAAATCAAGAAGGAGCATCAAGTGTTGATGGTCAACAATACCACTAGTTTCAAGAAAAAGGGCAAAGGGAAGAAGAAGGGGAACTTCAAAAAGAACAGCAAGAAAGTTGCTACTCAAGAGAAGAAACCCAAACCTGGACCTAAGCCTGAAACTGAGTGCTTCTACTGCAAGCAGACTGGTCATTGGAAGCGGAACTGCCCCAAGTATTTGGCGGATAAGAAGGATGGCAAGGTGAACAAAGGTATATGTGATATACATGTTATTGATGTGTACCTTACTAATGCTCGTAGTAGCACATGGGTATTTGATACTGGTTCTGTTGCTAATATTTGTAACTCGAAACAGGGACTACGGATTAAGCGAAGATTGGCTAATGACGAGGTGACGATGCACGTGGGAAATGGTTCCAAAGTCGATGTGATCGCAGTCGGCACGCTACCTCTACATCTACCTTCGGGATTAGTATTAGACCTAAATAATTGTTATTTGGTGCCAGCGTTAAGCATGAACATTATATCTGGATCTTGTTTGATGCGAGACGGTTATTCATTTAAATCAGAGAATAATGGTTGTTCTGTTTACATGAGTAATATCTTTTATGGTCATGCACCCTTAAAGAGTGGTCTATTTTTATTAAATCTTGATAGTAGTGACACACATATTCATAGTGTTGAAGCCAAAAGATGCAGAGTTGATAATGGTAGTGCAACTTATTTGTGGCACTGCCGTTTGGGTCATATCGGTATAAAGCGCATGAAGAAACTCCATACTGATGGGCTTTTGGAACCACTTGATTATGAATCACTTGGTACTTGCGAACCGTGCCTTATGGGTAAGATGACAAAAACACCGTTCTCCGGTACTATGGAGAGAGCAACAGATTTATTGGAAATCATACATACAGATGTATGTGGTCTGATGAATGTTGAGGCTCGTGGCGGATATCGTTATTTTCTCACCTTCACAGATGACTTAAGCAGATATGGGTATATCTACTTAATGAAACATAAGTCTGAAACATTTGAAAAGTTCAAAGAATTTCAGAGTGAAGTTGAAAATCATCGTAACAAGAAAATAAAATTCCTACGATCTAATCGTGGAGGAGAATATTTGAGTTACGAGTTTGGTGTACATTTAAAACAATGTGGAATAGTTTCGCAACTCACGCCACCCGGAACACCACAGCGTAATGGTGTGTCCGAACGTCGTAATCGTACTTTACTAGATATGGTGCGATCTATGATGTCTCTTACTGATTTACTGCTATCGTTTTGGGGATATGCTCTAGAGACGGCCGCATTCACATTAAATAGGGCACCATCAAAATACGTTGAGACGACGCCATATGAACTATGGTTTGGCAAGAAACCAAAGTTGTCGTTTTTGAAAGTTTGGGGCTGCGATGCTTATGTGAAAAAACTTCAACCTGATAAGCTCGAACCCAAATCGGAGAAATGTGTCTTCATAGGATATCCAAAGGAAACTATTGGATACACCTTCTATCACAGATCCGAAGGCAAGACTTTTGTTGCTAAATTCGGAAACTTTCTAGAGAAGGAGTTTCTCTCGAAAGAAGTGAGTGGGAGGAAAGTAGAACTTGACGAGGTAAGTGTACATGCTCCCTTATTGGAAAGTAGTACATCACAGAAACCAGTTTCTGTGACAACTACACCAATTAGTGAGGAAGCTAATGATAATGATCATGAAACTTCAGAACAAGATACTACTGAACCTTGTAGATCAACCAGAGTAAGATCCGCACCAGAGTGGTACGGTAATCCTGTTCTGGAAGTCATGCTACTAGATCATGATGAACCTACGAACTATGAAGAAGCGATGGTGAGCCCAGATCTCGCAAAATGGCTTGAAGCCATGAAATCTGAGATGGGATCCATGTATGAGAACAAAGTATGGACTTTGGTTGACTTGCCCAATGATCGACAAGCAATTGAAAATAAATGGATCTTCAAGAAGAAGACCGACGCTGACGGTAATATTACTGTCTACAAAGCTCGACTTGTCACAAAAGGTTTTCGGCAAGTTCAAGGGATTGACTACGATGAGACCTTCTCACCCGTAGCGATGCTTAAGTCTGTCCGAATCATGTTAGCAATTGCAGCATTTTATGATTATGAAATTTGGCAAATGGATGTCAAAACTGCATTCCTGAATGGATTTCTGCAAGAAGAGTTGTATATGATGCAGCCGGAAGGTTTTGTCGATCCAAAGGGAGCTAACAAAGTGTGCAAGCTCCAGCGATCCATTTATGGACTGGTGCAAGCCTCTCGGAGTTGGAATAAACGCTTTGATAGTGTGATCAAAGCATTTGGTTTTGTACATACTTTTGGAGAAGCCTGTATTTACAAGAAAGTGAGTGGGAGCTCTGTAGCATTTCTGATATTATATGTAGATGGCATATTGCTAATCGGAAATGATATAGAATTTCTGGATAGCATAAAAGGATACTTGAATAAGAGTTTTTCAATGAAAGACCTCGGTGAAGCTGCTTACATATTGGGCATTAAGATCTATAGAGATAGATCAAGACGCTTAATTGGACTTTCACAAAGCACATACCTTGACAAAGTTTTGAAGAAGTTCAAAATGGATCAAGCAAAGAAAGGATTCTTGCCTGTGTTACAAGGTGTGAAATTGAGTAAGACTCAATCCCCGACCAATGCAGAAGATAGAGAGAAAATGAAAGATGTTCCCTATGCTTCAACCATAGGTTCTATCATATATGCAATGCTGTGTACCAGACCTGATGTGTGTCTTGCTATAAGTCTAGCAGGGAGGTACCAAAGTAATCCAGGAGTGGATCACTGGACAGCGGTCAAGAACATCCTGAAATACCTGAAAAGGACTAAGGATATGTTTCTCATATATGGAGGTGAAAAAGAGCTCATCGTAAATGGTTACGTTTATGCAAGCTTTGACACTGATCCGGACGATTCTAAATCGCAAACCGGATACGTGTTTACATTAAACGGTGGAGCTGTCAGTTGGTGCAGTTCTAAACAAAGCGTTGTGGCGGGATCTACATGTGAAGCGGAGTACATGGCTGCTTCGGAAGCAGCAAACGAAGGAGTCTGGATGAAGGAGTTCATATCCGATCTAGGTGTCATACCTAGTGCATCGGGTCCAATGAAAATCTTTTGTGACAATACTGGTGCAATTGCCTTGGCAAAGGAATCCAGATTTCACAAGAGAACCAAGCACATCAAGAGACGCTTCAATTCCATTCGGGATCTAGTCCAGGTGGGAGACATAGAGATTTGCAAGATACATATGGATTTGAATATAGCAGACCCGTTGACTAAGCCTCTTCCACGAGCAAAACATGATCAACACCAAAGCTCCATGGGTGTTAGAATCATTACTGTGTAATCTAGATTATTGACTATAGTGCAAGTGGGAGACTGAAGGAAATATGCCCTAGAGGCAATAATAATGTTATTATTTTATTTCCTCATATCATGATAAATGTTTATTATTCATGCTAGAATCGTATTATCTGGAAACATAATACTTGTGTGAATACATAGACAAACCAAACGTCACTAGTATGCCTCTACTTGACTAGCTCATTAATCGAAGATGGTTATGTTTCCTAACCATAGACATGTGTTGTCATTTGATTAATGGGATCACATCATTAGGAGAATGATGTGATTGACATGACCCATTCCATTAGCTTAGCACCCAATCGTTTAGTATGTTGCTATTGCTTTCTTCATGACTTATACAAGTTCCTATGACTATGAGATTATGCAACTCCCGTTTGCCGGAGGAACACTTTGTGTGCTACCAAACGTCACAACGTAACTGGGTGATTATAAAGGAGCTCTACAGGTGTCTCCAAAAGTACATGTTGGGTTGGCGTATTTTTAGATTAGGATTTGTCACTCCGATTGTCAGAGAGGTATCTCTGGGCCCTCTCGGTAATGCACATCACATAAGCCTTGCAAGCATTACAACTAATGAGTTAGTTGCAAGATGATGTATTACGAAACGAGTAAAGAGACTTGCCGATAACGAGATCGAACTAGGTATTGAGATACCGACGATCGAATCTCGGGCAAGTAACATACCGATGACAAAGGGAACAACGTATGTTGTTATGCGGTCTGACCGATAAAGATCTTCGTAGAATATGTGGGAGGCAATATGAGCATCCAGGTTCCGCTATTGGTTATTGACCGGAGACGTGTCTCGGTCATGTCTACATTGTTCTCGAACCCGTAGGGTCCGCATGCTTAAGGTTTTTGATGACAGTTATATTATGAGTTTATGCATTTTGATGTACCGAAGTTTGTTCAGAGTCCCAGATGTGATCACGGACATTACGAGGAGTCTCGAAATGGTCGGGACATAAAGATTGATATATTGGAAGCCTATATTTGGATATCGGAAGTGTTCCGGGTGAAATCGGGATTTTACCGGAGTACCGGGAGGTTACCGGAACCCCCCGGGAGGTATATGGGCCTTAGTGGGATTTAGTGGAAGAGAGGAGAGGTGGCCAGGGCTGGGCCGCTCCCCCCTCCCCCCTAGTCCGAATAGGACAAGGAGAGGGGGGCGACGCCCCCCCTTCCTTCTCTCTCTCATCTTTCCCCCTCCCGAATCCTATTCCAACTAGGAAAAGGGGACGAATCCTACTCCCGGTGGGAGTAGGACTCCTCCTGGCGCGCCCTCCTCCTGGCCGGCCGCACCTTCCCCCGCTCCTTTATATACGGGGGCAGGGGGCACCCCTAGACACACAAGTTGATCCACGTGATCATATTCTTAGCCGTGTGCGGTACCCCCTGCCACGATAATCCTCGATAATATTGTAGCGGTGCTTAGGCGAAGCCCTGCGACGGTAGTACATCAAGATCGTCACCACGCCGTCATGCTGACGGAACTCTTCCCCGACACTTTGCTAGATCGGAGTCCGGGGATCGTCATCGAGCTGAACGTGTGCTAGAACTCGGAGGTGCCGTAGTTTCGGTGCTTGATCGGTCGGGCCGTGAAGACGTACGACTACATCAACCGCGTTGTGCTAACGCTTCCGCTGTCGGTCTACAAGGGTACATAGATCACACTCTCCCCTCTCGTTGCTATGCATCACCATGATCTTGCGTGTGCGTAGGAATTGTTTTGAAATTACTACGTTTCCCAACAAAAACGTGTCCTATTGTGGCAAACACGTATCATCACGGAAGTGTATTTTTTTATAGTGCAAGTGATAGACTCCACAGCCGGATGCGAGCTGCTATCTTTCTTTGATGCCTACTCCGGCTACCACCAGATCAAGTTGAACCCGGCCGATCGGCTGAAGACTACCTTCATCACACCATTCGGAGCCTTCTGTTACCTGACCATCACATTCGGCTTGAGAAATGCTGGTGCCACCTTTCAGCGTTGCATGCAGAAGTGCCTCCTCAAGCAAGTCGGCAGAAATGCCCACGTCTACATAGATGACATTGTGGTCAAGACGGAGAAGCGTGGTACCCTTCTGGAAGATCTCAAGGAGACTTTTGACAATCTGTGCCGTTTTCAAATCAAGCTCAACCCAGAAAAGTGTGTCTTCAGAGTCCCAGCCGGCCAGCTCCTTGGCTTCCTTGTCTCAGAACGCGGCATCGAATGCAACCCTATGAAGATCAAGGCCGTTGAGCAGATGGAGAGACCCACCCGACTGCGTGACGTACAGAAGTTCACCGGCTGCTTGGCGACCATCAGCTGCTTCATCAGTCGGCTGGGTGAGAAGGCTCTTCCCCTGTACCAGTTAATGAAGAAAACCACTCACCTAGAGTGGAACGACAAGGCGGACGAGGCCTTCTTCCAGCTCAAGAAAATGCTGACTACGCCGCCTGTCCTGGCGGCTCCGGTTGCTAAGGAGCCCATGTTCCTCTACATCGCCGCCACTAGCCGGGTGGTCAGCACTGTCATTGTGGTAGAGCATCTAGAACACGGTAGAGAACAGCCAGTTCAAAGGCCTGTGTACTACCTGAGTGAGGTGTTGTCAGCCTCAAAGCAAAATTATCCCCACTACCAGAAGATGTGCTACGGTGTGTACTTTTCCGCCAAGAAGTTCAAGCAATATTTCCAAGAGCACTCCATCATGGTCGTTTGCACTGCTCCACTGGCGAAGATCATGGGCAACAAGGATGCATTAGGATGGGTGGCCAAATGGACCATCGAGCTGGCCCCCTACACCATCTTTTACCAGCCACGCACCGCCATCAAGTCCCAAGCATTAGCCAGCTTCCTCGTCGACTAGGCGGAGACCCAGTACCTGCCGCCAGCTCCAGACTCCATTCATTGGCAGATGCACTTTGATGGCTCGAAGATGCGAACCAGTTTGGGAGCCGGCAGTGTCCTCACTTCTCCCAAAGGTTACAAGCTCAGATACACGCTGCAAATTCACTTTGCAGCCTCCAACAATGTGGCCGAGTACGAGGAACTCGTACACGGACTCTGCCTGGCCAAGGAAATTGGAATCCGCCGGATTCTGTGCTACAGCGACTCGGACTTGGTGGTCCAGCAGTCATCTGGCGACTGGGACGCCAAGGATGCAAACATGGCGAGCTACCGTTTCCTCGTCCAGCAGATCAGTGGATACTTTGACGGGTGCGAGTTCCTTCACGTGCCATGGAACGACAATGAGCAAGCAGATGACCTGGCACGGATCGGCTCCACCCGTCAAGCGATACTAGCCGACATCTCCCTCCAGTGCCTCCGCAAGCTGTCTACCAAGCCTTCGCCGGAATCAAAGTCCATCTTCGTACCGGCTGCTCCTAAAACAGTCGGATCCGACTCGGGGGCTGCAGCAGCCGGCCCGGGGACTTCGGCACGCGGCTCGGGGACTGCTGTAGTCGCACCCGGCCAGAGCACTTCAGAACCCGGCCCGGGGGCTGCGACAGGCGGCCCAAGGACTTCGGCAGGTGGCACGAGGACTGCAGCAGTCGGCCCGGGGACTTCAACGACACAGCAAGTAGCGGCCGACTCCAACCCGCTGCCTCCCAACCCAACCGCCCTCATACCAGTGGTCGTGATTACAGTGGTCGAAGCACCATCGTGGGTGCAGCCCATCCTCAACTTCCTGGAGAGCTGCGAGCTACCAGCCGACGATATCCTGGCTCGGCAAGTGCAACGCCGGGCAGCAGCATACACAATAGTAAACAAAGAATTTTTCAGGCGCAGCGTGACTGGCGTTTTCCAACGCTTCGTCAAGCCAGAGAAGGGCAAAGCAATCCTCAGAGACATTCATCAAGCCAAGTGCAGCCACCACGCGGCCTCTAGATCCCTTGTCGCCAATGCTTTTCGCCATGGTTTCTTTTGGCCGACTGCTTTGGATGACGCCAAAGACTTGGTCAAGAAGTGCAACGGATGCCAACGTTTCATCTCTAAGCAACACCTGCCAGCTTCTTCACTTAAGACCATCCTCCTCACTTTGCCTTTCTCGTCTGGGGGATGGACATGGTGGACCCATTCAAGACAGCACACGGTAGCATGACCCATCTGCTGGTCGTTGTGGACAAATTCACCAAGTGGATTGAAGCAAAGCCAATCAAGAAACTGAAGGGTCCGACTACTGTGACCTTTATCGCATATATCACGTCTGGCACAGAATACCACACAACATCATCACCGACAATGGCACAAACTTTGCCAAAGGCGCCTTTGCCCGTTTCTGCGCGAGTAGGGCATCCGACTGGACTTAGCGTCTGTTGCCCATGCGCAGTCAAACGGCCAAGTCGAGAAAGCAAACAGCCTCACCTTGTCCGGCATCGAGCCCAGACTAGTCGAGCCACTGGATCGCTCGGCCGGCTACTGGATCGACGAGCTGCTAGCCGTTGTTTGGAGTCTCCGGACCATGCTGAACAAATCAATCGGCTTCACTCCTTTCTTCCTTGTGTACGGGGCCGCGGCCGTCATCCCAACTAACATCGAGTTTGACTCGCCTTGCGTCACCATGTACACGGAGGCAGAAGCAAAGGAAGCATGAGAAGACGACATCGACCTATTGGATGAGGGCCGGCTGCTAGCACTCAGCTTATCTGCCATCTACCAGCAGGGCCTACGCCACTACCATAGCCGGAAGGTCAGGCCCCGATCTTTCCAAGAGGGAGACTTTATGCTCCGACTGATCCAGCGAACAGCCGGCCAGCACAACCTCTCGGGCCCGTAGGAGGGCCCCTTTGTCACCAGCAAAGCTTTGGGAAACGACTCCAACTACCTCATCGATGCACTGAAGCCTAGGGCGCGCAAGATGGACGATTCCGGCAAGGAGACGGAGTGCCCATGGAATGCAAATCTCCTTCGAAGATTTTACAGTTAATGCAGTATGTACAATGCTACCTTTTGTATTAAAAGCTAAGACATCGGGACCCTCGAGGAGCAGTCGGGGGCTACCCTTTTCTCTATATGATAAGTTTCTGCCTGTGAAAGTGTTATTTTCATTCCCCCGCCTTGCACCGGGTCTGACCAGTCGGACCGGGGGCTCGCTGCCTTGTCCTATGCCAACACTACCTGCAGTCAGACAAGTAGTGTGCTGACATCTAGAGCCCTCTCTTGCCTTAAGCCGCAGTTCATAGATCGACTGTCTGGCTGGCAAGAGCTAAAGGCAGGAAACGGTGTCCACACAAAAAATGACTAAGGAAAAATGTGCTGGTATAGGCCAAGTTGGCTCCTTGCCTTTACCGTCCAGCTGCTAAGCAGCCGGCCGGCCCGCTTCTCATTTTAACTTGTTAAGTTCTAAGCGGCCAAAGTACTTGTCTTCCAAAAACTGCTAAGTCCCTGACCCAGCCACAGACCGCAGAGCGGCTGTCCAGGTGGCAGGGCAGCAGCCAAAGGAAAGCGGCAAAGGGAAAAAAAGCCAAAATAGAATGGGAAAGAAAGACAAAATAGAACCTGGAAAAACACACACTTGTGCGAAGATTAATTTACATAGTGTGGCTCATAACCAGAATTCAACAAGGTCTGAATACACCCCCAATGGGTGGAACTGCGTAAATTTAACAAGACTTGTTCAAAAGATTACAAGCGCGAGAAAAGATAAGATAAAACTGGCCGCCTAGGCCAGAGGAGCAGCCGGCGGGTTCGGTAGGTTGGTGGAGTCGGCGGCGTCTGCTGGTGGAGTGGCCGACTGGATAGTCTCCGCCTGGTGAGCGTCAATAGCAGTCGCACGCAGCTCGTTGCTTGAGGCTCGATCGGGCTGAGGCTGGGCGTCTGCTCCGTCCTCTGCCGAATCATCCTCATCATCCGGGTTTAGCCCGAACCAGTCGGGTGGCACCACGGTGCCCTGCTCATCCAGCTCGGGGACGAAGACGTTGGTATCGGCATACTCGGCAAGTGCCGCCGTGCACTGAGAAAGCTCGTGGTCCACCGCCGCCAGCTCCGGTCCGGCTTCATCCCGGAAGGTGGCCAGCTAGGCCAGGTTCAGGCTCAGGTACCACGCCTTGGCAAACTCCAAGGCTATCCGGGCACCTGCCCGAGCTGCGACGCCCTTCCAAGCCTCGAAGCGGTCGACAGCTACCTCCGTCCACTCAGCAATCGGACCGGGGGTGCGCGACACTTGTGCTTCCGGCCATAGGGCGCTCAGGACCTAGGCCCCAGCACGCTGAAGACGGCGGAGCAGACGGTGGGCCGGCTGCAGGTGCATCCTGACGGCTAGGAGCTGCTCGTTGAGGTTCTGAGGCGTGTTGGGTGGAATCTCCACTCCAACCCTCCTACACTGCTCGTGTCGTGCCCTGATGGCCTGGCTCACAGCGACGGCGTAACCGGGGAAGAACTCTGCACAAGAAGGAAAACAAAAATTAGAAGTCGGAAGCCAACTCCTGATGTAGTCGGCGGCTGTTCGAAGGAAAAAAGGGACTTACCGTCGATCATGTCCTCAATTGCGCCATAGCCATCGGAGAGGATTTTCTCCTTCTCGGCCCAGTGTGAGAATTGAGTCTCAAACTCGGTCGAGAGGTATTCTTCCGCCTCCTTCAGCTTTTGAAGCTCCGCCTTGTGCCGCTCCTGCTGATCCGCCAGTTCCTTGGTCAGGCGGTCGCACTCCTGGGCTGCCCTATTGCGCTCCTCCTCCTTGGTGTGCAGCTCGGTCTGGGCCTCACCCAGGCGCCGCTGCAGGTCGGCGGCTGCCCCTGCAAAGATAAGAAAGAAAACATATCAAGAATAACCAAAGAAGACAAGTGGTCGCCGGGAGATCCAGCCCAACTGCTCGGCAGTCGGCCCGAATCTCGGGGGCTACACCCAGCGGGTGCGCTGACACGCTGCCGTGAGAAAAAAAGACGGAGTGCTTACTCCGGCTCTCGGTCAAGTCGGTGGTCCTCTTAGCTAGCTCCTGGACCTGGGAGTTGTAGGCCGCCACTCGGACGTTGTGGTAATCCTGCGTCAAAAGCAACAAAAAGGGAAAGACAAGCCAAGCACTTGGAACTAACTTAAAGTTCTGAGCCGCCTGCTCTGCAGCGTGCCAGGAACTCAGGGGCTACACCCAATGGGTGCGCGGGCACGCCCCCACAGAAGATAACAAGAATCAAAAAAATAAGAAAGCAAGAAACCTACCCGGACGGCCGCTCGCGTCGCCAAGAACTCCTGCGTATACTGCTGGAGGGCGGCGCCTTGCGCATTGAACCGGGCTTGGACGTCTTGCGCGGCCACATTCAACACGCCCGTGCCGCTAGTGGCCTCAACATCGGGGGCCGATGAGCTCGCAGCCCCGACCTCCAACGGCTGTGGCGCTGAGGTCGCCCTCTCTGGACACCGACGCGCCAGAGTACGGGCCGCGGGAGTCGGTGCCACCACCAGCTCGCCACCAGACAGCGACACCAATGGCGCTTCCGGCTGGCTGCTCTATGCGTCAGCAGTCGGCGCACGAGGAGTCACCTCCGCCTCCAAGATTATGGGGCCTCCACCCTCCCTCACCATGACCGGCTGATCACCACCGGCCCCTCCAGTCGGCGCTTGGCCCTCCAGCGCTGGTGGCTTTGCACACAACGGAATGACGAGCTCTGCAGTCCGGCCGCACGCCGCCTCCTCCACCTGAGCCTTGGTGGTCGCGTCCGCCTGCTCCTTGGCAACCAAGTCGGCCTGGGCCTTGGCCGCTGCGTTGGTGACCCACAAGTATAGGGATCTATCTTAGTCCTTTCGATAAATAAGAGTGTCGAACCCAACGAGGAGCAGAAGGAAATGATAAGCAGTTTTCAGTAAGGTATTCTCTGCAAGCACTGAAATTATCGATAACAGATAGTTTTGTGATAAGGTAATTTGTAACGGGTAGCAAGTAATAAAAGTAAATAAGGTGCAGCAAGATGGCCCAATCCTTTTTGTAGTAAAGGACAAGCCTGGACAAACTCTTATATAAAGGAAAGCGCTCCCGAGGATACTTGGGAATTATCGTCAAGCTAGTTTCACTACAAAAAAAAGACACATCTGTGACATTTTGGGCCGAACGAATTTTTTTCTGTCATACATATGACACTTCTATGATGATAATTGTGACAAAACCCGGTATCATCATAGATGTGGTGGGCTCCTACTTCTATGACAAAAAATCATGACAGAAAATGGGCTTTTCGTCCTGGGCGGGCCGGACACGCAGCTGCATGACATTCTTTGGGCCATCCATGACGGAAAAAACCTTGGTAGATGCGAGGGGGAGGAAAATTTCGGGGAGTTCCTGGTTACGGTGGGAGGTCGGGGGCCGAGCGATGTGTGTTTCTCTCGTACATGTACGCGCGTGTGTGCGAGACGTTGGCTCTAACTGAACCCGAGCGATTGCACTGCAGGCTATGCGTTACTGAACCCGAGCGATCGATCGATGGCTGTTAACTGAACCCGATCGAGCGATCCCTTCGCTACTGCTGCTAACTGAAGCCGATCGATGGGATGAACAGTGAGTGTTGCGGGAGGTTTTGGATGAACAATGAGTAGTGGCATTGCCTCTGGATGAACAGGACCCCGTGGTGTGGTGGAGGGCTGGATGAACAGTAGACGATGGAGGGTGCCCGTGGAACGGTGGATGAACAGGACCCCGTGGTGTGGAGGGCTGGATGAACAATAGACGGTAGAGGGGTGGTTGAACAGGACCCCGTGGTGTGGAGGGCTGGATGAACAGTAGACGATGGAGGGGTGCCCGTGGAGGGTGTTTGAAT